>NC_067160.1:17611959-17911959 GCF_903995435.1 Acomys russatus | reverse complement strand
ATAAATATAATTGTTTAAGGCTGCATTCAATTTTAATGCACAAACATTTTGTCTTCAACATAATTGCCTACCCCATGTATATATGTTTTTTAGTTGTTTGTATTTTTGCTCTGAATACGTATTTTTGTAATAAAAGTTAATATTTTTGTTGAAATGTAAAAATAAATTAATTAACTAATTTAAAAAAGAATGTAAGTATCAGCCATGATAAGACCTCTAAATGAAAACAAAATCATGTTATACACATGAGGTCATCAAAGTAGGCATGTATTTAATAAAAGTTAACATACAAAAGGAATATTAATTGACTAATTTATTGTAAAAGGGGCTAGATGTTAAATATTCTAGGCTCTATTTAATATGGTACGTGTCACAACTCCTCAAGCCTATGACTTAGTCACAACTATAGATGGAATGGAAATCAATGACAGTGGCTATGGCCCAATAAAATGTTATTTATTAAAGAATAAAATTGATGGGCTGCATGCTATTATTTGTTGATGATTTTGTTTCTGAAAGCCCCTTTGTTGTTTTGGGAAAGCTGATGTAGAAATTTCAGAGGCAGGAGAAGAAAGTCAAGACAAACCAAGAAGTCAAGAGAACAGAGTACTGTCACAGAAACCCAATGTCTGTATGTATGTGCATGTGTGTGTGTGTGTGTGTGTGTGTGTGTGTGTGTGTGTATCAAAGAATGATAGTACAAGAAAGATCCTCAAGGTCATGTAGTCTAATGTATTCTATTCATCACATATTAAAACTCTAAATGAGGCTTGAAAAGTAACCACTCTCAGTTATGGAGATGATTGTGTTCTAACGTGATTGTAGTTGTAGTTACACAATATGTGAAAAGACAAACAGCCTTGGATTGTGCACTCAGGATGGGTTAGTTATGTGATATGTGAATTGCATCGATAGAGCTGGTTTTAAAACATAAACCACAGCAGTCTGATCATGAAAAACAAAAGAAAATTGAAAAGTAAGCCCCAAAGAAAAGGAAGAATTTTTAAGGCCCATTGTCATTGCTTGAGATAGTTTCCCTTAAAAATCTTTTAAAACATTCTTTTTTCCCTAAACATAAAATTACAGGATTAAATAAAACAAAAGTAAGCATAGTAATTGATAAACTGAATGAACATCACTTTTTAAAAGGAACAAATTGAGGTCCATCCTAAACCTCCTTCCTGGAGCAGCTATAAGTGTGACTTTTCCTTTTTACTGTGATTAAATACGCATAACATGAAATTTGCCATCTTAACCACGGAGAGGTATGCGGTGAAGTGGTACCTAGTGCAGTCACATCACTGTACAACCTCCCGCAACCACACGCACCGTGTGTTTCCGGAACTCTTCACCTTCACAAGCTGACACTTCACACCCATTAAATAACAACTTTGAGATCATTCTTGATGGAAAGTAGAGGAGAGAATTAGGAGAGGGATAATTAATATTAAAGGCTCTTTATAAAGGCCAGATGGAATCCAACCTCTGCATATGCTTCTTAAAAATATACACATCTATTAAAGAAGATTTGCATTCAGAATTTTAGATGCACCAAGATAGGAAAGATGTTTTCTTCAAGGTTGCCAAATACAAATAGCCAAAACACTATGAATGTAACATTTGTATATAAAATTCCTGATTGTTTTGTGGTTCTTCTTGTTGTAGACAGTTTATTGTATATATGTGTAATAATATAAATGTATATGTAAAAAAGAAAAGTAATAAAAAAGGGAAACATTTTTTAAAAGAAGATTAAATAGAGTTATAATGGGGACAATATCCCAACTAGACACCACATGCCAAAAAATGAAGATCGCAGTACCAAGAAAAGGTTACCTCTTTTTGAGCTGTTGGCCACTGGAATCCCTTAGACCCCCCCACCCTCCATACCCCCAACCCCCAAAACACTTCAGGATACCACCAATGTCCTTGGCTACGCCCAGAACTCCACAATATGACTCTATCGCTGAAGACATTACACACTTTGTCACAGGAGATAGAGAAATCAACCTGGTACTTATCAGGAGTCTTTGTCCCTACCAGATAGCTTTCATAGTTCTGGAAGTTGCTATATTTGGACTCTACTGCAGACGAAAAATAATTATCAGTCTCACATAGCTGTGAACTGGGTGAGCTATAAAAATAACTAGGCTGGCAAGACTTGGCCCTTGGTTCAATGGGCACAAATGTTACAGGAGTAACCAACCCCTTCCTGTTTGGACCTATGAGGTATAGATCCTTTCCATAAGATGTAACCACTACCTAACATCGTTTTTGGAATAAGATCCTGTGAGTATATGGGTTATAGTCCCTAGCAGAGAGCTTACTACTATCGTTCTGACAAATGGACATTGTATTGAAACAACTCCTAATGGCCTATTGCTCTATTCATAGATTAACGCATCTCACATCCATCATGAGAGCAACGTCTCATGCAGTATTTGGCAATTAACACAGAGATGATTAACTCATCACCATGAAAAGAATGAGAGGCCAGGGAGTGATAGACCCTGCATTAGCCTTATGTGTCACATTTATCCTCCCAAGACTCAGCTACAAACATGCTGTAAGCTCCAGACAGTGGATGACTACAAGGAAACTGATTTCTGGACACCGTAGGGCAGTTGAGTATATGAACTCACAGTAATTATGACTGCATGCACCGGACCTGCGCACTCACAAGTCAGACAAAATCCCAGCACAGATGGGAGGAGTGGGCATGAAATCTCACTGCTTTAGCTAAAGAACTATTTGAAAGCTGATGGGAGACAGAGTTTCCTTAATGGCGTGACAGCTGGTAGGTTGGCCACACTCCAGAGTAAGCCCATCTCCCAAGAGTACTTGTACAATACAAACTGGATTCACTGAATTTAAAAGAAAATGAAAAAGAGAACTTGAAATTGGATGGGTAGGGAGATGAGGATGAATCTGGGAGGAAGTTAGGGAGGGAAATGAGTATGATCAAAATACACATATGGAGTTCTCAAATTTAATGATTTTTTTTTTAATTTTCTCAGATTTTCTCGAGTTGCAGTATCTCCAAAAATAAAATGTTGGTCTTTATACAACAATACAGTGATAGGTGCCCTTGTCAGTTGAAGGGAGAAAAATACAAATAGAGAGTTGAAGATACTCACACAACTTCACACCGAGAAGATTTTGAACATCTTCATAAGTGTTGCAAGACTTCAGGCTAACACAGATGTGCTGGTTTGAATGAGATGTCCCTCAGAGCCTCAGACATTTAGATGCCTGGTCCCCAGTTGGCAGCGCTGTTTGAGTGGGTTTAGGAGGTGTGGTCTTGCCACAATAAGTATACCACAGGGGGTTGGGGGATGGGGTCCAAGATGTGAGCTCTCAGCTTCCCACTCCAGCCACCACACCTCTGCTCTGACAGCATGGATTCTTATATCTCTCTGTAGGCATAAGCCCAAATAAATTCTTCCTATACATTTCCTTGCTTGTGGTGTTTTAGCATAGCATCAAGAAACTAACTAATACAGTGAGTGATAGCTTTCATGGTGGAAAAAAAATGTGGACTCAAGTGTCTAGGAACGTGCTAGTTATATCTGGCTCTTCTGGGGAGCTCTGTCGAATTAGGGCACTTGCTAGCAAAGATGCCAATGCCTAAAGCTTCCTTCCTGGGCTGTGATGGTGGGAGTTTGCATCCCTTTATAGCTGATCTGCACAAGCCGCAGGAGGAGAGGTTATGCTGCAAAGAATACAACTGCCGCCCCAGCTTGTCAAGCTTTTATTGCTTTGAGTGAAGTGATGGAGTGGTCACAGCATCCACATCTGGATTTCTCATCACAGATAATAATTGCACCACCACCCCTTGCCAGTTACACAAATAATGAACTCTTTTCTCCCACTTACAATGAGATGTTTATGAACAGACGAGGGCCAAGATGGGTTAATGGCAGTTTCAGGAGGAACCAGAGACGAGCTCACTCAAGCTGAGGCTGGTGAGGCTACTCCGAAGCAAGGCTTGAAGGGAGAAGCAGCAAGCCAATCATTTCACTGCCCCCTCTCTCACCTAGACCATGTGCTTCCCAGGGAAGCATGCCTCTCTGATGCAGCACTGTAGTCTCAGGCTATTACACATGTGTGTGTGAGTCAATATAAGACACTGAGACACCAGTCATGTCATTAAGATGGCAACTCCATTCTGAAAAAAATTTTTTTTCCTTTTTCTGTATTAATTAACCCAAGGGCACAAAATTAATTCCCCCCCCCCAAAGATTTAAAGATTCAAGCCAACTCAAGGTCATTTACATTTTGGTTTGAAGGAATACATCCCCGGTTTATGTTACTGTGAAAAATAAAGATTTACTTATCCTTTCTCACACATCACAGGCCTCAGGCTCTGGATGAATTATTCTGTCTGTATCTGAAGAAAAGAGAAATTATATTGTAAATGTGCACCAATCCATCTATTGATCTGGACGACTTGTAGTTACTAACTTCTTCAGTTTTGAAATAAAGAATTCTCTCCGATGACCCTTGATTTCAGCCTCAAACTCACACTACCTTTGCTCCAGAAGACTAGCATCTGCCATCTTCAATACTCCTGCTCACATGACTTTTCATAATCACCCTCTGCTTCTCAACGTCTTATTCTTCAGTGCTTATCAAATGTGTTCAGTATCACCACTTACTGTCTTTAGTAAAAACAATCCAAGCCCCAAATTGTGTTTTCATTAAGCCTTTCCACTTTTAAAAGCTATTCTTTCAGCTGGCTTTCTCTTGCCTCTTTCAGATTCTGTCATTACTGTCATTATTAGTGCACTGACATTTATTTTTCTTTAGGTGATTACATTTCGCTATCCAAGCTAGTGCTGTGAAATCCTATGCTCTGGCAGGACGTGTCCATAACCATACTGAAATTAGAGCAGGCATGATTTAGTGGCAGGAGACTCTTACAATATCTGGCTTGTTTTTATTTCCTGGGAAAAGGATGGAGGGGCCATCAAATCCTCCCTCACCAGACAGTACAGCTACTCCCTCCCTCTTGGGTCTCTGCTTTCTGCCGGGTGTGTGTAATCTTTTCCCAGCTGCACACATTTTCAATAGGTAGTCAAGACGCTAAATGAAGAGGGGACCCCAACTATGGAGAAAGGTCACCACCCATGCTGGGTGGGGTGTTATGGTTATGCAGCTGAGGGGGTCACCCAAGTTCCTGCAAATAACCCAACAAACTCATTGGTTCATCAGTCTAGATGTGAGTGGGATTGTCTCTAGTGCCATTGCCACCTGTATCCTGGGTGACTGGAAATAGGCTCCGCAGAAAAAGGAATGCAACTAGCAGGGAGTTACTTTGGAATATAGTTTGCAAACTTAATCGTGACAAGAAATAAGAAATGTATGACAAAGCTGGGAGGTGGTGGCACACGCCTTTAATCCCAGCACTGGGCAGGCAGAGGCAGAGGCAGGTAGATTTCTGTGAGTTCAAGGCCAGCCAGGTCTACAGAGTGAGTTCCAAGACAGTCAAAGCTACACAGAGAAACCCTGCCTCAAAAAATGAAAGAAAGAAAGGATGGAAGGATGATGTATTATTCAGCACACAATAGACGTGGTAGAAAACACGTATTCTGTGAGAACAGGATGGTTTTGGAAGCACAATTATCACCATGTGGCTAATAAAAAAGCTTACCTCAAAGTACTTCTGAAAAGGCCTCTGTGTCAGAGTGAGGTTTCCAGGTTGTTGAACGTGGCTATAATTCGTCTCAGGATACTATGTTTTCTTTCTTTGTTTCAGAGTCTCAGTGTGAGAGAACCAAGTGGAGCTGGTTAATCCTCCAAAGTCCTAAGACATACAGCCATGGGTCCGTGGGTTCAGCTTTATTGATTGAATTCTGCTGGTGCAGGATCTTCTGGGGGTGGGGCGAAAGAGAGAGAGAGAGAGACAGAGAGACGGGGGGGGGGGGGGATATGGACAAACAAACAGATTTATCTAGAGCTGCGGAACACGATGCCCTCTGGTGTGAAAGAACTCTTCCTGGACAACTGTTGGTCAATTGAAGGCAAAATCAAAGGCCTCACAGATGAATTTGAAGAACTGGAATTTATAAGGACAATCAACATAGGCCTCACCTCCATTTCAAACTTACCAAAGCTAAACAAACTCAAGAAGCTTGAATTAAGCAATAACTGAATCTCAGGGGACCTGCAAGTATTGACAGAAAAATGTCCGAACCTTAAGCATCTCCATTTAAGTGGCAACCAAATAAAACCCCCATATTTGACTATGTTCCCTGGATGGGGAGGCCTGGTGGCACTCAGAGGAAGGATAGCAGGCTACCAAGAAGAGACTTGATACTCTATGAGCATATTCAGGGGGAGGAGGTCCCCCTCAGTCACAGTCATAGTGAAGGGGAGTAAGGGGAAAATGGAAGGGAGGGAGGAATAGGAGGATGCAAGGGATAGGATAACAATTGAGGTGTAATATGAATAAATTAATAAAATATAAAAAAGAAAAAAATAAATAAAATATTTTTTTAAAAAAAGACCTCAGCACTACAATAGAGACACTGAAGAAGTTACGAGACCCTCAAGAGCCTAGACTTGTTTAACTGCGAGGTGACCAAGCTCAGTGACTACTGAGAAAACGTGTTCAAGTTCCTGCCCCAGGTCATGTACCTCGATGGCTATGACAGGGACAACAAGGAGGCCGCTGATGCTGAGGGCTCTGTGGAGGATAAAGCGGAAGATGAAGGGGAGGAGTGTGATAAATATGCCCAGCTTCTGGAAGATGAGGAGGAAGAAGGGAGGAAGAGGACGTGAGTGGAGAGGAGGAGGAGGATGAAGAAGATGCTGGTGAAGAAGAAAGGGGTCAGCAGGGAAAACAAGAACCTGAAAATGAGGGCGAAGAGGGTAACTAAGAGGAATTAACCTGTTTGGGGAAATTCCTATTGTGATCTGACAGGTTTTACCCATATGCCCTCTCCTCTCCTATTCTTGCCCCCGGAAACTTATTTTTTCTGATTGTAGCATTGCTGTGGGATTGAGAGGGGGAAAGTACAGTGGGGGTTGCAGGAGTGGGGGTGGAATAAAATACTATTTTTACTGCCAAAACCTCCCCACAAAGTCTCAGTGTAAAGAGAAAAGCATCTGCAATATCACAATAGGATTCTGGGAAATCGTCGCCCTTTACACATTTTATGATCAAACTCAGAGAACCCTGGGGTCAGCTCTTTATTCCACTGCTGTGAGTTCTGAAGGAGTAATTTTAATTTTGAGAGGCAAATGAGTGCTTAATTTTGAATTCCATTATAGAAAAACTTCAAAACATACTTTGTAAGTTCTTAGTCACCAAATGTAAATATGCAGATCAAATTGCCAAAGGTCTTTAAAAAATTTTTTCCCTAGATATCTCTGCTTATGAAAATCCAATCATTTCTGAATATGGCTGATTGGATATGGGAGAGGAAAAAAACAAACAAAAACAGGAGAGTCCTAAAGCCAAACATACTGTGGAGAAATTCTGAGTTCTATTAGAACTCCATTGATGGAGGGGTGGGCCACCTCAAGAGAGGGTAAAATTGTCCTCAGCAGTTTCCTCCCTCCATACTCCCTGTGGTGCAGTACAGGACGTGACAGGCTGGAGAGAGAACTTCTGTAGCAATTTCCTCCTTTCTTTCTCCCTCTGGCAGAGTACAAGACATATCACCTTAGTGAGCAGAATGAACAAGGCTGCAGTGCAGACTCCCTTGAGGCTACCAAAGACATCAGTGGCAAGGGATTAGAACAGCTTCCATGTGTAAGAGGCCAGAAAGCTCTGTGGTAATGCACAATAAAGATAGAAGAGGAATGAAGGAGAGATAAACCTGTTTTTTATGATCCCAAGAGTGGGATGGTGAACGGTCTTGTGAGAGAACAGGTGATGTTAATCCACTGGAAGACTGACCACTTCGTGTGGGAGCTTGACTGTTGCCAGCTGAAAAGATCCCATGTACAGACTCTGGGAAGAGATATATAAATGAGGCCAGAACGGGAGGCAGGGCTCACTGGAGACTTAGGATAGTTTTGGCTGTTCATCGCTCCACTTCAAGACGCTTCTAGAGAGAACCGCTCGAGGGAAGGCTTCGGGGCTCCAGCTCCTGCTGAGGTTCCGGGTTCTGGTTACTCCAGGTAAGCAGAAGAAATCCTGCTGATTATGCCAGGAGAATCATTCATCGGAACTAATATCCTTACGGTTTTGTTATTGTGTTCCTTAATCCTCTTTTCCTATTGTTTTGGTTAGTCAGGTTATAAGCGACATACACTCGGTTAATAAGTTGTTAATAAAAAAAATTGGATAGGAAAATTGAGCCTACAGAGGAAAGATTAAAAACTGTCCTGGAACTTCCTGTGTGTAGTCGGTCTGTGCTGACTTCAAACTCTGAGCACCAGGCATGGAAGGCTCAACCGAGACACACCCCGAGAGGACTATGGTACACTTGTATCTTTCTCAAGGCTCTAGCATATTTAAAAGAAAAAGAGAAAACAAATGGAAAGCCACCTGAGGTGACACAGGGTCTAGTTATAATCCCAGAATTCAGCAGAATGAGGCAGGAGGGTCATGAGTTTGAGGCCAGCTTGGGTGATATAATAAGACCTCCGTCCCCAAAACCAAAATAAACAAATGAAATAAAGTCAAATGTAATAACAGAATAATAAGCGTAAAATAATTTATTGACACATTGGCTACCTTAAATATATTTTAATTTAAATTATAATTAAATGAGAATATGCTAGTTACCATAATCACAAACACAAAAAATGTGAATCTATCCTATATATGAACTTCACTTCCAGTGATGGGACAAACAATAAAGTTCTGTACTAAGTTTATGTCTGAATCCTATCAGTGCCTCTATACGATGCAATAACTATATGTAATGCTATAACTATATATAATTCTTCAGTGGAACTTCACAGTTGAGTCCCCTTGTGGAGGATATAACCCGGCTGATCATTTTCCCTTGCCATCCCTTCCCTATCCCCTTGCTTTATGAATATCTTTTAGAAGCCTGCACTAGACTATAGACCACAAAGAGGAATGCCCGTGTTATGTAAGCTGTGGGCCAAGAGGATGCGGAGAATGGGGCCAGGTGCTGAGTGGGGCTGTGGCGGTGTGGAAGGAACGGGTTAGAGAGGGTGGCATAAAGCAGGTCGCAAAGGGCGATGTGACCTAAGGAAGCGAGATGCTCAGAGTGGATTTGGACCTGGTCCTAGTGTCCTGGACAGGCCTGGCAGCTCCTGCAATGATGCTGGGTGTGTAGCAGCTCGGTAGACAAAGCCCTTAGTGCTCTTCTCTACCCAACGCCTGGTCGGTTCGTCATGCTTCATCCACACAGTTCACTTTCTCAACTGTCACAGCATCACTTACTTTCAAGAATTGTTGAAGCAAACATTATTTGGGGAAATAGAACGGCCAAAGAGAAGGCCTGGTGACCTTCATTCACTCCAAACACCCGCTAGCCACAAAACACGTTTTCAGCCTGATGTCTGTGGGGGCCATGGGAAGAGGAAGAAATGAGGAGCTCTGAAAAACTAGCTCACAATAGGAAATCAAAAAGTCAGTGCGAAATAAACTCAGGGTACAGACTGAGGCTACCAACAGTCGAGGGCCAGCCTGACACTCAGCTGGGTTTCACTTTATCCCCAAGCTCAGTGCATAATAGGCTTGAACATGAAGGGCTTCCTACACAGGTGGAGGAAGGAGACAGGCCCACTGTGTGTATAGCCCTTAGCAACACATTTCAAATAGATACATGTGCAGCAGACCTCAGAGAGGTACTCCGGCAGAAAACAAAGCACCAGGAAAAGCACAGCTGTTGTGGGCTTATGTTTGGGTGTCCTATTGATAAGGGGTTAATTTATAATAGCTAACTTCTGTTGTGAAACTAATTCATTTTTCAACACCTAGGGTGTCAATAAGGCACAGTTTCTAGAGGGGTTAACTGAGGGAGGAGACAAACTCTGAATTGAGTGTTCTCATCCCACAGGCTGAGATCCTTTAAATAAACAAAACTGGAGAAAAGAGAAAGCTGGCAGACCATGAGCATTCTTCTGTCTCTGCTTACTGGCTGGCACCAAGGACCAAACTTCTGCCACTCTCCTGCCTTCCCTCTCCATTTTCTGAGCTGAGAGTCAAAATAAACTCCTCCTCCATTAGGCTGCCTCTAGTTATAGCAAGGAGTAAAGTAACTAATACAATATGAAACTCTGAAATGTCAGTGCCTACAGGAACTATGTGTGAGAAGGCTGTTAGGCCAGCGAGCTGAGGGAGCCTCATGGTCATTCAACAATGTTTCTTTTATCCAGGTTCCCAGAATGATACACTCTTTCTAAGAGAGACTAGAACAGAAAGGCCTTGGCATTCCATTCCAAGCAGATAATGCATGCAAGTTATAACAAAAAGAAAGAAAATGAAAAACCAGATATTCTTCCATCTATGCCGTCTGCATAGCCAGCAATGTTGTTTTATGTTTGTTTCCTTGCTCTCACTCCTGCCCCAAAGAGAAGAGTGAAAGCTGTAACGGGCTGGCACAATTGTGGAGAGGCCAAAAACATGTCACAACCACACTTGCCCTTAAAGGGGTCTAGTTAGTCAGCCTCTCTTAAGGACGTGGGAGACAATTGGAAAATAGTTGGTAAACAACATGGGGAAGATTTCAGAAGAAAGGTCATTTGTAAAATGGAAAGTGAGTGTAGATTATAATTCAGCATAATCTAAAACAGAAAATAAAAAGATGGGTCAAATCAAAGCCAACTCCAAGCATGAATGATGTGAGAGAATTTGCATCCTGGTTAAAAAATGAACAGAAAATTGGATTAAAAGTCCCCAAAATACATATTGTCTGAACAATAGCAAGATTGTTTTTTCAGGGAACATCACAAAAGAGTTAGTTTTAGTGTCTCCTAGGTAATCTCAACACTCCTTCTGTATCATTTCAGGGTACTAGCATTGGTGCCTAACTGCATGCAGTGGCATGTAGGGGATCGCAGGGTGTTTCTGCCCAGAAGTCTACTTATTTCTAACTTTTATCAAAAACTCAAGCTAAAATTAATGCCAAGTTCAGTGACAGTAAAGTCTTTAACTCTTTTCTACAAGGATGTTTTGTTTCATAGGAAAACAGCCTTGAAGATCTTCGTTGACAAATTCATGTCAACCAACCTTCCAACAAGCCACACATATACCTCAGCCGCGCCACATAGATCGCCTTCGAGCCACCAAGGGCTATCTGTTATTTTTAAATCATTGAATTCCAGAGATCCTTGTAGAAACCTACTCCGTAATATTCTCTCCCACACTGACTGTGACCTGGGCATGGTGGTGCAGGCCTGCAATCCCAGCATGTTGGCAAGCTGGACAGCAACATCATGAATTTGTGGCCAGCTTTGGGCTACATAGAAAGACCTTAACACCCACTCACCCCTCAAAATTACACACTTTTATTTCTTCTACTTAAAAATATTTTCATCTGTCCCTCTCATCATGCCATAGCCAAGTTCAGTCCTGAGGATTTGTACAATACCTACACTGCTTAGGACAGGGTCTGGTCCTCTCTCAGGTTCCTGTCTTTTTACATGAACTCCCCCAGGATGTTTCAGAGGTTTCCTCTTCTCGTGGATTGTAGTTTTATACTATTTATCACCTCCAATGGAGAATCTATTCTTATTGTATTTATATATATATATAATACATTCTTATTATATTTCTTTTTAAAGGTTAAGGATTATTTTAAAAATAATTGAAAATACTAAAACTTTTTTGTTTTGTTTTTTGTTTTTTCTAGACAGGGTTTCTTTGTGTAGCCTTGGCTGTCTTGGACTCACTTTGCAGACCAGGCTGGCCTTGAACTCATAGTGATCTGCCTGCCTCTGCCTCCCGAGTGCTGGAATTAAAGGTGTGTGCCACCACACCCAGCTGAAAATACTAAAACTTGATGAAGAGAAAAATTCCAAATAAAACTAGATAGATGCATTACCCAGCCTTTGTCATTAAAGTGACAAATACCTGAAAAAGAAAACAGCTTCACTGGAAGAGACTTTAGCTCACTATGACGGATATTTCACTAATGGTTGGATAGCTCCATTGCTGCTGGGCCTGTGGTAGGGGAAGAGCACAATGGAAAAGCAACAGCTGGAACAGTTACTGACCTACTGGTGGTCAGTGGTACAATGAAGGTCAGCGTATGAAAATGATGGCCTTCAGGGAAGTTGTTTTCCCATCCATGCCCATTTTGCTAGGAGGAGGATGCCACTGAGCATCCAAAGGTGGGTAGACACCAACTGAGGCCAGAACAGACAGGTTTGAGAGCAGATCACAGATCCACACACTGCCCCAGTTTTCTGGCCTTTGTTGTCCGTACTATGTGTACTCTTACCTCTTAGTCCTCTGGGTCTAGGCTGATTTGTCCTGCAAATTAGGGCCCATAGTTATGTGCTATTCTTTTAATGTCTCCCAGTCTAGGCCCTGTTAACTTACTTCAATCGACACAGGGTTGATGTTGAAACAAACAAACTTGAATTGTCCAATAGGGGGCTGGGGGAGATAACAAAATAAAAGCACAGAGAGAATTATGGATTATAACATTTCTTTCAAGACACTTTATTTCCTTTGTACTTTTCTCTTTCTCCATTCCTCCCCTTTTGTGCACTGAATACACTTTCCATGTAGTGTGCTGGTTTATAAAGAGTTAAAAAGAAATAGAAGGCAAGGTGTTTTTTTTCTATTTTAGTAATAGCTAAGCCAAAGAAGTGTCATGGCTGCTGCCGTTGATAGAGCATTGTGCCTGGGTCCATTTTGTAGTAGATTCGGTCCTAAGTTTGTCAAGCTGGGTGCCATGAGCTCTCCTCATCCTGTATTTTAAACTTTTTTTTTTTTTTTTTTTTTTTTTTTTTGTGCTGCATTTCTGTAGGTGCTCACTAATGCACTTGCTTTACTCTTAACCTCCACCAGGGGGTGCCTAACAGACACCCAAGCCTAGCTAGAATTGACTCACATTCATTTTCAATAGATTGTAGTGAGCTTATTGAATATGTTTGCTTTCTTTATAAAAAGTATACCCTTAAATATGGGTGTTAACTACAGCCTGATCATTAAATTTTGTACCATCACAGATAATATTCATACTTGGCAGTATCATATGACAGATGTTTTCACATTCCTTTTTCAAAAATGGCATGGAGGGTGGATCACATATGAGGTCAGCAGACATCTTGTAGGATCTATTTTTTTTCCATCCACAATGCAGATTCCAGGGATTTAACTCAGGTCATCCAGCTTGGGGACAAGTGTCTTTGTCCCCTGAGCCATCTCACCGGCCCCACATTATTATGCCTTTTGATGTTTCCAAGAGTTCCTTGAAGTCAGTGGAGTAGGTGGTTCTATTTGTCCCTCTTAATGGGTGACAGAAAGACCAGGTGACGTGCTAGGAAAGAGAATAGGGCCATAAGGCTGGTCCTCTGATTTCTGTAGCTAGGCCATTTGCTTAGCACTGCGAGCTGTAACTAGATAAAGAGAGGAAGCACCTACGTCCACATCCATAAACACTGGTCTAAAAGCTCATGGGCTGCTGCCTCTACCTGTTACCATCCACCTCCATCTCACGATGCTGTCAAGTTATGTCTTAGGTGTGACACCCAACCCACATTTTCCTGTTCTGTGCCTGAGGCCAGCACGGCACTCACCAGCCTGCTTTGAGTTTCTTGCCACATTAGATGTTCTTTATTGGTTATTTTATTTTATACAATGAGAGGTTGACCTGACCCTTGCTTCATCCCCTTCAACAAAAGCCCTTAAACATGACAGACATCTAAAATGATGTGTAACTACATGACTGCTTCTTTCTCAGCACAGAAAAGAAAAACAAAGCATTTCCCTGGTAACCAGGTTGCTATATTCTCACAAGAAGCTCAGCTGTTATTATTAAAAGCTAAACTCTGTCTTTTTTATTCTTAAAGGGGCCAAACAATGACCTTCCCTGTGAGCAATTAAAAGACGTTATCAAAATTATTTTTAAAGCCATTAAAATATGATTTTCTCATGGCTGTCCTATCATTGACTAACACGTGGTAAGCCAGGGTGACACTACACATGTACATAGAAGGGGAAAGCCTTGACAACTATTAAATATCTACTGGCAACAGACGTTCTGTTAATGGCTTAAAGATTTATCACCCCTCCTTTTAATCATCACAAGAACTTCACAGGGTTGGTACCTTTCTTATCTGTATATTAGACATGAAGAAAACCAAAGCTTACAAAGGAGAAGGAGCCTAGCATCAAGCTGAGCAAAGGAGCAAAGATTCACACCTGAGTGTGCTGGGACATGGGTTTGAGTGTGTGTGGCCATGGGTTCTGTTCACCTTAAGGCTTCCGAAGGCTGGCCTCCTGTGGAAGTGGAATCTCACAGACTCACACAAATAATGTAGAGGGGTTTTTAAAGGGAGTTTTACTGTCAGGAATTTATCTTGTATGTTCCCGTAACTTTGGGGTATAGATAAGAGAAAGGTCTAGAGGGAAAAATGTGGGGGCAGGCAGCATTTAAGTTGATTGGATTCTAATGCATACCTTTCGAGTTGTGTGGCTAGGACTTTAAAAGGGTTATTGCGAATATTTTAGCTGCTTTCACTATGTAAGTTTTATCGTATGTGAACTTGGCCGTGAGCCAAGCACTGTGTTGGGAGCAATGGCCAGGAGATAACACAGGGAACAGGAACACCAGCAACAACATTTATTCGATGTACCTGTGTTGCACATCTATTTATTGGGTGGGTTTTATGTCAGGTACTGGGAACATATAATTACACTGGGTCTTTCTTATTTTAAAATACTTTCCAGATTGGATAGGAAGAGAGCCCACATTTAAATAAATTATGTCAGTGCTGAAACAGAAATATATTTTAGAGTTATAACTTTGGAAAAGGCCCTAGAGCACTGGTTCTGTGGGTTGTGACCCCTTTCACAGGTGTCACATAAGACCATCAGAACACACCGATATTTACATTACAATTCATAACCATAGCAAAATCATTTGTGAATTAGCAACAAAAGTAATTTTATGGCTGTGGGTCACTGTGATATGAGGAGCTTTACTGAAGGGTCACAGCATTAGGAATGTTAAGATCCAGATGGTAAAACTTTCCCCCAGGTCTTGAATAAGAAAGAAGGGTCTTGGTGTTTGAGTGAATATCATTTTTAAAAAGCTTTGGTGATGCCTGGGCTGGAATATTCCTACATTGGTAATTATCTGGCCTTTGGTTAGAGTCACCGCTGCCTTTAATATTGACCTCTGGAGCATCTCCACACAGGCAAACTTGGACCCCCAGCCCTGCGCTTGTTTCTCAGTTGGGCATACTGGCTCTCATTACTGCTGCTTTGCCTCTTCTTCTTGCCTCTTACCCCTACTCACAGGCACCAGCTTCCTCATCCCTTAAGACGTACCAGATCTAAGCTCTTGTCTGACTCCTCTGTGGCCCATGCCTCCTGGGAGCGAGGACCCAGCTCCCTGATCTCACCAAGCTTCACTTCTGTGGGAAGATTTGGCCAGCTCTGCAGAGTGTGCCTTTCTTTCCATTCAGGCTGATCAAGATCAGGGACTTAGCACAGGATGGAATGAAGCAGAGCCTGCTTCCTGCCTGGGAGCTGAAAATGGCTGGCTCCTTCCTTCCTCCGCTTCCCAGAAATCAGAGGAGAGAAATCCTGGAGAGAGAGAGAGAGACAGAGAGAGAGAGAGAGAGAGAGAAAAGAAGAAGAAGAAGAAGAAGAAGAAGAAGAAGAAGAAGAAGAAGAAGAAGAAGAAGAAGAAGAGAAGAGAAGAGAAGAGAAGAGAAGAGAAGAGAAGAGAAGAGAAGAGAAGAGAAGAGAAGAGAAGAAAGACAAGGCCTCCAGGGCTGCTCCAATTCTGTCAGTTTACAAACTGCCTTCCTTGCATCTCTCCTTTCTGGTACATTTGGAGACTGATATTCCATTTTTTAAAAAGACTATTTGAATGGATTTTCATCTGAGGAGAGTCCTGGGCTAAACTAAACTAAAAAGCACTGTAGGAGCCGGAGGGAATGAGAACACTGCAACACCGCCCACAGAATCCGTTAAGGAGGGCTCACAGAAACTGAAGCAGCAAACCTAGACCCTGCCTTGGTCTGTGTTGGGACCTCTGTATATGTGCCATGGTTGTTTGGTTGGGAGGTTTTGTTGCACTCCTAACAATGGGTGTATGTCTGACTTCTTTGCCTGCTCTTGGGACCCCTTTCCTCCTACTGGATTGCTTCACCCAGCCTCGATATGAGAGTTTGTGCCTAGTCTTATGGCATCTTGTTATGCTGTGATCCTTGATCTCCCTGGGAGGCCGCTCCTTTCTGATGGGAAATGGAGGAGCAGTGGAGAGTGAGTGGGGGGTGGTACTGGGAGAAGGTGAAGGAAAGGGGGCTCTGGTGGGGTGTATTGTATGGGAAAAGAATTTTTTAAAGGAGAAGAAAGAAAAAGAAAGGAAGGAAGGAAAAAAACTATCCCATTTACCCTAGTATCAAAAAGAAACAGCACTAAGTGTATCTCCACGTGAATGGGTCCATATGCAGGCTGTTCAGAGATAAAGCTAATCCAAGGCTGATTTTGAATCTTTTTGAAAATCAGCCACAGCCTCTAAGAGAGCTAGGAATTAAAGTCATGGCATAACATAGTTAGTAATGAAAGTTGAGCAAATTACTTAATGAAAAATTAGTATTTATTTGGTTTATAAACAAACTGTAATTGCAAAGCCCTCTTTTTTTTTAATTTTTTATTATTAATTTATTCTTGTTACATCTCAATGGTTATCCCATCCCTTGTATCCTCCCATTCTTCCCTTCCTCCCATTTTCCCCTTATTCCCCTCCCCTATGACTGTTCCTGAGGGGGATTACCTCCCCCTGTATATGCTTATAGGGTATCAAGTCTCTTCTCAGTAACCTGCTGTCCTTCCTCTGAATGCCACCAGGTCTCCCCCTCCTGGGTACATGGTCAAATGTGAGGCACCAGAGTATGTGAGAAAGTCATATCCCACTCTTCACTCAACTGTGGAGAATGTTCTGACCATTGGCTAGATCTGGGTAGGGGTTTAAAGTTTACCGCCTGTATTGTCCTTGGCTGGTCCC
Source organism: Acomys russatus (assembly GCF_903995435.1). Lineage (NCBI taxonomy): Eukaryota > Metazoa > Chordata > Mammalia > Rodentia > Muridae > Acomys > Acomys russatus. The sequence continues at coordinate 17,894,836 of NC_067160.1, read as the reverse complement.
TTAGTTTGAGCGGGACCCCTGGGCCCAAATCTGCCTATCATATTGTTCTACTCGTAGGTTTCTAGGACCCTCTGGATCCTTCTACTTTGCCATTCTCCCATGCTTTTCTCATCTAGAGTCCCAATAGGATGTCCTCCCCTCTGTCCCAGTTTCCTGCTAAGTGAAGGCTTTTGTGGGACATGCCCCTTGGGATAGTATGCAGATATAAGTGTGTATATACCATTTAAGTCTTTCTGCTTCTGGGTTAACTCACTCATTATGATCATTTCTAGCTCAATCCATTTATCCACAAATTTTGGGAATTTCTTGTTTTTAATAGCTGAGTAGTATTCCATAGTGTATATGTACCACAGTTTCTTTATCCATTCTTCTACTGAGGGACACTTAGGCTGTTTCCATGTTCTGGCTATTATGAATAAGGCTGCTATGAACATGGTTGAACAAATTTTCTTATTGTGTGCTGGAGCATCTTCTGGGTATATTCCAAGGAGTGGAATAGCTGGGTCTTGAGGAAGCCCTATTCCCAATTTTCTGAGATAGCACCAGATAGATTTCCAAAGTGGCTGTACTAGTTTGCATTCCCACCAGCAATGAAGGAGTGTTCCTCTCTCCCCACATCTTCGCCAGCATGTGGTGTCGCTTGAGTTTTTGATCTTAGCCATTCTGATGGGTGTAAGATGGAATCTCAGAGTTGTTTTGATTTGCATTTTTCTGATGACTAAGGAGGTTGAGCATTTCTTTAAGTGTTTCTCAGCCATTTGATATTCCTCTGTTGAGAATTCTCTGTTTAGTTCCAAGCCCCATTTCTCAATTGGGTTATTTGGTTTGGTGGTGTTTAGCTTCTTGAGTTCTTTATATATTTTGGATATTAGACCTTTGTCAGATGTAGGGTTGGTGAAGATCTTTTCCCAGTCTGTAGGCTGTCACTTTGTTCTCTTGACAGTGTCTCCTGCCTTACAGAAGCTTCTCAGCCTCATGAGGTCCCATTTATTAATTGTTGACATTAAGGCTGGGCTGTTGGTGTTCTGTTCAGGAAGTTGTCTCCTGTGCCAATATGTTCCAGGCTCTTCCCCACTTTTTCCTCTAAGTGATTTAGTGTCTCTGTTTTTATGTTGAGGTCTTTAATCCACTTGGATTTGAGTTTTGTGCAAGGTGACAAATATGGGTCCAGTTGCATTTTCTTACACATAGACCTCCAGTTAGACCAGCACCATTTGTTGAAGATGCTATCTTTTTTCCATTGAATGGCTTTGGCTTCTTTGTCAAAAATCAAGTGACCATATGTGTGTGGATTCATATCTGTGTCTTCGATTCTATTCCACTGATCAACCAGCCTGTTGCTGTACCAGTACCAAGCTGTTTTAATTACTATTGCTTTATAGTACAGTTTGAGATCAGGTATGGAGATTCCTCCGGAGCACCTTTTATTGTACAAGATTGTCTTAGCTATTCTGGGTTTTTTGTTTTTCCATATGAAGTTCAGAATTGAATTTTCAATGTCTTTAAAAAATTGTGTAGGTATTTTGCTAGGGATTGCATTGAATCTGTAGATTGCTTTTGGTAGGATGGCCATTTTTACTATGTTAATTCTCCCGATCCATGAGCAAGGAAGATCATTCCATCTTCTCAGGTCATCTTCAATCTCTTTCTTCAGAGTTTTGAAATTCTTTTCAAACAAGTCCTTCACTTGCTTAGTTAGAGTGACTCCTAGATATTTTATATTGGCAAAGCCCTCTTTTAACTTTCTCAGGACCTACCAGCTCCAGCCTTTACCATCTACTAAAGATCCAGCCATCCTAGACTGTGGCAGTTGAAATTATCTGTGTCTACAATCTCACTCATTTGCATAAAGTCAAATTACTTCGGACTTTTGATGAAAAACTCCTCGTTTTTTTTCAAGCTAATATATCTATGTATTTTTTATTCTGTTAGATACATAAACACCCATTAAAAAATGGCTCTGTTCTTGCTAGGCATGGCGTTGGTGTTGGTACCAGATGAAGACCTAAGAGTCCACTTTAAATGTCATAGCAGGGATACATTAAAACTGTCTAGCGGGCCCTCAAGAGATCTCAGCAGGTAAGGGTGCTTGCTGCCAAACCTGAGGTAGATGTCTGGAACCCGCGTTGCGGGTGGGCAGAATGGAAGCAGTAGCTTTGTGATTTGGTTTTCTCTTATGGTGGAAAATGTCTGAGCCTCGCAGTGAAAACACAAAGAGGTTCCCTAGGACAAGGGATCCTTCTCAAACCAACATTTGGGAACATGACACCTGGCTCTAAGCAACAGCAATAGCTTTGCCTACCTGTTTCAGGCTTTCTCTTGACCAATAGCAAATGAGGGTGACATTTCAGGGAGGTCTATGTATTTTTATACTCGTCCCTTTCACCTAACAATTGTGTATTTATGGGGTACAGTGAGACTTCATGCACCTTGTGTGACAATAAAATTATGAAGCCCAGCATATTCATCACCTCTGTCAGTTTTTTGTTTTGTTTTGTTTTGTTTTGTATGTGTGTGTGTGTGTGTGAGAGAGAGAGAGAGAGAGAGAGAGAGAGAGAGAGAGAGAGAGAGAGAGAGAGAGAGAGAGACATGGACATTCAGAGTTCTGATTGCTGTGTGTGTGGACTATGCAGTGCACACTATGTCGCGTGTGTCACTCACAGGCAAACCACACAAGCTGCCTCTTGCCATACTTCGCCTGTGGTCTTAGACGATGGCTGTCTTAGCACTGGGTGGTTCTGCTGAAGACACAGCTGTGCTGAGAAAAAACATGACCTTCAAACCATAGAACCACGAGCTGAGGGTTTTCAGTGCATACTCAAAGGGAAACCTATAGTTTTAAAGGAGACTTAATTTTTTTTTATTTATTTTTATTTTAAGTGGATGTGTATTTTGCCTACATGTATGTACACGTACGACAGGAGTGGCTGGTGCCTGCAGAGATAAGAAGTCATCTGATCTCCTGGAATTGGGGTTACAGGTGGTTTGGGGTGTCGGGAACTGAAACCCCAGCTGTCTGCAAGAGTAGCAAATGCTCTTAACCTCTGAGCCATCTCTCCACCTCTCCCCCGAGAGCCTCACTTTCAGTCCCCTTTTAAATTGTATGAGCAACATGATGTGTAAACTCGGTACTCTGAGATTTCGATTTTGTCAACTCAGGAACTCTTGATGAAAGATCCATGGAATGGCACAAAATACTCTGGAAATTTTTATCAAGATGAAATAATACAGATGAAAGTCAAGTCTAAAGGTTTCATGTGCTTTAAAATGCCAGTAAATAATTATTATACATGCACAAACAAACAATATGCATACTGTGAGCATAGTCTTATGTGTTAGTAATTACACATTGAAAAACCTAGAAAGAACAAGGAAAAAGAAATAGGCAGTTTTTCAGAAGGTTAGTTAAGAACTGTTCACTTATCTACTTGTAATTGTTAGCTGATATATGCTCAGCGTATACGTAATAGGTTTTGTTGTTTTTTTTTTTTTTAACATGCATGTAATGCACTTTCATCATATTCATTCCTAGGATTCCTCTCCCTGTTTTTTAGGATGAAATTTTAACTGTTTGATTTTGAGGCAACCAGCTACATCCTAGGCAACCAGAGAGATTGTTTTTCAAACCTGCCTCCTGTGTATGTTAGAGATATTTGTTCAAGCTGTGATTCAAGAATGTGAGACACCAGGGAGCTTTGAAGAATCCTTCTAGGACTCAAGTGTCAATTATTCTGTCTTTTTTTTTTTTTTTTTTTTTTTTTTTTTTTTTCCAGATAACTGAGTCACTTGGTACTCTGTCTTCATCATCCCTCTCAAGAAAGCTCCCTGGTTCTTTTCTCCTCTCTCTCTCTCTCTCTCCTCTCTCTCTCTCTCTCCCCCTCTCTCTCCCTCCCTCCCAGCCCTCTCCCTCCTTCCCCCTCTCTGTCCCCCCTCTTCCTCCTTGCTTAGGCAGACTCCTGTCGCTATTTCTTTTTTGTCCTTGTTGGTTTGGAAACTTTGACCTCAGGATGCTTCTGATCAGCATCTGAAGCAAACCCCAGTTTCTCTGACTGCTGCTGGGCCAAGGCAGCTTTTCAACCTGTGAGAGCCACTGCCTTGATGTGGTACACACACCTCTCTTCTAGGAACTTAGCAGAGCAAGAGAGCATGCTAACTTTGCCTGTCTGTCTGTCTTTTCATCTTTCCTTCCTTCCTTTCCTTCTTTTTTCTTTCTTTCTTTCTTTCTTCCTTCCTTCTTTTCTTTCTTTCTTGATTCACACACTGACTTAAATATGTATAATGCATTGTATTCTGGGAATGCTGGAAAACACAAGGACAGTCTGTCCCATTCTCTGACATGCATGCCAGAGAATGGGACATAAGAAACATGCATTACATGAGAGAGCATGTTGGTTACCTTTCTGGATGCTGTCATAAAATCCCTAACATGGGCAACTTAATGAAAGGGTTTATCACCTATGGCTCACAATTTTAGAAAGGACAGTCCACCATGGAATAGAAACCATGGCAGCAGGAGCTTCCTTCACATCTTGGTGGATCAAAAAGAGAAATAGATAGTTCCCTCAGAGCCCACCACCAGAAACCCACTTCTGCCAGGTAGTGGGGACCAGCAACGTGTTCAAACACATGACCTCATGAAATGCCATGTAATGGGCAAAGTCTTTGGATGGCAGGCTAGCTTTTATTAAATTAGTACTTAGAACAAAATAGAGTACCATGTAATTGTGTATGGGGTACAATGAAAGTTTAAAAAAATGACTTAAAAAAACAGCATTTAAAAGAAATTTCCTTTGCTGCTGTGCTTGACGTACCACCTTTATATCTTATTCCTCTGCATGCCTGGTTAAAAAGTAATTGTTTAATATGTGATTTTACCTGATTAAAAGGCAGTTGTTTGACATATGCTTTTACCAGGTTTTATGACAAGGGAAATGCTTGGCTACAAAAAATGGACCTTTCCTTTTCCTGTTGTAGTTTTTGGTTACTGAAGTCCCTAAAATACATTCCATGGCCCATGTTTATCCACATTAAAATTCTGGATGCCTCTGGTAACTGAAGATAATGGATTTGCAGTTTCTCTATGATGCAGCGCAGGTTTGGCATACCCCCAAGATCGCATTAAGCAGTTTGGCTTCTGATACCTAATTAAAATATTCCCCCAAACCAATATTAGATCAGCATGTGATAGATTATTACCTGGAGGGTAACTGACTGGAGAAATGACCGTGTTCCATACTGAAGCTAGCTTCTGTTAAGAGATGGTAGGCTAAAAGTCGTGAGGGTCCCAGGCATGGCTGAAACCCCAACAAATATCTTGTGTCTCTCACTATACACTTCTGCCTTCAGAACTTATCACAGAGGAGGAAAACCAAAATCTACTCATGAAAGCTAATTCAAGCACAAAATTAAAGTCCTCTGAGTTTCATTGTGGTTCTTTGCGCACCTCGGATTCTGTGCACCCGTATACCCACTAAGATAACCACAACAGGGTGTTTATGCAGACACCTCACTCACCTCAGAGGTTCGCTTGGTAATGGCTTTTTTGCTGTTGTAATCAAATATCTGACATAAGTGAAAAACCTTCTGCTGTGTGAAACGTTAGGTCCTCTCTTCGCATCACCATTGAGCCGTCACTCACTCACTATAATTACTCATTGTGTGCTGATGGCAAAGAAAGCGCCAGAGGCTGGGAGGGTTGAAAGAACAATTGGTTGTTACCACTTACAGTTTTCTGTAGTTCAGGATTCAGACAGAGCATCGAGTACTCATGTCTGCACCAAGAGCTCTGGAGACCGGAGCCTGCAATCAGCAGAAAGCGCTGAATGCCAGCTGGAGGCCAAGGCGGTGGAACACACATGGCCTCTCTCTGTGTGGTGTGGGAGTACTCACAACCTGGTGACTGGCTTCCCAAGTCAAATGCTGAGACAGCGCACATTTTAATGTTTGTTGCCCTATGACTTAGCTGCAGTCACCATCACTTCTGGACTATTCCTATGGTTGAAACAATTTCAAAATTCAGTCCAAATCCAACAGAAAAGAATACAGACCCAGTTTCTCGCTCAAAGATAGTCTGGATCGCTTCCTGAGGACAGCATGTGAGATAGAATTTGTATTGGCACAACCTGTTTTTTGTTTTGTTTTGGTTTGGTTTGGTTTGGTTTTTTTGTTTTGGTTTTGTTTTTGTTTTTTGTTTCTCTGTGTAGCCTTGACTGTCTGGACTCGCTTTGTAGATCAGGCTGGCTTTGAACTCACAGAGATCCACCTGCCTCTGCCTCCCGAGTGCTGGGATTAAAGGCATGTGCCACCACGCCCAGCCACAACCTGTTTTTTAAAATATAGTCTTGTGCCTGCATTTTTGTATGTATGTATGTATGTATGTATGTATGTATGTTTGTATGTTTGTATGCAGTGTGTGCATGTATATACATGTGTGTGTTCAGATGCACGAGCTAGTGGGTATGAACTCCAGAAGTCAAAAACTTCAATTTATTTTTTCAAGACAGAGTCTGTCACTTACCCTATAGATGAACATTTGGGATAGAGCCGCTGGGGGGGTGGGGGGGATGGGTGGGGACTCCTTGATCCTATTGTCTCTAGCTCCCAGCCGTGGGATTACAGGCACACACCAGCCACATCAGACCTTTTACGTGGGTTCTGTAGACTTCAAGTCCCTGTGCTTGTGCGACAAGTACTTTATTTATCTACTGAGCCGTCACCCCAGCCTTCACACAGCTGTATTTTATAAATGAGGCTTAAAGCAAATAAATAAATTGCTTGCAGTCTTGAAGAGTAGAAAGAAAAATCAAAGAAGTTTGCTACTTTCCTGTATTACTTAGTATTTTTCTGTTACTGTGAGAAATCACGAGGACCAAGGAAGCTTCTAGAGCAAGGGTTTATTTGGGCTTACAGATAGATGAGAATCTTCCTGAGAGATAACAATCTACTGGCACTGCAGGGAAGTGTCACCGCAGGCAGCTATGGCCACTGGAGCTGGAAGCTGAGGGTTCGTATATATTTTTGTTTGTTTATTTGTTTTCCAAGACAGTGTTTCTCTGTGTAGCCTTGGCTGTCCTGGATATACTCTGTAGACCAGGCTGGCCTCGAATCCACAGAGATCTTCCTGCCTCTGCCTCCCAAGTGCTGGGACTAAAGGTGTGGGCCACTGCACCCAGCAAGGGTTCATATCTTGATCCATGGGTAAGAAGCAAAGAGATTGAACTTGAAATGAAACAAGTAGGTAAGTTTTCAAAACCCAGCCCAGCAAGGCCACACCTTCTAAGCCTCACCAAACAATATTGCCAAAAGCATTCAAATGGTGACTAGTATGAAGGGACATTTTTCATTCAAACTACCGCATTTCCAAAACCCATTCTTTGAAAAACAAAGAAGTCACTATATAAAGCTACCTTCTAGCCCTAATTCTTTCCCGCTTTCAATTTAGAAATAGTGAGTTAAAATAATCTATTTCGAATTCTATCATTAAAAAGTGTGCCAGAGATGGCTCGGTGTATAATAAAGCAGGCTATTCTTCCAGGGGACCTGGGTTCAAATCCCACACCTACATGCCCACTCACAACTATCTGTAACTCTAGTTCCAAAGGCTCTGACTCCCTCTTCCGGCTTCTACAGTCACTGCACATACATGGTTACAGAGACCAGGCAAACACACACATAAAATACACATAAATAAAAAAAAAAAAAAAAGAAAGAAAGACGTGTGCTGGACCCAGGTGTGGTGGTACATGCCTTTAATCCTAGCACTCCAGAAGCAGAATAAGTTCAAGGCCAGCCTGGCCCACACAGAAAGTTCAAGGCCAATCAGAGCTACCGAGTGATACTGTGTCTCAAAACAAAACAAACTAAGGAAAAGTGTGCAACAAAGTGCACAGATATGGAACATGAGATGGTTATATGGCATACCAATTTTGACATCCAATTGCAAATGCGAAATTCTTTAATAATTCAAGCCCTGGACCTCATTGTTGGCTGCAGTCTTTTTTCCCCTCCCACTATTCCCATACTTCCTAGACAGATATATTTCTTTTGTCTACAAAGTCATCTGCTTTTCCAATAACAACTGCCATGCCTTTGTTTCCATGCCCATGGTGGTACTTCTGAGAACACCGCAAGGAACTGTGACTTCTCCTTCAACAGACCCATACCCCATTTCTGGGACACACTTGGTCTTGTCACCTATGCAAAGGAGTAACATTCTTTCCTGAGAATGACAGTGTCCATGAAAGCCGATCCTTCAGCTTTCTCCTTTATCAGCTCGTCATTGATGACAATAAAAGCCAACAGAATAATCTGCCCCATTCAATTGACATGCTATCTACCATACGCCAGAAATCAACCTGGCTATCCAAAGTCATCTTTGCAAGGGTTATGAACATTTTCTTTATTTTCCTTCTCAACAAAGAAAAAATGACCAACTGACTGGCTGGTGGACTCAACTGCAGGACATTACAGGAAGTAATTCAGATCAACAGTATAGGAATATCCATGCCATGGCTAGAGATGGCTCCATTTGAAAAATGCCTTCTAAACAAATACACAGACCTGAGTTTGGATGCCCAGAACTCATACAAAAAGTCAGCCATGGCAATGTAGTTCCTATAATCCCATCTTTGAGAGGAGAGTGCCCTGTAGACACATAGATTCTTGAAGTTTATGGGCCAGGCAGCATAGCAGAACCCATGAGCTTCCTATTCAATGAGAGAACCTATCTCAAAAATTAAAGGTGGAGAACAGTTGAGGAAGACACCCAATGTCACCCTTGATCCTGGGCACACCCATACGTGAATCATAAACTCCGAATTCGAGGATTGAACACGAGTCCTAGATTATTGATGACCTCAGACTTTCTATCAGCACAGTGGGCATGCATTCACCAATCCAGCTCAAAGAACAGTGAGTCAGTGTTCCCAGAACAAAATGACTAGTCCAACAAGGAAATTTTCTTTCTTGCCACAGCTCCAAACTGTAAAGAAAAATTTCCCAAGCTTCTCTAGCCATGCATCAAAGCCACATTTTGCCTTAGTTTCAAAACTCTTTGCACTCAGAAAAACTTCCTAGTGTGGGAAATGTATTGTACAGTTTTTTTTCATACCAAAGGGTTAAATTAAACAAAGGAAGTTGAATGAAATTTCAGTGTCAGCTACACTATGCATCTTGTTTATATTAGGTTTAGGTTTGCAGCCACCACCCCAAAACTACCATAGCTTGACTCTAAGAGAGAACTTGGCCTGGTGCTTCAGGCTGTGAACTCCAGGTTTAAAGTGTAAGACTTAACATCCAGCATTAGGACATCTTTACAGATGTCATCTGGTAAAAGATCACAGTAAGTGTTCCAGCTTGCATGGTGTCCTCAAAAGTCACCCTTTGATTGTCAACTGCTGTTATAATCAATAGTGGATATAAACACGATTTGTTTTGATACCAAAGGTGCGCTGTGAAACAGACTTGTGTAAGGGTGTCTGTGGTGTTTTTCCACTGAAAACAGACTTGTGAGAGAACAGGTGATGTTTGTCCACTGGAAAAGGAACTGCCTCTTCCAGGGGCATGATCTTTGCCAACTGATAAACCATCTAGTATGGATTCTGAGAGGCAGGGCTTTTTGGTCTTGGCTGTTCATCACTCTACTTTGAGACACTCCTAGAAAGAATCCCTCCAGCTTCAAGGTTCTGGTTGCTATTCTGAGTTGGAGCAGCTGTGGTTCCAGCCACCTTTGTTGATTTGCTGGTTTGCTGTTTAATGGGGTCTGTTGGAATCCTACTGACTAAGCCAGTGGAATTGCTTCAAGGAACTGAGTCTAAAAAAGTCTACTTCTCCTGTTACCATTAACCTCTTTTCTTTCCTATCTAGGGTACTGGTTGGTGGGTTGGAAGGGAGATGTAAGCATTACAGAACCTCAAATAAAGTAGTTTTCAAAAGTTCAAAGCCTACAAAATTCTGTTGCTTTCAAGCTTTGTGAACACCAACAACTTATTTAAATGTGCTCGAGCCACAACTCACCTGTAAAATGCAGTCTTTGTACCTAACCCACATAGGTGCTGAAATTAAGAAAGAAAATGTTTAGCTAGATTCCTAACATGGCTAAGTCAAAAGTTAGCCCATGCCATCAGAGTGTGAGGGCAAGCTCTGACCACTGAGAGTCAGGAACAGAACCCATTTGCATTAAGAAAGTGTGCTGATCTGCTTGACATCTGGCTCTGTAGCCATCTTCAAAAGCAATCATTTTTCCTCTGCCAAAATGCTTCCAATTATGTGGTCATTTTCCTGAGACATCACACCCAATTTTAATATTGTCTAGGCCCATTTCTAAACAAGAGCGAAACAATGGCTTCACATTACACCACTGGTGGTCCCTGTAGGGCGTTGGCATGGTAACAGGACTAGTGGGGGAGCAAGTAGTGTCACTGAGAAGAAGGAAGAAAGGAAGAGGATAGAAGGAAAAGTACAGAAGGTGAGAAGCTGCAACTCAAATTCTAAGAAAGGTTGAGTGCTATGCTAAATGCTTTCATCTAGTTCTTCCAACAGTGGAGTGAGGTGGACAATGATTATGGATGTATGTAAAAATCCTCAGAGAAGGAAATTCAAGTTTAAACATGTCAAGGTGCCCTGGGTCACATAGCTCGTAACTAGTGAAGCTGGGCTTTCTGCCCAAGTAGTCTTACTCTTTGTTATGATGTCGATGTTCAGTGTCTCATAGAAACGTTTGTGCTAAAGAGACTATGGAACTTTTCAGAGGTGAGGCTAATAGAAAGAAGTTGGACCACTGGGGTCATGTCCTTAAAGAGGATATCTGGACCCTGATATCTTCTCTTCCTATATTACTTTTCTCTTGGTGTGTGACTGTATAAACTGATGACATGGCCTATTTATGGTATGGTTGGGGAATGTTTCTATTGTAGATATGAGAAATAGAACATCTAGAGGCACCTGGAAGAGTCCAGAGCAGAGAGAGAATGAAGTAGACAGACTAAATATGACCAGGAGGCTGGACATGGTCAGGGCTATCTGAGAGAGGAGAGAAAGAATAGAGAAAGTACAAGGGATAAAGAATAGAGAAAATACAGTGGGGGGGGGCGAGAATATAGTGAGAATAGCAGGGTTATAAGGAAAACGAGTAGCCTGGGGGGAGGGAAGCAAAGAGCTGGAGGGAGTTTGGGATAGGAGAGGAGGTGAGAAGGGCTAAGATACTAGCATGGACTTCAAAATGTGCCCACATGTCTCTTCTTCCAGAGATAAGGGAAATGACTCTTTTTGGTAGAGGGAAACCAGTTTCACAACTTCCTGAGGAATGATGGCTTTTATCCAATAGGAATAGTCCCCCTGTTGTCCAGTGTGCGGTCTAGTCTTACGTCAACTTGACACAAACTAGAGTTATCTGAAAAGAGGGAACCTCAGTTGTGAAAATGCCTTCTTAAGACCCAGCTGTAGGGCATTTTCTCAATTAGTGATCAGTGGGGGAGGGCCCATCCCATTGTGGGTGGTACCACCCCTGGGCTGGTGGTTCTGAGTTCTAAAAGAAGGTAGACTGAGCAAGCCATTAGGAGCAAGCCACTAAGCAGCACCCCTCCATGGCCTCTGTATTAGGTCCTGATTCCAGATTCCATTACTATTTGAGCTCCTGTCCTAACTTTCCTCCCCAATTTGCTTTTTGGTCATGATGTTTCATTGCAGCACTAGAAACCCTAACTAAGACAGCATATAAGCGATCAGTCCATGGAGAATGGGATTCAACACTGTAATGAAAGTCAGATCACAGTGGAAGGAACCACTATTGGATTTCAAACAAAGAAAAGTACTTCTTGGTTTGCTTTGCCATGTTTAAGTGTCCCACATAAGCCTAGGCATAAAGGTTTCAACCCAGTCCTTGGTAATACCAGGAGATGAGCCTAGTTGGAAGAAAGTTCTTGAAGATGTTGGAACCCAGGCCTCTTCCTGTCTCTTTTCTTTTCTGGCTACCACAGGTGAGTAGCTTATACCACTATTTATTTATTCCTCAATATACTGCATTGACATAGACCCCCAAACAACATGCCAATCATCTATTGACTAGAACCTCTGAAAATATGAGCCTATACCAACTCCTTTTTCTTATAAATTGATTTGTCTCAGGTATTTTGTTATAGTAACAGAAAACTAACTAATAAACTTTAAGAACTTTGGGACACAGATAGACAGAAAGAAAGACACACACATGACACACACATTCTATATTCCCATCTCTGCTTCAACTTCTTATTTTAAGCTACGTTCTTAACTCTTATTAAATTGCCCAGGCTGGCTTGAACTTGCTTGAACTTGGGATTACATGACTGTGCCCTCAGGCTCAGATATACTCCTCCATGGCCTCTTAATCAGCTCCTGCCTCCAGGTTTCTGCCCTGTTTGGGTTCCTGCCCTGACTTCTTTCAATGATGACCAGCAATATGGAAATAAAAGCCAAATAAACCCTTTCCTCCCCAACTTGCTTTTTTGTCACAGTGGTTCCTAACTAAGGCAGTCAAGGTGGAGCCCATTTCTGGATATTAGGACTGCCTTTTGGGGTTTGGGGAATTGGAGTTTCCTTTTGACCTGACAGTGACAAGATGATTTACAAAAAGAAACAAACATGGAACAAATTAATTTTGCTTTTATTTGAGTATATATATAGCCCATCACAATGGGGAAACCATGAAGGCAAGTGTATGAGTTAGCTGAGTCATGTGTGTGACTGGATCATGTAACTGAATCCACAATTAGAATACACACACACACACACACACACACACACACACACACACACACAGAGAGAGAGAGAGAGAGAGAGAGAGAGAGAGAGAGAGAGAGAGAGAGAGACAGAGAGAGACAGAGAGAGAGACAGAGAGAGAGACAGAGAGAGAGAGAGAGACAGAGAGATCTAAATCTGGATCTTGGCTTGTTTTTTCTGTTTACTCAGTCGAAGACTTCCAGGCCCCACATACACACTCAGGGAAAATGTTCTCTTACTTAAAGCTTTCTAGAAAAACTCATATAATCATACGGAAAGGGCTGTTGATCCTAAATTTAGACAAGCTCAAGATGAACCATCACAACTCCAACCTTTGTCAACTCAACATCTAAACATATTACTTTGCATCACAGTATTCTACTCCAGACCAACTGAAAGCTCATTTTCATTTCGTGATGCATTTAGTCCATCTTTAGTTGTCTTTAACAGTCTTAAGAATTTTCAAAAGACCAAAGTCTTTTCTGTCACTTGAGACATTTAAAAAAAACTTTTTATTGTTCTTTGTAAATTTCATGTCATGTTTCCCAATCCCACTCATCTCCCCCTCCCCTCATACAAATCCTTTACCCTTGTAAATTCCTCTGCAACAGAAGAAAAAAAAATCTCTTGGTGGACGCTATACTGTGCCCCAGTGTATCCCACACCTTTTGCCCACACTTCTTTGCTTGCAAATGTTCTGGTACGAGGCTTCTGGTTTCTGTTACTCTATTGATATTGGAGCCTCACTCGGACTCCTCTCAGATATCCTGTCGTTGCCCTGAGTCATGGAGATCTGTAGCTTTGAGTTAGGCCAATAGGTAGATGTTGGGTTAGGCCAATTCAAAGGCCTGGATCTGGATCTGAGAGGTATCTGAGCTGGTCAGCCCTCCTGCTAGGATGGCTTACCAGCAATATCCCCGCCCCACACACCCCCTGCAACCAAAGCCAGCTCTACCCTGTTGAGCAGACAAAGTCCTAAGTGTTTCAGCTGGTGAGGGATATGGCCAGTTCTCCCACTTTCATGACCCCAGGGCCAGCTCTTCCACCTGCCATAGATGGTGAGGGCCAAGGGAGGAGAGGAAGGTGTCTCTAGCTCATTTGCCCCACCACCCAACAAACAAGAGACTAGGCCACTTTTTCACACCCACTGCTCACTGACAATCCCTACTGCCAGAGTCAGCTCTACTATGCTGCCCAGGTGAGGGGCGGGGCCAGGTCTCCTGCTTTCATGACCCCAGGGCCAGGTCTCCTACCTGCTGCTAGTGGTTAGGGGCCTGGGAGGTGGGGTAGGGTATCTCTCCTTTATCCATGGAGTGATAGGGTAGGCTTCCCACAGTCATATCCTCAGGGGCACAGCTCACCCACAACTCCCACAGTATGTGGGGACCACTCTCCTAAGTACTGCAGCTGGCTAGGGGTGGGGTCAGTTCTCCTGTCAAAACAATTTCTTAACTGTGATGCTCTATACAATCAGAAAACTGGCTACATATTTCTAACATACAATGACATAGAATAGAAACTAGCATTAAAAGTGAGGGACATAAAGGTAACAAGGAAAGGCAGGTCCAAATAAAGGCAAAATCCAATAAGGCAAGCATCAAACCTTATAACTTTTTCTCTAGAGTCTGGGGTTAGTCAGGACTTGAAAGGGCTTAGGTGACCCAATACCCTGGCTGTTGCCAAAAGTGCACAAGAGCTTTCTTGGACTTATGTGGGCTCCACTTTGTACTTGTAGCTTTGCTTAGAGGCTATCTGGAGGTCCTGGCGTCTCCAGTATCTTGGAGTGCTCCTTGAAACTTTAGCATCACCTTCCTAACTTCATGTATTGGCTCCTTGGGGCCAAATCTGCCACACAGTACCTGGCCTCCGTCGGTTTCTGAAATCTTAGCATAAGCCTGTGTGACCTGCTCACTCCTGCATTTTGCCAGCTCCATGGTGTAAATACTTTGAGATGTGGTCTGGTTCCCTTTCTATTATAGCTGTAGTGATGTCTTTGTGCCTTGGTGGTTGCGTGTGTGTGTGTGTGTGTGTGTGTGTGTGTGTGTGTGTAGGAAGTTGTTTTTGAGCAGGGAACACCTTTGACAGTTTTCTCAGTTCAGACTCTCTCAAGTGAATTTGCAGTTTTACAAGTTGGAACTTTGAAGGGTGGGGTATTACCTGTGACTTATCTTGAACATTACAGGTTTCTCCACACTTGCCTTTATCTGTAACTTTAAATGTGCTTTTGGTCCTTTCAATCAAGACTGCATATTCCTCATATGTTTTTGCTCAATTGTTCCTCTCACTTTATGGATACTTTATAGAGAACAAAGGGCAATAACAATGACACTCCGTGAATACTATCCTGTCTTAAAGTTCTATCTACCAAACAAATTAGTTTATGGCTTTTAAATTAAGCCTCACCCAAGTTCTCAGGACATAAGCAGAATGCATCTGATTCTTTGCCAGAACACAACATGAGTGGCCTCTAGCCCATCTCCCATTAGAGCCCTTGTTCACCTCTGAAATCTGACAAGCCAGCCCTTGGTTGTCCACATTTTTCTCAGCATCCTGGTCTTCTACAATCCTACTATAATGGTCCATTAAGCTCTGATTACATCATTCTAAGGCTTATCTATCTCACAACCCCAAGCTTGTCCATTTTTAAAAATATATATACCAGCTACATAGACCTACAAGCCACATAGTCATGTTTATCATAGCCACAGCCCCACTTCCCCTACACCAATTTTCTGTGATGGTTGTTTTTCTCATTATAGTGACAAATGACATGTGAAGAAGCAACTTAAGTGAAGATGGGCTCATCTTAGTCACAGTTTCAGAGGACACATCAGGGCGGGAAATCCATGGCAGCAGGAGTGTGAGGCAACGGGTTCTGTTCATCTGCAGTCACAAAGTAGAGATGAACGCCGATGCTTTCTTCTCTCTATCCAGACTTTGACCCCAGGCCTGGGGATAGAGTCACTTACATTCATAGTGGGTCTTTCCTGATCAGTTAATCCTCCCTAGAAGCACCCTCAAAACATGATCAGAGTATTTCTACGGTGATTCTAAATCTAATCAAATTGGCCATGAGGATTATACATCGCACCTCTCTTTTTACTTATCAGCCACTGTGGGTAGAGCAACTCTTCCCTAACATGGCGGAGTACTCTCTACCATGGTGCTTTGTCTCCTCAGTCAACTGACCATGGACCGTGGACCAAAATAGATAAACCTTTCCTCCTCCTAAGTTGATTATCTCAAGTATTTTGCACCAGTGATGGAAAATGAACAAACATGCCCCTGGATGCTTTCACAGTTCTTGTGCCTGTCTTCTGCTGTTAGCTGTTATTTCCCAGAAAAGGTCCGTAAGAGGAAACCTTATTGGCTACAGGTATCTCAGTGAAGCTCTTGGATGACAGAAAGGAAGAGCTAGTCCCTTCTTGGATATAGTCAAATCTAACAGACAAGACAATATGTCCCAACAGGAAAGTTGTTCAGGTCCTCCGGTAACACCAAGTTGAGAGGGATTGGTTCTAATTCTGCTATGATCCAGGAAAAACCCAAACAAGTAATTTTGAGGTTTAAATTAATTTACTCTTACAATTATAATCAATGGAGAGTAAAGAGGAGAGGAAATCTACATAGGAGGACGAAGTATGAAAGAAAGCAAGGCTTATTAAAATACATGATGGGGAGAGGAAAAGTGGCTTATCAGGGAAGGTTGCTTAGTGGTACACGGTTTGGGAGACAGCTTCAGGAAATGAATCCTGTGTGTGTGTGTGTGTGTGTGTGTGTGTGTGTGTGTGTGTGTGTGTGTGCACGCGCGCGTGCGTGTGCTTTCACAGGGATTTGTCCTGTAGGAAGGAAGAGACAGGCACAGACTTTTGTACAAGATGTGGTCAAATATTTTATATACCAGGCAGTTCCTACACATACTCAAGTGGACAGGCCTTCTGGATCTACCTTGTATTCTTTCAAGTTGTTTGGGCCTGCCCCAAGATCACTGAGCAAAGCTCCACAGGTGCCTCATCGATCAGGTCTAGGTTCTATTAGGATTATTTGAGTTAAATTGTGTGGTTTTTAATCTTTTTGGTATTTTAATGTTGCTTATTTTCCTATGGTGCAAAGGGAAGAAAAAAGGAAAGAAAAGGGGAGAAGGGGAGTATAGAGGGAAAGAGGGGAGAAAAGAGAAAGGGAGGGGAGAGAAAAGGAGAGGGGAGGGGAGGGCTGAGGACAGGAGGGGAGGGGAGGGGAGAAGAAAGGAGGGGAGGGCCGGGGACAGGAGGGGAGGGGAGGGGAGGAGAGAGGAGGGGAAGGAAGGTGATGAGAAGAGGAGAGAAAGGGTTAAGATTTATGCTCAAATTCTAAACAGAGGTCAAAGGACTCTTGATAGTCTTTTCTAGGGAGGGCAAAGGCTCCTAAGGGTGAAAACCGTGAGTGGGAGGAGAATGAGTCCACCCCTGGCAGAGGGATGCAGATAAGGGTTCTTTACGGTTATAACCCTCCCGCTACTACCACCACTTAATGACATTGGCTCATCATTTTAAAATGTAGTAGTTTGGGGTTTTGTTTGTTTGTTTGTTTGTTTGTTTTGTTTTGTTTTTGCGGTGTCTGGGATTGGACCCAGGTCCTGAAGCATTCTGGGCTTTGCTGTACCCCAGAGTTAGACTCTATTCCCCTCATTTAAAAATCGCTAACCTTTAAAATTTGACAGGTGTTTCTACTACTTAAGACATGAAGTTTCCTAAGTGATTTGTTGCTTATGTTTACTACTAAAGAGAAGTGATCTTCATGACTGACATTTATGAACACTCGGTGTGCATCTCCTTGGCATTTCTCAGGATCATCTGGAGGCTGGGAAAACAGCATGCTCATTGACTGTGCAACCTCTTTATCTTGGCCAGCCTTGCAGGATCAAGCAGGTGACACTGTCTGCTGCTTGACAGGGGCAAAGAGGAGGCAAATATTACAAGTAGATAAGACAGTATTTTTGCCCAAAAGAAAATTTATCCTATCAAAATGACTATTTAATAAATGAATTCCTTCTAGAACAGCCATGGCTTTCTTTGAGTATTGAAAAATCCTGGGGAAAAAAAGCTAGACAGTCCATTTAATGATATAAGAAGCATTTATACCATATTTCTATGTTTAAGAAGGTTAAAATTAGCCAAGGATATAATGCATATATACACTCTTTGGCAAATCATTCCCTAAGTCACTCTATGGCCCAAGCAAAACTAACAGTATAGGTTGTAGGTATGCCTTTGGTAGCTCTGAACACAGGAGTAAGAGTCTAGGCTGTGCGGCGAAGGCTTCCTAAATTCACCACGTGCCTGAAATGTAGATCCTGTGAATGAAGGTCAAAATGCAATCCATCTTAGAGGTCCATACAGAGTTATAGAGGGGAAAACAATTTTCCACATTAGCTTTTAAGCACATGTATGCATTACACCATGCCGGCCGCTGTGATAGACGTGACATGCTTTTCATATAGATCTTCTGGAATGACGGCAGCATTTATGTTACACTGTATCTGTGTATGCCAGTCAGGATCTGTGTATGCCAGTCAGGCTATTTTAGAAGGTTTTTGAAATGGCCAACTTGCAATACTTTAAGAGTAATTTCTAATTAGCCATTAGTAATTTTACCATCCTGGAAGCCTCAAAGAATTAGAGTAGCTCTTTCCTTGACCTGGGTATGGAAAACCTGAAGGGATTCCTCAGCTCTGGTTATCTACTAGAAAGCTTGCAGGTTTGAAAGCTGAGAGGTCAAGCATGCTCTTTCAGGTAGTGTGGTCAGCACCGTCCTGGCTTCTTCCTAAACCCTGCACTCTCACAGGCAGGGCTAACCTTTGGAAATTTAACACAGCTTTGTCATCTGCAAAGAACCCAAAACCAAACCAAACAAACAAACAAACAAAGAAACAAACAGAATCCCATGTATTAAGTACATTTAGAATTTTCTGTTGGGCCACATTGATTGCTATTTTAGGGCCCACACAGTTCATGGTCCACACAGACTGAATATACCTACAACACTTTGCAGTTCCCAAATTGTTGAACTGGTGGCCTTTGAGCACTTGGTAAACACATCAAGTAAGAGAAGTGGCAGATTCTGTGGCGAGACATCACCAAGCATTGAAATCTGTGGTGGACCCTAAAAAGCTCAGGAGAGTGGGCAACACTGCCTGCATGTTTTAGAAGCTATTCCTGCCAAGTGCTCCATTCCCGCTCCACTGTGACTGATCCTGGTCAAACATATCCGAGATGGATACTTTCAGTGTTCAGGCTTCTGTGCGTACATATGGTTACAGATTCACAACAGTTAATCTGATTAAATACCTGGGCCCTGCAGTGCCTGCACTTGGTAAGCAGCTTTTTTCCTAGTTCCACTTTAGGAAAAATACTGCTGTGGTTTTGTTTGAAATATTGTGTGAGAGAGGGAAATTTCGCATTGGAACACTCGGCATTTCATTCTTTCAACAAGGATTTACAGAATCACTGGCACGTGCCAAGTGTTGCCTGAGCCATGAGGCAGAACAGTGACCAAGACACCTGTGTTCGGCCCAAGTAAAGCCTGGATGTTCCTGGTAGGGACAGTTACAAATGAGTAAATAAGAAAATCTAAAAAGCCTGCAGGTGGCCATAAGTGCTATGAAGATGATAAAACTGGCTGATTTGATAGAGTAATTAGGTAGCACATTTAGATTATATGGTCAGAATCTCCCCTGGAAGAAGAAGTCACATTTGATTTTAAGATGTCTCTCTCTCTCTCTCTCTCTCTCTCTCTCTGGCCTTTCTCTTGGGCTTTGTAGTTATGTGAAACTACCTGGCTAAAGAAAAATTCAAGAAAAAAATAAGTTACCCAGAATAACATTCATTATTAAGATAAACAGCAACGTTCAAAATTATAATTACGGTGTAACTGGTATCTCTTGAGACATCAACTCTTGTTTCTGTATAACGGCAGGCTGCTAATTGGTGAGGAAGGTGTCATCATAGTTGGAACATAATTAGAAAGGCCTGGGGCTAATCCTGGTTCCTTGGCTTCTGTTAGTTTGTTCTGCAGAGTTGGGAGGTCACACTCATAGCCCAGGTGGCTACCAGACAAGCTCTGTTCCACTGAGTGGTGTGTCTAGCCCATTTGCTACATTTTAAATACAATCAAGTCAGCTATGTTTCCATTACCATAACAAAATATCAGAGACCCTGTCTTGAAACACCAAAAAATAAATAAAAATAAACAAATAAAAATCCTGGCCTCTGCTTTGGGTCAGTGTGTGGGAATGAAATTGCTTACCTCATGTCCAAGAAGTGGAAGAAAGAAGAAAAGGGCTAGCTGTGTGTGGGTGTTGGGGCGTTGTCACACTTTCCTGTTCAAGGGATCAGGACCAATGATCCAGAGACCTCCCACCAGACTCTCCTTCATAAAAGTCTCACCCCTCCTCACAGTGCCAAAGTGAAGACCAAGCCATCATGTGGGGCTCTGTGACACATTCTACTTCAAAACCGTAGCATCTATAAAGACTATTTTAAAGTCTTTACAGTGTGTGTGTGTGTGTGTGTGTGTGTGTGTGTGTGTGTGTGTGTGTGTGTGTGTGCATGTGCATGCAGATGTTTGTGGAGGCTGAAGGAAGGCATCAAATCCCTTGGAAAGGGACCATCAAATGTGAGGGCTGGATTTGATGGTCCTCTGTTGTTTTTAGTTATCTGTATTACCAGTATGCCCCACTAGCAATCTATTAAGACACAGATGCTTGTTATATTTTAAAATAGCCTTAGTTAACCTGGGGTAGGGCAGACATTAATCCTCCACACTACTTCTCATAGTGGGGCAGGTATGGGATCCCTGCCTCAATCTCATGCCATCTGCTTCTAATGATGTCTATCAAGCTACCTTCCATCTATAATCTCAATACTTGCTAATGTTCTTCATCTGGGCCAGATTCTTCATCCATGCCAGCCATGTGCTTCTCCTCCATCTAACCCGTGGCGACCTGCTCCTCCTCCTCTCTCCTCCGGTCTCTTCTTCTTCTTCCCAGGATTCCTCTGTCTCTTCAAGCCCAGGAACCTTAGCCACACCTATCTCATTTGCCCTGCCCAGGTGATTGGCTTTTTATTAATTAGCATCAAAATATATCAGACCATCCTCCAACAGTCCTCTTCAAGAGCAGCAAGTCCTCTTAACTGCTGAGCCATTTCTTCCCCCATTTTTCTTGATAGTCCTGTTATGTGAGGTATAATGACATCAAGGAAACTTGTTTTGCAAACCACAAGCAATAATTTGTCATATTGTTCTACTGTGACGTCTAAATCTTCCTTTCTTTTTTTGGCTACCATTCTGTAGCTAATGAGTAACAGAAATACTTCCAAAATACTAAGTATAGACTGGCAATTGCTGTTTTGTGATGAAATAGCATTTCCACGCTTTCTATAAGGGGATGATGAAACCATGACAGGTAACACATAATTAAATCTGAAGGATGGTAAGCATTCTTAATTAGTATTTCAGGATTTTGTTTCCCAACAAGAATACTTTTATGGCAATTTGCCATATCAAAACTTTAAAAACTTAGATCTGACCTCAGTATCACATGGCAAATGAACACTGAAAAAAGTCTCATAAGCAAAATACTTTATAAATATTTAAGAAAAGCTAGGCCCTCTAGATTTCTTTTTTAGTTTTGTAACAATCACTGGGGCAGTCTTCTGTCAAAATATATAGCTGGTAAATTCAGATTGCCTAGATTTTCTAACTACCTACATCTAAGCAGATTAAGAAAACCTACTAATTTCTAAATCCTATCACTATATTCTCATGGCATTGCAAAGTTTGAATGACTTTAGCTATTTTATAAGCATTCAAGACAAATAAAAACACCTCAGTCTGACACATCTGTCACACAAAATTCACTAGTTTTAGACTGTCGAATGTATCAGGACAGAGGATGGTATTTCACTGTACTGCTCTCACATTCAATTCAATGTGATCAAGTCATTCTTTGAAACCTGTACAGTAAAAATTTCCTGTGTAAGCATCTGTGCTATGGTTAATTTAACAACCAAAGAGAGTTTCCCTGTTTGGTCATTATGAAAATTCATATGAATATTTTTAATACTAGGAAAATGACTTTAAATTATTTGTACTCTCCAGTTAATATACATTAATAATTGTCATGAGCATGACTTAGGCATACTTCTGAAGGCAAAATTAATGCCCCTTGGCGTGTCTTCTTTCTTTCTGGGATCCGCACATAAAAATGAACATGAACTACTGAGAACTGATGATGAAACAACTAACGAGAGAGAGAGAGAGAGAGAGAGAGAGAGAGAGAGAGAGAGAGAGAGAGAGAGAGAGAGAGAGAGAAATAACACAGTTCTTTGACTGAATGTCTGTTCTTAGACAGCAGAGAGCGACGTCTGATGTGTAATTTCCCACTAACTGAAAATACCAGCATCATATTTAAGTCACTATGGGAGGGAACGGCCAACTCGCCAAGTAACAGTCCACGTGCCAGTGAAAGTGGCGAGGACACCATCTACCACCCACGTTGTCCAAACATTTTTGACATTTTTCCCCCTTGGGACTTTGCTGGCAGCTGAAAGCATATTCTGCCGTCGCCCTCTGAAGGTGTTAGCACTTGGTAAAGGCAGAAGTGATTTGGGCCTTTGATTTTCATATTTCCCCTTCTTACTTTCTGAGTGTGCTTCTTTCTGATAGTGGTTACAAGCTACTCTCCCATGACTGCATTTTTGGCTTCAACCCCTTGCCCTTTGCCCTCTAAGAAAGGAGAAGTTGGGGCTGGAGAGATGGCTCAGTGGTTAAGAGCACACTGGCTGTTCTTCCAGGGATCCTGAGTTCAATTCCCAGCAACCACATGGTGGCTCACAACCATCTATAATGGAATCTGATTCCCTCTTCTGGTGTATACAAAAACAGAGCATTCATATACATAAAACAAGTAAATACATCTTAAAAAAGAAAAAAAGAAAGGAGAAGTCTAGAGCAAAAGAATTCCTCAAGAATTAGTGTAGTGCTTGGTATCTGAACACCATGCTTCTTATTAAATGCTCACCACTATACTGAGTGTTTCACACCTCTGACGTTATTGGCAAGCCACGGCTCCCCTCTGAGGTAAGTGTTTACTTCGTACTTGGGGCACAGGGTCTTCACTAGATAGTTATGTAACTGATACATTGTGGCTGCTATTTTGAGTTTTAGACATTTGACTTGTTTCAACTATTAAGCTACAGTGTTCTGTGCTAGAACCCTGACCCTCTGCAAGAACAAGCGCTCTTAACTGCTGAGTCATCTCTCTAGACCTAATTAGTTACCATTCAGATTAAAATTTCCTCCTGTTTCCCTGAATGATGACACCAGGGCTACTGATTTGATTTGGGGCTGGCTTCAGACTTTTCCTCCACGAGGATAAAATTAGACTTCCAGGCATATTAGTCAATTGTTCTTGGTTCAGGCCTCTGGTTGTACACAAATGGTACCTCCTTGATATCTCCAAACTATGTTTTTGTTTTGTTTTGTTTTTTATCTCCAATTCTTCGCCTACTTCTAAAGTGCCTGGAATACAGCTATCCCCATTGGCTGCACCTGTTCCTGGAGCTCTTGAGTTTAAAACACAGGATTGTGAAATCATAATTTTCCAATTTTCCTCTGTTCATGTCTTTCTAAGTTACTTCCAATCCTTTCATGTGTGTCTGCAAAACATCGTGTGTTTAAAGTGTGATAGCAGCTCCAAGGTGAAATATCATGGGGAACCACAAGCAGGGTACAGAGGACCCCAGAGCCAGCCTTCTTCCTCCTCTGCTCCCTACTCACTTGGCTCCTCTGTGTGCTGAGTAAAAGCTAACTCTTCCAGACATCTCAGATGTGACGCCCAGCCTGCTGTGAGGATGGGCTCTCTCCACAAACTTTCAGCCTTGCTTCTCTAGAGAAAGGAAATCTTTGAGAAATGATTAAAATGACTAAAAACCCATAACAGTAACAACAATAAATGTCTCCATGTTCATAGTAAACTCTATACAACCTCATGAAATTCTGCTTAGGCAGTGTTAATCCCAACTGTGCAGGGAAAATCCTAACGCTTCGAGAGGCTGAATCTTCCGGAAGTGTATTTTCCAAGGAACTATAGGTCATTGTTGATAATCTTAGCTACACACACACACACACACACACACACACACACACACACACACACTCACTCACTCCAAATTTGATCTTAACATACACTAAATGACTTCTTGAGATTTCCATTTTCATCACTAAATTGGCTTATTTTTCAGATGAATTACTTGCTTTACAAATAAAAGTATTTCCTTTAAAATATGGTCTCCTATATAAATAAAACCTTTTAAGTGTAAAGACAAGGTGCTAACCCTAGCCAACAGATATGACTGACTTGCTTATAGTCACTGTGTTGTCAGCGAAGAGATAAAATACCTTTTGACTGCACGACCTTTGACTCAGCTCTGTTTCAGTGCCATTCACTTTGTTCCCTGCCTGGACCCTGAAGTCATTTGAGTTGTTGTTGTCTGCTATTTCTCAGAACACGGCACTTTCTTTGCATCTATAGCTTTGATAGTTGTAGCTGTAATTCTTTTCAACTCTATGGCTCAAAACAAGTTCTAGCTTTGCTAAGGAATGAGTGTGAATTATTGTAAGTGTAATTTACCTAGTGAATTCAACTAGAAGATAGTCAACCACTTGCCACCTTGAATGTGGCCGCTTGGTTCCTTTCTTTATCTTTACATTTCTTTTTAAATTAATTAATTCACTTATTCACTTTACATCCCCATTGTATCCCTTTCCCTCCTGCTTCCTCCCCATCCCTATTCCTCAGAAAAGGGAGACACCCCCGACTCCCCACCTCCCCCCACCCCCACCCCCGGCTCATCAAGCCACATAAAGACATAGCACTTCCTATTTCCCTGTGGCCTGGTGAGGCACCCTCGTTAGGGAAGTGATCAAAAAGCAAGCAACAGAGTTCACATCAGAGACAGCCCTGCTCCCCTACTAGGGAACCCGTATGAAGCTTGAAATTCTACTAGAGAACGCCTATGGCTGATAAACACCTTCATCAAAGTGGCTGGATACAGCAGCCCTCAAATGGGCTAAGAAAGAAATAATATAAAGTATCTTGGTGTCACTCTAACCAAGTAAGTCAAAGACCTGTGTGACAAGAACTTCATGTCTCTGAAGAAAGAAATTGTAGAAGCTATCAGAAGATGGAAAGATGTCCCATGCTAATGGATTGACAGAATTAACATAGTAAAAATGGCCATCTTAACAAAAGCAATCTACACTTTCAATGTAATTCCCATCAAAATTCCAACACAATTTTTTTACACACAAGAATGACTGTAGGCTGGAGAGATGGCTCAGAGGTTAAGAGCACTGTCTGTTCTTCCAAAGGTCCTGAGTTCAATTCGTAGCAACCACATGGTGACTCACAACCATCTACAGTGAGCTCTGGTGCCCTCTTCTGCCTCATGTTTGAGCAGAATACTGTGTAAATAATAAATAAGTCTTTAAAAAAGGAACAGTTGTAAACCTTATATGGGGAAAAAAACCCAGAATAGCTGAAACAATCCTATATAATAAAAGAACTTAGAGGTATCTCCATCCCTCACTTCAAGCTATACTACAGAAGAAAAATTTTAAAAAAATACCAGATCATCATATAATAAGTGGGACATAGTTTCAACCATTTATTCTGTTATTACTATAGGTGACAGGTGATTACTATGATGCACAGCTGTTATTTTTCTTCAGAGAACTTTGAGCCACCCTTTCTTTGAATGTCACCTCCAGAAATTACCAATTAAATGACTGATCACTCTGTAGGCAGGTTCTTTTTTTGTTATAGTCATCATAGGTGCAAGAAACCACTGGTGATATGGGATATCGCTCAGCTATTCCTATTACCTCAATATGGAAATAATTAGTAAAACACTCTATTCATTTAAGATGATGGGAGTAGACTTGAATCTTTCCTTGAGGTCTAAGCCTATTTAAACAATATAAATACACTATCCCCCCCCCCCTTTTTTTTTTACAAATGTGAAAACAAGAATTTGCTGGGGCTTCTCATGATAACGTATTCGTTAAATACTTTCTGGTAGTCATAGCATGTCAAAATGGACCGATCACTTTGTTAGGCCACGAGCTCTATTGTTAGAGTTGTTACATCTGGTTGTCTGACTTTATTGGCAGGATAGATCTCTTCCAGTCCTGAAACACTATGTTTCTAATATAAAGTCAGTAATTTAAAGCAGTAATTGAGGCCACGGACTCCTCCCACAGGTGATCCAGATGGAGCCTTGAACTTCCCTTTCCTCTTTGGTTTGAATAGTGAGAAGTAGAACCAGGCAAATAAATCAAACGCCCTACCTTCTAAATGCTATTCATATATACGTATATATACAATGCCATCAATGGTTGACTATATCTGTTAGCTTGGATGAAATTATATGTATGAATGTATGCATGTAACTTACGTGGATTTAATCTCTGAACAGTCAAATAATCTGGTTATTTCCCAGATTTCTTTAGTTGTTTTGCAACATCATGACATACTTAAGTTCTAATGGATCCTGAAGCTACAGTAGTAGGTTTAAATTTCAGGAGGAAAATTAA
The DNA here is from genome assembly GCF_903995435.1 of Acomys russatus. Classification (NCBI taxonomy): domain Eukaryota; kingdom Metazoa; phylum Chordata; class Mammalia; order Rodentia; family Muridae; genus Acomys; species Acomys russatus. Next base: position 17,868,445 of record NC_067160.1, on the reverse strand, counting down.
CATTTAAACAGACTTTTTGTTTTGTTTTTTTGAGACAGGGTTTCTCTGTGTTAGCTGTGGCTGTCCTGGACTCACCTTGCAGACCAGGCTGGCCTCGAACTCACAGCAATCCACCTGCCTCTGCCACCATGCCCTGCCTTAAGCAGACTTTTTAAAGTTAAAACACACACACACACACACACACACACACACACACACACACACACACACACACAAAAGGATCCAGACATTGGTTTGTTTTATCTAGGAATACTGTTGTCATTGACACCTGTCACAAGAGGTTTTCAGAGACAGGAACTATTAGGAGAGAGAAAGAGAAAAACCATATTCGACAATATTTGGCATGATTTTTAAGAAAGACTAACCCAGTCAGGTTATTATTGTAGCTCATAATACTCACAGCCGGGTGAGATTGGCAATTACCTTCCTAGTCCTGTGCAGAGCATCTTTCAGCACTACAAATGCTAGCCAGTAGGGATGAACCCTGCACTTGAGTACCAGGTGGACCTCTCCCCGTTCTATGGTGTCCTTCAGTAGTAGGGTGTCCTTGTCAAACTATGGAGGTATCCAAAAGCATTGGCAGTAGCCTGCAATATTCCGGGGAAGGCATCTATGGATCTCATTGACCAAAAACTCAAGAAGAGGCAAGCCACTCCTGGCCTGCTACTGGGGGCACTACTTAACTAGTGAAAGTATTCTCTCCTCCATTATAGAGCCATAATATAGAAATTCCTTTAATATATTTATACCTTAGAAAGCTTCCAAAATAGTAGGTTTCCATATGGCTTTTCCAAAAGGCCTTTACTGTCAGTTAGCCCTTGCTATATTCCCTCCTTTACTCTGCCCTCACGTATCCCTTTCCAGTTAATCTTCCTATTCTAATTATCCCCCTTATCCTTTATAATACTATATCCTATTTACCCTCCCTTGGAACATCCTCTCTTCCCTGATAGTCACTTACTAACTGCCTAACCTCTGTGGGTATTTTGAAGGAAACACACGTATCTAAAGGTTAAAAGCTAGTGTCCACATATAACAGAAACCACGCAATGTTTGTTTTTCTGAGTCTAGGCTACTTAATTAAGAATGATTGTTTCTAGCTCCATATATTTGCTTGTGATTTTTAACAGCTGAATGAAATTCTATTGTGTAAACGTGCCACATCCTCATTCGCCATTTATCATTGATGGATATAGGCTACTCCCATTTCAACTTGACACTGTGGTCAAGAGAAGACAGGAGAGGAACATGGACGGAATAGGGGGTTGGGCAGTTACAGGGGTTACTCAGATGTGAAGTCCTGGCTTTTACAGATCAGATGGGAGCCTAACAGGTGGTGAAGGGTGTAAGGTTATGGTTTTAAAATGACTTGGGCAGAATTTGTGATATTAGGTAGGAGGTCTGGAAACAAGGGGAACGGGGAAGACAATACCTTCCTTTTGGCTTGAGCTGTGGCCACAGGAAGGAAAAGCTTGAAGGAGAGATGAATAATTTGACCATCCAAAGAGAACTGCTATAGACTGAATTGTGTTCTCCCAAAATTCAGTGTACTAGTAATTGGAGAGAAAGCCCTTGGGGTGTAACCGCAATTGGCTCGTGAGGGTGAAGCCTTGGTTAGCACCCTAGCAAGATGATACAAGGGCGTGTTCTTTCTGTCACTGCAACAAGAGATTCTATGAGAAGACAGCCACCTGTCAGGAAGGGTGCCTCAGCAGCACACTAGATTCCCTAGTACTTACTCTGGTTTTGGACTTTGCCTCTGGAAGTATGACAAATACATTTTCATTGATTAAGCCTTATAGCCCGAATTAAGGCAAGAACTGACCTTTGCAATCACAGCTGGCCTTGAGTCAATTTCAAAGGGTGGAGAAGGCATGAATGACCGGAGGCTCAGCAAAGAGTAGGAGGTGAGAAACTGGAGGCCTTGAGAGTTTGGTTTAAAGTGGAAGAGGAGCAGGAATTAAATACTCCTCAACCCCATTACCTACCACGTCCAAATGTGGTTCCCGCGCAGCACTTTCAGAGGTTAGTGGAACAGTTACTAGTTACTAGAGTCACCATCACCACCACACCCCATCATTAAGCAATTAAGTAATCAATCACGAATGCCTAATTTCTTGTATTATTTCATAAATCAAAATAAGGGGCCTTATTCCTTGGGGGAAGCCAGCTCAACGAGAAGCAGTTGTGTAAAACGTGGCAGGAAGGGTCAAGGAGTGGTCAGGCTTGGGTTGGAGGCAGAAGTCTCTTGCCAAACCTTCCCCTACCCCCACTCCTCCCCAGTTCCGGATTTTCTTTTGCGCTGGAGAAGAGATGAGCCTTCCCCCTCCCACTCCTTCCTCCTTTGCCTTTGCGCCCCCTACTTCTTCTGCGGTTCTTTTTTCAGTGGAAGCTCGGCCCCTGCCAGCCGCCTTTTCGCCTCCCCGAGCTCCAGAAGAGGACAAAAGCGCAGCAACTCCAATGGGGCCGGAGCTGGCGTTCTGACTGTGTGCGAGCCAACTCCGGGCTAGGACAGAGGTGCGGGACGCGCTCCAGGTGCGGGTCCAGAGCTCGAGCGCGGCCCGCAGCCCTCAGGGCGTGGGCTAACCAGCCGCGTGTGCCTCGGTGTTTGACGCGAACGCCAGCCAATCAGGGCGTGCAGCCAGGCTGCCACGTGACAGGCGAGGCGGTCCTTTTTTCCCAGCGCGGCCAGAGGGAGGAGAGGAGTGGATCCGCGATCCTGAGAGCGCAGCAGCCGCGGAGGAGGCGGCTGCAGGCGGGAGCGGCGGCGGCTGCACGGGCTCCGGGCCAACCCAGCGCGCATCCCCGGCGCCCTGCGCTGCAGAGAGCTTGGAGGAGCGCGGGAGCCGCGACCCAGGAGTGGACAAAGCAAGATGGCAGGGATCTTAGCCTGGTTCTGGAATGAACGGTTTTGGCTTCCGCACAATGTCACCTGGGCAGACCTGAAGAACACGGAGGAAGCCACCTTCCCGCAGGCTGAGGACCTTTACCTCGCCTTCCCCTTGGCCTTCTGCATCTTCATGGTGCGGCTCATCTTCGAGAGGTAAGAAGGGCCGGAGCGCCTGCTCTCCTGCACACACGCGTGCACACTCGCCTGCTCCGTGGCGCACGCCCCCGCGCTCACACCTCCCAACCTTTGTGTTCCCCGTGGGGTCCCCGATTCCTCCGCCGGGCTGGCCTCTGGGGAGCTAGAGAGGGTCCAAATCGCCCGCGGATTTCCTCCCGGGCGCTGCAAAGGGGCCGCGGGGCGCTAGGTCGCCGGGAGCGCTCCACCTTCCCCGGCTTCCTCCTCCTAGAGAGGGTCGGCGAACAAAGGTGAGCTGCGGCCGGCCGCAGGGAACCGCTGCGTGGGGGCTTGGCAGTCTCCTTCAGAGTGATACTCAGCGCTTCCAGGCTAGGCTTCTCCTCCGGGGCTCGCCTCCACCCACCTGACGTCCTGGAACGATGGGGACGCGCGGCCCGGAGGGAGGAGGAGCACACACACACTTCCAGCCCTTCCACTCCCGCACGCACGCGGGAGACCGGGCCTCGCTGCAGAAGAATTTGCCCGGACCTTTGAAAGCTTCAGCTTGCTCTCTGGCTTCCCGTCTGTGACATCAAGTTTTTAGGCCCTCAGTCCTGGGAAGTGGGTGACGACTGCACTTCGAATCGTTAATGGTTCCTTTAAAGGAGGGCAGAACAGGACTGATGCCCATCATAGGAAACAGTCATTTGAAATCGATAGTAGGACCCTGTGACTAATCATAAGCTTCTTGCTGGCACCGGAAGACACTTGAAACGTTAAAAGAACTGTCACGTAATTCTGGGTATGAGCTCTAGATTTGGTTAGATCTCTCTCCATTGTATCCATACAAAAACTTGTGTTATTCTTATTGAGTCAGTGTTAAGTCACGAAACTAGATTTTGCCAGCTGTGCATTCAACACGCACTCTTGAAACAAAACCGGCACCACACACTTCTTTTTTTTTAACTGAAAAAAAAAAATCGCCTTCCTCTTTCCTCCTCCCACCCCCATTCATCAGTGAAAGCTGAATTTGTTAGATCACAAATAACCCACTTCTACTCCCAGGTCCCTTCCTCCTGCCTCCAGCTCACCTTGGCTGCTTCTGGTGTCTTGTTCACTCTTGGTTTGCGGAAAAACCATTATTGAGGATGTCAGAATGTATCTTTTGTGTCTTTGTTGCCTGAAATAGCAACAGAGCTTCCTGGGAACAAAAAAAAAAAAAAAAAAAAAAAAAAGAATATGTATTAAGGAAGGTGTGTTTTTCAATGGGCAGCATTGTTGCTTGGGAACTAAGTCAGCTGTTGCTGTGCTGAAATTGACTCGCACAAAGGGACAGCCCTTCTGTTTTAAACCGATTGGAATCCAGTGCAGATATGTCATTGATCCTTTCCAGCGCTCAGCCTCGCTTTGAAAAAGCGGTTATGTTTGAAGGCTGCAAATGTTTACTTACAGAGAAAATAGGAACTCAAACCTAACATTGCCTTCTCTGCAAAGACAAGCCGACTTTGTGGACTAATAGCTGCCTGCTGCCTGTGCGGGCCCAGTGGAGGGCTCCTCACCTAGTTGCTGGATGGCACCCGAGATGAAATCTGTCCCGATTCATTTTTTGGGTAGCTACTTGAAAGGAAGTCTTTAGTTATAGATCTTGGCAAACAAAAAGCAAGGCAACTGATGAACCATATGTAAACACTAAATTTTCCCAGCATTCCTTTCCATTCTCAGTCTGGGCTCTTTAGTAGGTTGTAAAAATATTAAAGATGAAGATATCTTGGTTTGTACTTGGCTTTCTTTGTCTACACACACACACACACACACACACACACACACACACACACACACACCCCATTGATGTAACATCTGAAGACTGAAGATTCAGTTTTCTTTTCCCAGAAGTATTTTTTTCTTCTTAGCATAATCTCATGACTTGATTTAAGAGTTTATACAGAAGGGTCAACAAGCAGCCTTCAACTGCTAGTCCTGCATATTTCCTCGTGTGTGTGTGTGTGTGTGTGTGTGTGTGTGTGTGTGTGTGTGTGTTGTCAAGTCCATTGATAAAGAGAAGACCTTTAATGAACTGTCTAAGAACTGGAGGTTTTTGATTAATGTTCAGAATAGTAATGCAGTGTCACACCTATGCAGTGGAATGCTCCTGACTTTGGGGAAAGTAACTACTTTGTTTCCACCTCCTGTAGTAGTGACAGATGTGATTTTTTTTTTAACCATTCAGACTCAGTTCTTTAAAAGCTGGAGAGTAAATATATCTGGAGTTAGAGGTTCTATATCTTTAGGTTTGTTATCAAACCCAAAGTACACAGCTTGCTCTTCAGCCTGTGGTACCCATCTCATCATTGTCAGTGTAGCCGAGCCAGCCCATACTGTTCTCAAAGATACGGCTCATGCTCTGTACCCTTTCCACATGACACACACACACAGGAAGCGTTTGCTTTATAGTGTTCTGTGATGGCTAGCATTTAAGAATCCCATTGAAAAATGAGGTGCTTCTGTAACGGAGACAATTCCTCCAAGAGTCTGCTTTGCTTGTCATTTATTTCAAACTTGATAACACACTAGGAGATCCTTGACTGTGCTTGATAATTATCTTTTACTAAATAAAGTCAGTAATGCTCTTACAAAAACTACGAACCCGAGTGTGTATTCTTTAGCATTTCACATCTCTCCCCACACAGATAAGCACTAATGAGTTGACTGAGTTGAGCCTTGTCAATTCTCATCTTTTTGTTTTTCCTTCCACCTGCTGGGGTGTGATGGAGGAGGCTCTGGTGGCCAGCGCATGTCATTTTCCCACAGCATATGGAGAACAATATGGTAGCCTGGCATGGCTGATTAAAAATAGAACAGTCTGAGGTCACTGACGAGTCTTTGAAGCACCCAGATCTCGCTGGATATTAGTAGCATCCTTGTGCTACCCTTAGCCCTGGGGCGGGGTGGGAGGGGCGGGACTTGGAATGAACCAGTGTACATGCTACCTGAACAGCAGAGTAGAACGGTTGAAAATACAAATGGCATCAATTCATGCCTTTAATCCCAGCACTTGGGAGGCAGAGGCAGATGAATCTCCTGAGTTTCAGGACAGCCAGGGCTACACAGAGAGATCCAGTCTCAGGAGGGGGGCGGGGACAATTATATTATGTTGGTGACTTGATGACCAAAAAAATTAACACTGTCGAATTATCATATGATATACTCCATTTCTTGATTTAATCTTGTTTGTGCTCTTCAGACTGTCTCTGGGAATCATAACAAATGCTTCTTCTAACTTTACTTTTAAAAAATATGTCATGAATGTGAAAGTTCGTTTGAACCCCTGTTTGGAAATAAAACTTCTTGGAATTATTCTTATGAAAGGTAACTTTACTGTATTTTGGTCAGACAGTACTGACCAGAGTCAGAGCTGCCAACCTCTAGTGAGCATGCGCATGGAGCTCAGCCCAGCTCCTGCCTTAGATTGCTTATTCCTCAAAAGCAAGTGGCCATTACTATTCAACAATGTTTTCTTTTTTAAAGAGATTTTTTTTTTGTTACGTATGGCATAGGAAATCTTTTATTTTTTTTAATCTCCGCATGACCTGACAAAAGGTATATTTGTGCAGTAAGGTGTAGTGCGGTATGCAATGATAGTTACATATCTCTCACCTGAACAAACATATCTATCACCTGAGAAATTTCTTATTTTTTTCCCATGTGAATATTTACTCTTGGGAGTTTTTGAGCAGTGTACACAATATTACTTCACACAATTGCCTTCCTATGTAGTAGGTCTTCAAAGGATGTTCCTCCTAACTAACCTTGGCCCACCTTGACCTCTGTCTTTATTCTCTTGTACTCTGTAGCCTCTGGTAACTTCCAGTCTACTCTTTGCTAATAGGAGAGAGTCATTATGTAAGGTTGGAATGTGTGTGTGTGTGTGTGTGTGTGAGTGTGTGTGTGTGTTTGTGTGTGTGTGTCCGTCCGCATGTGCATGTATACACACATGTATGCACACACATATGTTTATGAACATATAGTATTTATTCTCTAAACACCTGGCTTATTTCACTTCATCTATGTTGCAAATGAAAGTCGTTCTTTTCTTACAGTCAAAGAGCATTGCATTTTGTGTCTATAACTCATTTCTTCACCCATCTGTTGACAGATACTTAGCTGGATGAATTTGGCTGTTACAGTCATGATGCAGTGGCTTTGGTGGTACAGCTCTTTGCTGTTTTTAATTTTTTGGATATGAAAAGGTGGATGGTAGTTGGTAGCTGTGTGGTTGGGCTTTTATCTTACCCTATCTTTCCGAATCTCTGATTCTTGTGGCTCCCCTGATTTTGAAGATTGGTAATTATTATCTCCTAAGACTCTGAGGGAGGCTAACCATCATGTTTTGGCAGGCAGAAATAAGCCTTCTTAGAATAAAGGGGGTTTTCTTTTTCATAGAAATATTCTAGTCAATCATTTAAAAGGTATTTTTCAGTTGTGTTTTAGAACAAAAGAATCACTTGGGATGTTATCACTTGTGCTCCAAAATGTTACAATATCCCTGACCAACCCACAAGGAAGCTTCTGCTGAGAGAACAACTGTTTGATTTCTTTTAGACCTCTTTGTTGGAATCCAGAGATGAGCTGACACCTAGCTGAGTGAGAAAGCAGTAGCTCAATCCTGACAGAGCACCTCTCAGCGCCACACCAAGTGAGGAATGTCATTCTTCAGGAGTTGACACCAGCCCAGAGAGCAGTGCTCAGCCCCAGAATGGCTGTCTGTCCCCAAACCATTAGGGTATAGTTGTTTCGGTTTTGCCAAAGGCGATGTCTAGCTGTCCGGCTTCTTACGGTTTATCTTCTCTCTCTGCCTTGCTGATGAATTGAGTAAAGTCCCCTGAGCAGTGAGGGATAGATAGGGAAGAGAAAAGTAAGGGAGTGGGGTGACATGTTCAGGGTGGGGCAATGAGTCCAGGACTACTGTGAAAAAGTCCAGTACTGAAGAATTTTACTAGAATGTACCCTTTAATGAAAATGAAGCTAGCCTCAGACACAGTTCAGAGAAGTGGGATAGCTTTCGCAAGAGTGTTTTCTCTGCGTGAACTCAGTGTTCCATATTAAACTCTGTAAATGTGCCTTATTTAGCTTATTAGATAACGGTGTTATTGAGATAGAAACTGTGGACACCTGCTGTGCCACGGAGAGATATAAGAGGCAAGAGTTGATGTGGTTTTTAACCTGGTTGGAAAAAATTGTATTACCGTGGATATTTTGTGGGTAAACAAATACCCTGGACAGTGTTATTTGAAGAAGTTTAGCATAACTCTTTCGTTCAGCAAAATAAAAGATTTGCATTATAATGTGGATTAATGTAGCCCTTTGTAACAGGCTGAGTTGGGGGTGAAAGGTATGATTCGGTTCTTAACCGAATCACTGCTGTAGGATGGTAGGGGAAGTCTAACACTCTTCCCCAAATGATGTAATGACATTACATGTTATGAAACTAGTGCCCGGATGCCACTGGAGGCTTTAGGGTGATGTTCTCTGTTCTCCATGGGGAGGAACGGCTGGATGGTTTTCTCTGGGGTTGCTAGCTTGTAGGGTACTTCAGAAGTAGCTGTTTGTTTGTGCTGGAGAAGAGCAGCCAAAGGGGTGTGGGGTTTCAGATGGATTTCTTTCATGGCTTTGCCATGCATCGCCATATCTTCCTTAAGGTACCCAACTAGGCCTTTTGGACAGGTGCTGGAGACAAAGTGCCCACTGCCTGTGGAAAGGTCTTCAGCCCTTAAGTTTATGTCTTTCTCCCCATTACCAGACAAAACTCGACGTTCCAAAACAGTAGCTCGTTCTTGCAAAGCAAAGCCTCTCAAAATTTTGTTTTTCCCCTTCTATCATTGTCATCATCTCCTCTTCCTTCTCCTCTTCCTCCTCCTCCTCCTTCTTTGAGACAGGGTCTCTCGGTGTAGCCTTGGATGTTCTACCCACTTTGTAGACCAGGCTGGCCTCGAACTCACAGTGATCCACCTTCCTCTGCCTCTCGAGTGCTGGGATTAAAGGTGTGCGCCACCACGCCTGGCTCCTTCCGTCTTCATTTGATCACTTCTGAAATGCTTTTGAGTCAGGGTATTGGGGCTACAAATTTGCTTTATAGTATTGTCGCAGTACCTTTTGCCCCTTTCTCTTTGTTGTTTAAAGTTAAGCATGCTACCGTCTTACAGCACATCGGTCATTCTGTATTAGTGATGCATCAATAATTATTATCCTGAAGATTTTATCCTATAGCTTTTTTGTCCTTTAAAGTTACTCCGTGCTTGGGATGGTGGCATGCGCGCACAACCCCAGCATTCAAGAAGCTGTGGTAGGAGACCAGGAGCTTGAGGCCAACCTGGGCTATGTAAAAAGAGCTTGCCTCAAACCCCAAAGCTGAAGAGTGATTTCACTAACTTTAACTTAGGTCACCCTTGTTAATTTAAAATCTTTATTAACTGCTTCAGCCACTTATCCTACAGCGTGTGGTAGAGCAGCATGGGGTGGGTTCCCGTGTTAGGGGTGCGCCTCCTTTGTAATGCTGAAGATGTTTGGGGGCCTGTGTGCAGGGGTGAGGCTGCCACCTGTTCCCACCACTGCTGCTATTTGATGTTTGACTACAGTAATGATGGCATTGTTAGTGAGTAACTCTTTACATTTTGGAAATAATAGTACCAAGTAATATTTATTCTCTAATGAGTTTATTGCTGTATGGGCTTACTTCATTTAATCATCTTCCAAGCCCATGTCGACTAGATGCTAACTTTTACCCAATTTTACAGTTGAAAGTAAGGATTGAGGATTAGGGAAACTAATTCTTTCAGTTAACTCTATCCAACTGAGAATCCAATAAATTTAGTGGTCCATGGAAAGCCAGTAGCATGAAGTCATACACTTGGACACATGTGTGCACACATATGGTTTTTATATGCAAATTTTTGCCATTCCATGCTATGAATTTGAACACTTCTTGTGATTAAACCTACTTACACTATCTTTACACATTACATCGTTCTACAATGACAAGGAATTGTTTTTGTTGGATTTAGAGGCTGTTTTCTAGTTCTTATGGATTAATCTTTCAGTTCGTGTTGACTCCTTTCATTACTTAAAGTCTATTTCTTTATTTTACGCACATTGGTGTTTTGTGTGCATGTATGTCTGTACACCAGGAGAGGGCATGGGATCCCATAGGACTGCAATTATGGAAGATTGTGAGCCACCAGGTGGGTGTTGGGAATCGAACCCAGGACCTCTGGAAAAGGACCCAGGTCAGCATTGCTACAGCCTGCTATTGATTTCTTAAAGACATGTTTTCTCAAAGTTGCATTTCTAAGTCCCAAGGAATAACTACTCCAGTGTTCTTGATGGATGCAAGTTGCCAGATAGTTGCATAGAAAGACAATAGTCCTGGTAGTTTTTGGCAGAGTACAGATTTCATAGGAGACTTGAAGATATTTTCTGTTAAATATGATTGTGCCAGTCTGCTCTTCAGAATTAACTCATGTCAAACATTGATCAGTTTTGCTTTCCTTGAAGTAATGTACATTTCCTTGTTGGGATGAAGACATGAGATTTTATGGCAGAGAAGTGATCTCCCTCCTCCTCCTCCAGCACGTCTTCCTTCTGCTGCTCTTCTTGCTCTCTATTCCTCCTCCTGGTCCTCCTGCTCCTCCTCCTGCTCCTCCTGCTCCTGGTCCTCCTCCTCCTCCAGCTCCTCCTCCTGCTCCTCCTGTTCCTCCTGCTCTTCCTGGTCCTCCTCCTCTTGCTGGTCCTCCTGCTCCTCCTCCTCCTGCTGCTCCTTCTGCTCTTCCTCCTCCTCCTACTCCTCCTGGTCCTCCTGCTCCTCCTCCTGCTGCTCCTCCTCCTGATGGTCCTCCTGATCCTCCTGGTCCTCCTGCTGCTCCTGTTCCTCTTCCTCCTCCTGCTCCTCCTGTTCCTCCTCCTGTTCCTCCTGCTCCTCCTCCTGCTGCTTCTCCTGCTCCTCCTGCTCCTCCTCCTGCTACTTCTCCTGCTCCTCCTGCTCCTCCTCCTGCTGCTTCTCCTGCTCCTCCTTCAGCTGCTCCTCCTGCTCCTCCTCCTTCTGCTCCTCCTGCTCCTCCTCCTCCTGCTGCTCCTCCTCCTCCTGTTCCTCCTGTTCCTCCTCCTCCTGCTGCTCCTCTTCCTCCTGTTCCTCCTGCTCCTCCTCCTCCTGCTCCTCTTCCTGCTCCTGCTGCTCCTCCTCCTGCTGTTCCTCCTGCTGCTCCTCCTCCCCTTCCTCTTTCTCCTTTGAATGGTCTTGTCTTGGTCTGTTTATCTGGTCACGGTTACACTCTTGTATTTCTTCCTGCCTCCTACTTCTCCCTACAAGCATTTTCTCCATTAGGAAGGTTTCAGAGTCTACACAGTAGGGGGATTCCGGCAGGAGGAAGTAGTACAACTTGACTCTGTAGTGGAGAGTGAGATAGAGAGTCGGGCTGAGATGAGGGCAGAGCCAGGAAGACTGAATAGCTTTTTCAGGAAGGAACCTTGGAGGTAGGGTCTAAATTCATTTATACTATAATTCTGAACTTTTGATTTAGAAAAAAAAAAAAAAAAAGAACTTCAGGGCAGGCGAGATGGCGCAGCTGTTAAGAGCATGTACTGCTATGGCAAAGGATCTGAGTTTGGTTCCCAGCTCTCATGTGGGATGGGGGAGCAGCCTAGAACAGCCTGTAACTTCTGCCCCAGGGGCTCCATTGCCTCTGGCCTCCACAGGCACCTGCACTCACATCTACATACATAATTTAAAATAATAAAGATATATCTTCAAAAATGATAATAAACTAACCCATAGAAAAATGGAAACTGAAACCACAAGATACCTCCTCATATTTAGTAGAAGTTTTCAGTCCCACCTAATGTCATCATGTTAATTTGGTTTCAACATATGAATTTGGAGAAGGGAGCCACAAACATTTAGACCTTAACAGTAAAAAGGGATTATATACTTAAAAAAATGACTAAAATTAGACCTTTTGTGTTAAGTACATTTTACTCCAGTATAAGAAAAAAAATAGAAGATTAAATGACTTTTAAAATGTCACCCACTGGAAGTAACTATCTTCAATGCTCTTGGCTAGGCATCCTCTTGGTGTCAGTTCCCTCAAGCATTAAAATGCATAAGTATCTCTCAATTGGTGGTTGGTCCTCATCTTTCTGGAATTATCAGGCTTGGGTATGTGGAGGGGGAGAGTCAGGAAGAGACATGGAAATCCAGAGAGCACTTGAGCTACTGGGGTTTCGTGGAAGCCACTTGCATGGAAGAGCTTGTTTCAAGTCATTTTATTCATTTCTTTGGAGATAAGTTCTCTTTATATAGCCATGGCTGTCCTTGAACTCACTAAGTAGACCAGGCTGATCTTGAACTCATAGAGATCTACCTGCCTCTGCCTCCTGAGTGCTGAGATTAAAGGTGTGCGCCACCATTGCCTGGAAAGTCAGTTTGTTAATCAGCATAGCAGAGGGAGTGCAAGGCTCTGGAAAAGCACTGTATGTGGTTCCCCAGAGAGGGACCTCAGGGTTACAGAAGAATTCAGTGTGTAGTTCCCCAAAGAGGGCATTCAGGGTTCTGGAAGAGTACAGTGTTCTCCAGGATCCGAGGACTACAGTAACTGCATCCTGATCAGTACATTGAAAACAGGCCAGGATCATAGAGAGTAACCGTCGCCTTGGCCACTGATGGTTCTGAGGCAGGTTTGGGAGGGGTGAGATCAGAGTCTCCTGCTTCTTTCCAGAATCACATGCAATTTTCAAGCAAGTGATTAGAACATCTGAATACTTGAATATAATTTTTCTGAAAGCTGCATAATGTACAAGCTTGGATGTGTCAACAGACATACAGAGGAGTTGTCTTGAGAATCTATTAAAGTGTTAGTCATTGTAGAAAACTCTACGTTCGTTCTTTAATTCATCTATGAGGCAATTTGGGGCATTTTCAAAAAGGATTTCCCCCTCCCACCCCATGTCTTTCAGAATGAACCTCTTTCAGAGTGCTAGTGTGTCCTGTTCAAACCGTTGCATTTATTATCTCAGAATCAGATTGTGGGGTGTAGTGGAAATAACAGAATGGTTTTTAATTATGAGGGGGAGACATTCCTTTACCAGGTAATCTCTTTTGCACAGCGACTTAGGACTAACATTTGCTGGGACTTGCCATTGTCTGCATAAATGTCACATCTTATCTGGGAGGTGTTCAGGTTGCAAGCTATTGCCACTTCTCTAAAGCTGGCTGAAAGCATGGCTTCTTCATTTTCCATGTGTTTCTCCTCCCCCCCTCCACCCCATTAGTGAAGATGCTTTAGGGGCACAAAGAAGTCTCAGAGAGGGAGAGGAAGAGGAATCAGTTAAAGCAGGGACTGTTTGGCCAGTGCCAGAGAGAGTTGCCAACTAGTCTGAGTGGCCCTGCCGATGATCTCCGTTTAATAGATCAGCGTTTCAAAGCAGAGTAAAGTGACTTGGCCATTTAAGCAGAGCTGCAGTGTGGACACAATAGCTTGAGTGTAGGAAAATGGAGAAAGAGGCAGCCCGCCACTCTGGCGTTGTAGAGATTGTGAGAATAATGGTTTTGGGTATCAGGGGCCTTATCTTTAGGAGTCTTGGAGGGCTTGGTGGGGGATGGGAGGCCGGACTCATTAGTTCTGTGTGTTTCCTGCCCTTAATTAGGCCTGTGTAGCCATAGCTAGAATTAAGAGGAGAACAGATAGATAGCAGGAAGATTGTAGCACTCGGGTTAAAGTCTGGCCACTCCTTTACCAGATGTGTGGCAGTGGACTGAATTCTCTGGAATTCGTTGCCCTCAACTGAAAAGTTGTGTGTGCTTGTGTATGTGTGTGTGTGGTGGTGGTGGTGGTGGTGGGAGCTGTGCTTGCTTTGTAGTACTTGAGGACTCCATAGGAAAATATATTGCAAGGGGACCCAGTTCAAAACACACATTGTGTCTACTGTAGCTGACACTGTGGTGTAATGTTTAGCACTTACTGGGAAATAATGTTGTGTAGTGGGATTCAGCATGCTGGCATAGTGGGTGGCATAGTGGGTGGCTATGTGGAGAGAGAGCACTCTGGTGAGGCTATGTGGCCTGTTTATGTACTTGACCCCAGGACTGAAGGATTTACTTGTTCGGTTGAGTAAATATTTAGAGTGTTAGGACTCGAAGTGCTGATCTTCAGCAGTGTGCCTGGCTGAGGGGGAGGATGCAGGCTCTTCCCCTCCAACTATTTGTAATGAGTTTTGTATACCAAGGACTGCTTTTTGGTCACACAGAAGTGATACATTTTGAAGAAGTGTTGGACAGCTATGAGCCACATCAAACCTGGCTCCCTGCTTCCTGCACCTTTAGCCAGAGCTCCCGGGAGAAGTCTTTCTCTAGAGTGTGCTAAGGGAACTCCATTCCTGTCAGCGGCAGGGAGTCTCAGCCTACTTCCCACCCCTGATCTCACCCTGAAGATTCTGTTTTATTGCCCACAGTCCCAAGGGCAATGGGCTGGTTTTACAACCGTTGGTAATAGCAAATATGAAACCTGGCATTCTTATTGAGTTAGGTTCAGACTCTGTCACTTACTAGCTACAGGCCCAGAAGCAAGTTAACCCTTCCTCCAAACATGGTTTCTGTTTAGAACTTACGCAGTTAGTTAGGTTGGGATCAGATCGCCTGGCTCGCTGGAGGAGTGGCTGCTCTCCCTGCAGGGTTATGCAGGTATGCCATGCACACCTGTCTCTTCACAGTCACTTCCTGGGGGCTGTGGTGGAACTCTGATCTCTCTGCGTGATGAGCACATAATGAGATCCCCTTGTGGTACAGACCTAGTCTCACCTAGGCAGGGCTGTCTACACTCCACATGAATTACACTACACGTTCCCTATTCTCTTTCTTCTTCTTTCTTAGGCTTATCTTCTGGGGATATTCTGATTGTTCTAGTGGTAGCTGTCAGAAGACGGCCCTAGAGGCTTCATGAAGAATGGGCCCTTAACTACTTCACACTCATGTGATCTACAGTTTGATGTGCTTGGGCATTAACAAGCAGATAGCTCAGAGGTCCTTTTCTCTTGCTAATGCCTCCCAGAAACAGGAAAGCAGTGAGAACCACACTAACTGATTCCTTTCAGGATTTGCTGTCCTGTGGATTACTTCCTCTTCATGCTGAAAAAGAAAAGAAATAGGGCTAGAGAGTTGGCTCAGTAGTTAAGAGTGTACCCCACTCTTGCAGAGGAAGGAAACTCTGTTCCCAGCACCCAGGTTGGGTGGCTCACAGCTGCCTGGAACTCTTTCTTCAGGATATCTGGTGCCCCGCTCTGGCCTCTGCAGACACTGTACTCATGTACACACACACACACACACACACACACACACACACACACACACACACACTTAAAAATATTAAAATAAAAAAGATTCATTCTAGTACTATTGAGATCATGTTTATAAAAAACCATAAGCATTCAATGTGGGCTGGAAAGAATATGGCTGTGTCTTGTCTGTTAGAGAAAAAGATGTATACCCCCATATTTGTTCTTGCAGTGTGTGTGTGTGTGTGTGTGTGTGTGTGTGTGTGTGTGTGTGTGTCTAACCTCACCTGATTCCAGAAATGCAGACGGGATTTGCTCTCAGCCATGGGCATTTTTCCAACTAGCCATAATTTAAACATAATTTGTAACTGTCTGGCCATGTAAACAATTCTTTACATTTGCCACTTTTGAGAAAAGGACACTGGCAGAATGGTTTAGGGTGATTAAATACAGCATTTGTGGTGGGCTGTCTTCTAAATGAGGAAGTGAGGCAGCGATGAGACCACAGTTCTTACAGTGGCAAGTCCAAAAATTGCCTTAGCCATAATTCAGCAGAATCATGAACTTTCTACTTTGAAAGAAGTTGAAACTCACTCCTTCAAAGCTTGTCCAGTCTTTTGTGGTTAAGACAGTAGTGGGGTACTGAGGTGAGAGTGGGGTGGGGACAGCTTGCCTGCAGTACAGGGGAATCTCTTATTTGCAGGTTGTTAAAAACAAAACAAAACAATAAAACTGACTCAAAGTTGCTACGCACCCAGGGAAGCCAGTTCTAAACGCAGACACGTGAAAGTGGTGAAAGTATTACCCCATAACATCACTGCCATGTCTTGTTTGGGACACACAGAATCCGAAGGCCACACTGAGAAATAATGGCAGAAATGAAAAGCTCTAGCTCGCTTTAGATGGGCATATCAAGATAGTAAGGCCCAGAGGCCCAGAGGGACCCTGGCACTCACGTCCTGGCAGAGGCTGCCATCTGCAGACAGTGTCCCTGTGGCGTGACCCTCAGTGCAGGCAGAACTAGACTCATCACGCTGTACCACTAAAGCACAAGTGTGTCACAGCTAGGAGGATTCGCACAGTGGAACCCGTTACATTGCCTCATCCCACAGAGACCCAGAGTGACCACAGAAATGGGACTCAGTGGTGACTGAATTGCATGGCCTGCCTGCCCCATTGTCCAAGTGCCATGACTTGCAACTTAGTTTTTTTTTTTTTTTTTTTTTTAATGAAAAGTATCAAAAGGCTTCCTAAAGTGTGGCTTGTGGTTCTGGAGAACAGAACTTATACTTCAGGTGCCCAGGGCCACTTCTCTGAGTCCTGGCTTCTTCCCACATGTAGACCTCCGTGACACTGAAACCATATACTGTTTTATCTCCTCGTCACTGCGGCGTGTTCCATCTTGCTTGTTAAGTGGTTTGTTCGGCAGCCACACTCAACTGGCTGCTTGTGGCTGTAAAGGGAACGAGAGAGTACACAAAAATAGACACCCAGGTGGCGATTGTCCACCAGCTGTTATTTCTGAGGCAGGGGCAGGCCAGCAAACATGGTGTTGCCTGTATGTTTTGTGAGTCTGATCCTGTTAAGCTTCATAGTGCATGGACTCTGGCTTTTGCGAGAGTTAGGTACCTGCATTTATTTGGAAAAAAAAAAAAACATACTCCTTAAACAAACATGTCAACAGGAAGGAGCGAAGTGCTGTGAGACTCCAGCCATTCTGAGGTTGGCCCCCTCGGAGATAGCTTTAACTGTAGTTCTGTAAGTAGGATCTGGGCTTACCATTTTCAGCTCTTGTGCCCCACCTCAGCTGTCCTCAACTGGCACAGTGTCAACTCAAACCATGTTAAGACTGGGAGGAGGGCAGCTAGTGGCCAGCAGCTGGGATTTGTCCATCCCCCGTCACCTCCCCACTCCCTCACCCCCCACCTCCCCGCCAACTTTTGACAACTGTATCCCACTTAGTTGCTATTATAAATCTTAATTCCCCTCTTGCTTAAAATATGCTATGTCATCAAATCTAAAGTGTATAGGGGCGGGGGTGGTGTGTGGTGCAAGAAGCCAACCTGAAGGGACTCTCATCACCTTCTGGCCCTCAGCCCTGTTTGCTAGCTGTTCCGTTATCACCTGCATTTGCTGGAACAATGACAAATGGGCCTGATCTGCATACACAGTGAGTTACTAGGAGCTTTCAGCACAGCTCTCGCTAACCTCTACATTAAGTTTGTTTTTATGTTTAGAAAATGTAATAAATAAACATGGAGTAAGTGTTTTCAGATATAACGTCATGGTTTGGGTCTTTTTGTTTGTTTGTTTGTTTGTTTGTTTTGTTTTGTTTTGTTTTGTTTTTTCCAATGCAGCTCATTGCTGGTTTCCACCATTTTGAAATGACAGATGTTTGCTTGACAAACAGTTTTCTCTCTTTTCGGAGTCGAAGATGAGACAAAGAAATGTTGCACTGAAAGCAGAAGTGAGCTAGCAGTGGTGGTGCAGGCCTGTAACCGCAGCCTTCAGGGAGGCAGAGGCAGGTGGATCTCTGTGAGTTGGAAGCCAACCTGGTCTACAGAGTGGGTCCAGGACAGCCAATGCTATACAGAGAAACCCTCTCTTGAAAACAAACAAACAAAAAAGAAAAACTAAACAAACAGAAAACCCCAAACAAATAAAAAAGAAAAACTAAACAAAGAAAAGAAGGAAGCAGAAGTAAGGTTGGGAGCTTTCCTTCCTATCAGTTCCTGCTCCATTTCTTTTAGCCAGTGTCTAAACTTTTTCTCAACATTCCAATAATCTGAGGAATATTAAGCCTTTCAGGTTGTCTAAAGTGTGCCTAAGTTGGATGCACTTGGTCCTGGGAACTTTTAATTTGGCCTGTTCTAACAGTCCACCTAACAGCGAGGGTGCTACTTCAAATGGGAGCTATAAATGTAGGTAGCTAAGGTGATGGATTTTGGAGAGAAAACGAAGATGTACTTGCCTTTGCAAGTGGAGTTAAATATATTATTTCTTGTCCTGAGGCCAGTGCTCAGATTTGGAGAAAGTGAGACACAGAACAAGAAAGGAAGTGAAAAAGAGGACATTGATTTTTTTATTATTATTATTATTATTATTATTATTATTATTACTATTGTTATTGTTATTGTTGTTGTTGTTGTTGTTGTTGTTTTCAGTGTGTGCCAAAGCCAAAAAGGCTTAGAGCCCTCACTTGGACCAAAAATTGGTGGAACTCTTGTTCAGTATACCCTGGTGGGTATTAGCATTACGTGTAAACCGCAGGTCACAAATGTGTAGTCTTCTAATAAACAATTGTATGATATGGTTTTAGTCTGTATGTACAGGACACATTAGAGAAACATGTAAAAACATATCCCTGACTGAAGAGATCACCACAACAAAGTTAGACAAGAGACAGAACACTGTTAGTGTCCTTTCTTATAAACTTCCTCTTGCTAGTATGGACCTAGCTGTATAAATTAAGGAAAAATAAAATCCAGTGTGTGAAGATATACAGCCTAATACATCCAACAAAACTCAGGATTCTACTCAAAGCCATTGGTTTCCTGTGAAGGACGATGTGGGCTCAGGCCCTGGGCACCACCAAAAACTGAATCTTTTCTTTACACACACAGACACACACACACGCGCGCGCGCGCGAGGGAGAGAGAGAGAGAGAGAGAGAGAGAGAGAGAGAGAGAGAGAGAGAGAGAGAGAGAGAGAGAGAATGTGCTTGTGTTTCTGTAAAAAAAAATCTAATTAGCATGTGACTATTAAATGTTGTGGCTGGGGATTTAGCTCTGTGTAGAGTGCTGTCACAAAGACCTGGATTCCCTTCCTAATACCACCAGCAGGGAGCAAAATAAAGATATTATTTTAGAAGAGGATGGGAAGAGGATGTGAGACTGAGCAAATGAGAAAGAACCAGTTAAAATACTCATTTTTCTTTCTTGTTTAAATTCATTATATTATGCAGTTTTGAAACTGCCCTACACCTGTACTGTTTTTAGATCACTTTTTTCCTTTTCTCCTCCATTTCAGTTCCTCCCATGTTGCCACCCCCCATCAAATTCAAGATGTTTCCATCTTTAACGATTATTGTTAGACACACACACTACACACATATGTATATATAAACCCAACCTGCTGAGTCCATTTAGTGTTGCTCATGTGTATATGTGTTTAGGGCTGACGTCTTGGAATCCGATGATAACCTGCCAGGGGCTTGTCCCCAGAGAAGACTGAGTTTCCCTCTCTGAGCAGCCACTAATTGCCTGAGTTCCTTTAGCTGGGATGGGGTGTTATGGTGCTGTCCATGTGTGGATCCTGCTTAGGTGATGATGTTGATGAGATTTCATGGGTGCCGCTTCCCTGCCACATATTACTGTAGTGTCTCACGGCAGACATCCTGGTCCTCTGGTGTTTACAATTTTTCTGCCCCTTCCCCCTGGATGTGCACTTAGGCATAGGAGTCTGTGTTGTGGTGCATCGGTTGGAGCTGGGCACCCATAGTCTATTGTTCTCCGTATTTTGACTCATTGTGTGTTTCTGTAATGATCTCCAAATCTATTTTTCTTATTTAGCTTCTATACTGAGAACATATTACAATGAATGCCTTGTAAATGAGATGCGTTTTAAAGAGATAAAAGTATTGTGTCTTTGTATCCTTTCTTAAAAAACAAAAACAAAAACAGAATAAGAAGCCAAGAAATGAAGGGTGTATTAACAGAGGGTGTGAGGTGTGTGTGTGTGTGTGTGTGTGTGTGTGTGTGTGTGTGTGTTGACTGATTCAGGGATGCACACTTTCTCATAGAAAGTGAGTTACTCAAAGCTATCATAAACCTTGATTTGGTATTCTGAGTATGTTAAAACACTTGCTTGAAAATAAGTGCTTAGCAACACCACATGCTGGCAAGGATGTGGAGAATGAGGAACACTCCTTCATTGCTGGTGGGAATGTAAACTAGTACAACCACTTTGGGAATAGGGCTTCCTCAAGACCCAGCTATTCCACTCCTTGGAATATACCCAGAAGATGCTCCAGCACACACTAAGAACATTTGCTCAACTATGTTCATAGCAGCCTTATTCATAATAGCCAGAACATGGAAAACAGCCTAAGTGTCTCTCAGTAGAAGAGTGGATAAAGAAACTGTGGTAAATTTACACTATGGAATACTACTTAGATATTAAAAACAAGGAATTCCCAAAATTTGTGGAGAAATGGATTGAGCTAGAAATGATCATAATGAGTGAGTTAACTCAGAAGCAGAAAGACTCAAATGCTATATATTCACGTATAACTGGACACTAGGGCAAGGGGCATGTCCCATGAAAGCTTTCACCTACCAGGAATGTCGGATACATGTGAGGACATCCTATTGGGACTCTAGGTGAGAGAAGTATGGGAAAATGGGGAAATAGAAGGATCCAGAGGGTCCTAGAAACCTACAAGAAAAACACTATGATAGGCAGATCTGGGCCCAGGGGTTCTGCTCAAACTATGGCACCAACCAAGGACAATATGTGCAGTAAACATTGAACCCCTACCCAGATCCAGCCAATGGACAGGACATTCTCCACAGATGAGTAAAGAGTGGGGACTGACTTTCGCATGAGCTCTGATGCCCCATATTTGACCACATCCTATTGATGGAGAGGCCGGGTGGCATTCGGGAAGGATAGCAGGCTACCAAGAAGAGACTTTATACCCTATGATCATATACAGGAGGAAGAGGTCCCCCTCAGTCACAGTCATAGGAGAGGGGAATAGGGTGAAAGTGGGAGGGAGGGAGGAATGGGAGGATAGAAGGAATAGGATAACAATTGAGATGTAATATGAATGAATTAATACATAATAAAAAAATGGAAAAAAATAAGTGCTTAGGACTGTACTATTTTGCATTTGAAAGTTATACTCTGCTTAAAAACATGCATTTCTCTTTATTTAAGAGAAGTTTTCTATTCTGTATTTGTTTATGTCTTCAATTCAAATAATAACAAATGTCAATAATGATTAAGAATGCTTCCAGATATTAATACTTGGATATTAATGTTGGAAACATTTTGAATGTTTAAAATATTACTTTATATGTCTCAAATCTCACTGGGTGGTTGCGGCTCATGCCTTTAATCTCAGCACTTTGGAGGCAGAGGCAGGTAGATCTCTGTGAGTTCAAGGTCAGCCTGGTATACAGAGTGAGTTCCAGAAGAGTCGAAGCTATCCATATATCAGCCCTGTCTCGAAAAGCAAAAAAATAAAGTAAAATAATATTTTTATAAATGCCTGTAATTTCAATGCAGAAAATAAAAAGGTTGTGATTTTCATTGTTTCTTCAATTCTTGCCTTACATGTGCCAGTATTAGAAGTTAATATGTTTGCATCTTGCTAGAAGCCAGCCATTTATTTACTTGTGTATAAGACATATGAATCGGTATAACAGTTGTTTAAACATGAATGACATACTCTGAGTTCTGCCGTAAAACATAGCCCATCTTTCAACTTAGCATTTCCAATGCTGGTGAGCATAGAACAGTGATATTCTTTTTAGTCTGATATGGTATTCCATCATGTGCCAGCTTCATAGTTCATTTAGATACTCTGTAAATGCTCTCAGAAGCAATGTTAGAACTTATTATATATGGATTTGCTTGTACTGACGTGTCAACTCCAAACTAACACACAGAGGTAAAATTGCTGGGTCAGAATATGTGCACAGCTAAAATTGCTAATGTTGTCAGAGCCTTTGAAGAAACAGTGTACCAATTTATGCTCCCTCTCAGCACTATGTGGGGAAGCCCATTCCCCACATGCCTCCTACCTTGCTGTATTTGGTCTATAAGGAAAATAGCCTTCCAGTCCTGATACATCAGCACGCCTCTCTGCTTAAGTATACATTTGGTTTTTATGCTGTGTATTAAGGTTTTTAGGCCTGAACGAAATTGTTCAAATATGGAGAAAAGCTAAACTCTAACGCCAGAGACATTCATTTTCATATCTCTTACATTAAATGATTCTTAATGTTTTATCATTTTTGCCATATAGTATGCAAAATAGGTTGTAGCTATCATGACACATTGCCCTGTGTCTTTGAACATGCACTTATCTCTAATAATAAAGATATCCTAGGGTGGCTTATTAAAAGTAAATGTTTGAAGATAAGTTTATATTGTAGAATATTTTTATTTTTCTTCTATTGGGAATGGATGGATAGCTCTAAAGCTCTACAAACTTTACTTGCTCCTTATGGATTTGGTAAAATTGTTGGAAAAAAGAAGACTGTACATTTAGATTCAATGATTAAATTTTATGGCTGTATAAAATACAAGACTAGAAGTAACAAAGGGTTGATAATATGTAATGGTTTTCTGGGTGTTTTATGGAAATTGTCACTAAGGGTTTGAACTGGGAAACCAACATTCATAAGTACTAACTACATGATTGTTTGGCCTCATTCTTCTTGTCAGCTAAGTAAACCTAAGACAACAGGTTAAAATGACCTTAAATATGTGATATATTGTTTGTTAAGTAAATGATTCCAGGTGAAGTTTCAGGGCTCAGATTACACACTACACCGTGTTGTGTTGTCATTACTATTTTTATTTCTCAGGCATAGAAAGAAGGAGTAGTATACGTGGTCATCAGTTATATCTTGTTCAAGCCACAAAAAAAAAAAAAAAAAAAAAAATCATGGTGCAGTAATTTCGAACAAGAATAGCTCCTATAGGTTCAATACATTTGAAAACTTGGTCCCTAGTTGGTAGAAACATTTGGGAAGGATTAGGAGGTGTGTCACTGTGGACAGGCTTTCAGGTTTCTTGTCATTTCCAGTTAGCTTTCTCTCTCTCTCTCTCTCTGCCTAGTGGTTGTGAATCAAGATGTGAGCTCTCAGCTGTTCCTTTGCTCTAACACCGTTGCCTCTAACCTTCTGAAAATCTTAAGCCAATTTAACCTTGGCTGTGGTGTTTTATCATGGCCATATAAAAGAAACTAAGACACAGGGCTTCTAACAGTTACATGAAGTGACATCTGTCCTGGAGCCTTCTTTCCTATCCTGTGTCATCAGCCTAGCCCAGTGCACTTCCTCAGAAGGTAGAAGATGCTGAGAGGAACAATGCAGGTGTATTGCTTTTCTTGTGACAAAATACCTGATAAAAGTATTTTCAGAAGGATGGGTTTATTTTCACTCATAGTTGAGGGTATGGGTATGGTCCGTCTCTGCAGGGAGGGAATACCAGCAGGAGACAGAGACAGTGGTCACATGAAATCCACAGCCAGGACCAAAGACAGGCAAGTGCTCATGCTCAGCCATCTTTCTCTTTTTTAATTCAAGACTAGGACCCCTAAATGTGTTACCCACATTTTGGGTGTGTCTGCCCACCTCAAGTAATCCAGTCTGGAAATTCCCTCAAGCACTTGCCCAGAACTTTATCTCCAAGGTCACTCAAGATCCTTCTGAGAATCAGCATTACCCATCACAGCATGTGTCTCATTAAAAACAAAAGTGCCCATCAGTAAAATAGGAGTGTATGCAAATGATTGAAATTAAGAGTTCTACTCAGAGACAGCCTTTGAAGCTCTTTGTATACATATTCAAGAATATTTGTCAGTTTGGGATGCTGTAACAAGGGGCTGGAGAGATGGCTCAGTGGTTAAGAGCACTGCCTGCTCATCCAAAGGACCTGGGTTCAATTCCCAGCACCCACATGGCAGCTCACGACTGTCTGTAACTCTAAGATCTGACACCCTCACACCAATGCACATAAATTAAAATTAAATAAAATATTTAAAAACTTTTTAAAAAGATGCTGTAACAAAATACCATGATATAATGAGTGATTTAAACAACATTTAATTTTCACGGTTCTGAGGCTGGGAAATACAAGATCAAACTACTGGAAGATCTGGCGTACAGAAAGAACTCCGGTTTGCACATGGGCTTATTTTTGGTAACAGGGAAATGGGGAAAGAGAAAGGAAAGAAAATTGTGTGTGTGTGTGTGTGTGTGTGTGTGTGTGTGTGTGTGTGTAGGGAGACTTTCTTATGTCATATCTTTAAGAACACTTTTCACTAGTCTCATTAAAGATGGTTCCTCTCTCATCTCTTAATTACCACCGATATCCCCACTTTATAATATCTTCACAATGAAAATTAAGCTGAATGAATTGGCACCTGTTTGTCATCTTTCTGCCCCCCACTGTCTGGACAGGCTTTAATCAGATGTAGCTTAGTTAGTTGCTTCTCTTTCTATTTTCCAGCTCAAATTTGAGTTGTCATTTCTTATCTGTTTTTATATTTTACCTTTTAGAGTTGTCCCTTGTTTTGTTCTTTATAATGATTTTATTCACTATGTATAATGGAAATTTTTTTTCAAAATCCTTGATCCAGGTTGAATTAATTTTAATGCAAGAAAGGAGAACATTCATTTTAATGTTAGAAATAAGAACTCTACATTTAGTTTTCCTCTCCTAGTTGGCTAGATAGTTGTCTTAACAATTTATTAAACCATGTTTTCCCCTCAAGGCAAGATTTCTCTGTGTAGCCCTGGATGTCCTGGACTCACTCTATAGACCAGGCTGGCCTCAAACTCACAAAGATTTGCTTGCCTCTGCCTCCCAAGTTCGAGAATTAAAGGTGTACACCACCATGGCCCGGCTTCCTCTTTGTTTTGAAGTTCTGCTTTTATCATTTTCTATCTCTCCACTGCTTTTTTAGTTTTGTAAGTAATGTATCAGAAAGTATATCTTACTGCCTGGTGAAAATAATTTCTCTTAACATTTTGAAGACAAAGTTTTCAAACTTTGTTTTAAACAGTGTGATAATCCCCATTTGTTTAATCTTCATTTTTATTTATTCCATGTTGTTATTTTTCTTCTGCAAGTGATAGTCTCAAGAAGGCTTTATTTATTACCTCCTATTTCCTGCCTTAACTATAGGCCATTAGCTTTTTATTGACAGGGGATGGATGCTTCTACACACACACACACACAGAAGATTCCTTCTACACCTGGGAAATCATTTAATAATTCTGCAGACTATAGTAATAGCATTTCAGTGTTGGAAGAAGACTTTGAAATTAACAAATTGTTTAATTGTACAGACAAGGAAACAGACCACGCAGTCATGTGACACAAGTGTAAGAGCTAGGGTCAGGAAAGTCTATTTGAATGCATCTTCCTCATTTACTTTGTCAGATCTTATTGCCAGAGGCACCACGGTGCCTGTAGACTGACGTCTGTGTAGGATAAGGGATGTGTGAGCTTGAAGAGCAGAAATGCTCTTGATCTTTTGCTTTCTGGGGTCATGTGTCCCCCCCACCCCCCACCCCCCACTTCCCCAGTCTCCTCTTGACTCACCCACACAACTTCAACTGTGTGACCCTGCAGTGTAAACCACTAAATTCAGGGTGAGAAAGGAAGACTGGGGGCCCCAAACATACATCCAAATCACAGTAGAAGTGAAACGCTGGGGGCCTGGGCAAGCCAGAGGAGCTGTCGATTGCAGCTAGAAGCCAGGGATGATGGGTAGCACAGGTACAAGTCTCTTAAGCAGATGCTGGGCACTGATCTGCACTGAACTTCCACAGCAATACCTGTTTTGAGGATCTTTGAAGAGCTTGTGGTTAGGAATAGAGCTAGTTGGGGCCGAGGCGATGGCTCAGTGAATGAGCTATGTGCATAAGCATGAAAACCAGAGTTCATTCCTGGAAAACTGGGTGTGGCCACTCAAGCCTGTATCCCAGCCCTGGGGAGACAGACGGGCGAATCTCTGGGGCTTGTTGGCCTCGCTGGAGAAAAAAAAAAAAAAGTTCGGTCTCACATTTATTGAAGAGATCCTTTCTCAAGGGACTAAGATGGACAGAACTTCCTGTGGTATACATATGCTTATGTGCCTATACGTGTGCATGTGCACACACACACACACTAGTAATGAAAGAGATGAAAGACACACACTCACACACACACACACAAACATACCCACTCTCACAAATACATGCACAATCTCTCACACACATAAACATACCCACTCTCACAAACACATACACACACTCTCACACACATAAACATACTCTCACAAACACATACACACACTCTCACACACATAAACATAAACACAAACACACACACCACACACACACTAGTAATGAAAGAGATGAAAGACACACACTCACACACACACACAAACATACTCACTCTCACAAACAGATATACACAGTCTCTCACACACATAAACATACCCACTCTCACAAACACATACACACACTCTCACACACATAAACATACTCTCACAAACACATACACACACTTTCACATACATAAACATAAACACAAACACACACAAACATACACACCACACACACTAGTAATGAAAGAGATAAAAGAATATATGCTCACACACACACTCATGCACACACAAATATACTCACTCTCACAAACACATACACACACACTCACACACATAAACATACCCACTCTCACAAACACATACACACACTCTCACACACATAAACACGAACACACACACCACACACACACACACACACACACACACACACACACACTCACACTCACATACATCCATTTTGAAAGAATAATGCTTATAACCCATGGACAGCCAGTTGATTTTGTACCTGACTTTTTTTGCCCACGATGTTCATTTTCTAGTTAGCTCTGACCAGCTGCCATTGTTTGTTGTATTGAGATGTCAACTTTGTATGAAGTAAATAATGTAGTTCCCCGGGTGAATGCTGACCCATCTTCATTAGCTCCATGTCTATACATGGCCTTTGAAAAATCACAGGCCTCTCTAACTTCCATAGCTTTACCTTCTGACTCTACAACTCATTTTGGTTTTGGGTTTACTAAGGAAGGAAAGCCTTAAATCTGTATCGTGACTTAAATAGGAGTAATGTTGAAACTGTGGTCAAGTTGATGACCTACGTGTTTCTTTCAAGTATAGGTTTACTTATTGACCCAGTAATAATAAGTCATTTCTGCGTAAATACAAACATTATCTTCTTGGGTCTTGATGAGTGTGAAAAAGTACCTATCTTAGCTAGTTTTATGTCAACTTGACACAAGCTACAGTTATCAGAGTGGAGGGAGCCTCAGTTGAGAAAATGCTTCCTTAAGCTAGGCCTATAGACAAGCTTCTGGGGCATTTTCTTAATTAGTGTTTGTTGGGGGAGAGCCCTACCCATTGTGAGTGGGGCACCCCTGGGCTGCTGGTCCTGGGTTCTAAAAGAAAGTAGGCTGAGCAAGCCATGAGGAAGGAGCTAGAAAGCAGCACCCCTAATGCCCTCTTCATCAGCTCCTGCCTCCAGGTTCCTGCCCCATTTGAGTATCTCTCTTGACTTACCTCAGTGATGAACAGTGATAAGACCATGTAGCTCAAACAAGCCCTTTCCTCCCCTACTTGCTTTGGTCATGGTGTTTCCTCACAGTAATAGTAACCCTCACTAAGACAGTAGCCAAACCGGTCTAGACTTAGAAATTATTTGCCTTGAGAAAAACGGTATAACATAAGCTTAGACTGAAGTGCAAAGTAATTTGAGAGAAATCTTCACAAACATTTCTTACAGGTCCCATGAATTATTTTAATTGGATATGTTCGGTGTAAAGTGTTGTGGAGATAGAATCTGAATATGGTGTCCGTTGGCAGCGTTGTCTGAGGTGATTTCAGTTGCGTAAGATCATCAGAGAGGAGATGTGATGGTTGACTCTTCATGGTTGTATAAAAGGGAGAGAAACTAAAAGCAACATGCCATGTATCTGCTGCCTCTGCCACGTGGTGCCGTGCACTGCTTTGGGACGCTCCTACAGATTGATCACCACCAGATAGGGGTCCTTGACTTTGGACCAGAACTATGAGCCAAAATAAACCTGGTTTGTTTATAATTTACCCAGCTCCAAGCATTTTACTTTAGACTAGGATAGAAGTCTCAGAACTCCAATACATATGACTAATCTTTTAAAAGATTTATTTATTTATTAGGTATACCATGTTCTGCCTGCATGTAATGCCTGCACGCCAGAAGAAGACACCAGATTTCTTTATAGATGGTTGTGAGCCATCATGTGGTTACTGGGAATTGAACTCGTGACCTTTGGAAGAGCAGCCACTGCTCTTAACCTCTGAGGAATCTCCCCAGCCCCATATGAATAGTTTTTATTGCTAGAAATCATTGTTGGAGCACAAGGGTAGAAATAAATTACAGCTTTCGAACTTGAATCATAGTATCATAAGTGAACAGTTAAAAGAGGTTTTAAGTTTAGACTTGGAGAATATTGAGTGATGATTGTTTAAGTTAGAGTTCAGTGAGGCACTGAAACAGCTTATTCTGGGCTTATCTGTACTTCAGATGAGTTTAGACAAATGTTAATTTCTCATTCACTTACTGGATCTAAACAGTCAGTTATAGCAGATTAAATGGGTGGATTTGGATGTCAGTGGCATAGGGACCACCTACACATGTGAGTGAGTAAACCAGAGCAGTTGACGGAGTCCTTAAATCCTGCGACCTCCACTGCTGCATTCACACAAGCTCAGACCCCCCCGACCCCCCCTGACCCCCCCGACCATGGGCCTCACCTACCTCAGAGTACCAGCCTTCTCTAAAACGCACAGTTCAAGTTGTGCCTTTCCACTTTTCACACAGTGAGTCATACGGCAAGTGGTCTTCTCTGTTCTCACACCCTACATAATTCATGCACAAATATGATCTCTGCTGTGTCAGCTTCAAAGGGAGGCAGCCAGGCATACATCTGGAAGGATTCGTTCAGAGGCCAGCTCTCTGTCTCTCATTTTACCACTGGAGACTCTGGCTTTGATCATGGCAGTAGCAAGGAGCTGAGGGCAGAGTTTCACCTTCCAGTCTTAGAAAGCTTTCTGTCTCCACCCCCTGCCCCTGGATTTAAAGAAGCCCTCCAAGACGAAGGCCAAGAACCTTTGACATAATTATCTGGCCTCTCTTTCGAAGCCAATCTTACAAACAAACAAAAAAAAAGTAATATGTATGATGATTGAAGCAATTGCTAAAATATCCACCGCCTACCAAGTTTTCGATGGTTTAATCCGTGGTGTGTTTGGTCCTAGCCCATAGAGAATGGAGTTGTGTCATCTACATAGTGTGAAACAGCAGGCAGGGGGAGCAGCGGAAAACAGTAATGTGTTAATAATAATGACAGTGGACTATGGGTAGCGTTTGTTGAAGTTTTGGCATTTGTAGAAAACTCTGTGAGCTTTATTAACAGAAACCCTGTGCAGCATATCCTCCCTTGACTTCTAATTGAGAGATGTGGATATTTTGCATACAGAAGTACAGTGGTCCATCCAGGATCTTTTTATGAAGAGCACTCATGGCACAAGTTTGATATAAAGAGTGGAAGCTGCCCACTTGCTGCCTGGCTGACCCAGGCCTGGGTGCTGGTACCTCGTTCTCAGAGTTCATCGTCTTCCTGTCCAAAATGAGAATGCTTAGAAACAGCCCCTCTTAAGAGGGAGAGTGTTGTTAAACTGAGAAAGCACACTGGGTTTGGTGTTGACACTGAACTTGACTCTTTTCTTCTGGCTCAATGGAACACTTGGAGGTGAGGCAGAACAAAAAGATAATTCTGTGTCTATCTTCATATGAGCACAAAGATCCTGGGGTCCTTTAACTTTGAGAAAGGAAATAAGACTTGCTTTCATATTTATGAGTATCTAGCACAGTGCCTTTCCAGCTATACTGGCCATCAGAGTTGCCTGGAACAGGGGCTACACCCACCTCAGGAATCCTGCCTGACTCAGCTTGGATCAGGGCTGCATTCCTAACAAGTTCTCTGGTAATACTGATGCTTTGGGCCCAGGCACCAACTTTGGGATTCACTATACTCAAAAGACTGTACAATACATTCAGAGCTAAAAGGGAGACCTACTGACTAATGTCAGGAGAGATGTACTTCTAGGGAAAAAAGTACCATTCACTGTAACCACAGTCCCTTCCCCCTGTCTCTTCCCAGTCCCACCCTCACACCCATCTGTGAGGCAGTTTCTCTCTATATATAGTTCAGGCTGGCTTTCGCCTTGAGATCCTTCTGCCTCAGCCTTAATGCTGGGGTGATAGCTATTCTAGCACACCCAGCTGGAATGCACTTTAAGAGTGAGTAACTGGGCACACTGCAGGTTAATAAGGAGATAAGCTAGGAGCACAGTAAGTGGGCTGTCTGTCATTGGGTGGTGTTGGATATCAGCTGTTTTTCTTCAAGACACAGTTTAGGCTTGTGCAATCTGAGGAAATAAAAATACTTTTCATTGCTATTTTAAAAATTTGATCCTTTGATCCTTAAGCAAGATACACAAAGGGAATAAAAGGTATTGCCTTGCTCTTTTAAAAGTAAATGATCTGGTGTTATGGTTTGTAAGGAAGTGAATGGGCATATAGTTCCCACCTGACACAATTTTTCTTTATTATTAATATATTTTCTTAATGTAATTCTTTTACGGCAGCGGATAGGACAGCATACTTTGTAAATTAAAAGCCATAGCTGACATTGGCACTCACTTTCAGGGCTGTACTTTCTGAACATTTTGACGAATGTGTTCTGTCACTTGATTAGAATTTCAACCACACCTGGGAACATAATTGTCGAATCAATATTAAAAAAGTGTAGTTTATAAGAAATACAAGGACCATTTTACTAAAATGCTTGCAACTGCTTTGCACTCCAGCAGCTGTGGATGAGAGTTTCTGTTCTGCATACCTTCACCAGTAGGGGGGAGTAGGATGGGGATAGTGGAATGATGGGGAGCAGTGGGGTGGTGACGGGTAGTGGGGTGGTGAAAGGTAGTGGGTGGTGGTGGAGAGTGGGGTGGTGGGGGGCAGTGGGGTGGTGGGGGCAGTGAGATGGTGGGGGCAGTGAGATGGTGGTGGGGAGTGGGGTGGTGAGGGGTAGTGGGGTGGTGGTGGGCAGTGGGATGGTGGGGGTAGTGGGGTGGGGGTGGGATTGTCTGGTGGGTTATTTTGTTTGTTTTTGTCAGTCTTTGAGTTTTGGCCATGGTAGTAGGTTAGAGTTACATATTTAAATTACATAAATGCAGGTGGGTCTGGTTTTTCATTTGCACGTCTTTGGGGGACAAGATTCTGTTCTGTCTCTTGTCTATTTTTTAACTGGGCAGTTTTCTCCCTGTTAGGTTTTAGATATTCTTTGTGTAACCATAGTTTCTTTCTCAGACATGTCTTACAGAAGGTTTTCACTGTGTGACTTGCTCTTTCTGTCTCCTAAACGTAGCTTTTCCAGAGGGAAAGTTTTTAATCTTAAGGAGACTTTTTCTACACTTGATTGTACTTTTTTCTATGAAAAAACTATGGTCACAGGCTTGTGCCTATGGTATGTAGGCATTTCCTACTTTTTCTTCTAAGAGTTTTATTCTTTTTATATTGGGTCTACGGACAAGGTATCTAGATTCACTTTCTTAGTTTTGCATGTCTGCTTGTTACAGACACATTTACTGATAAGATATCCTTGTTTGAATTTCCTTTGCTGCTCTTTCAAAGATCAGCTGGCTGTGCTGATGTGAATTTCTGGAATAGCAGTTCTCAGCCTATGGGGTGCAACCCCTTAGGGAATCAAACAACCCTTTCACAGGAATCACCCAAGACCATCAGAAAACAGTTTTTTTACATTACCATTCACAGCAGTAGCAAAATTACTGTTATGGATAGTAATGAATATAGTTTTGTGATTGGAGGGGGGTCACCACAACCTGAGGAACTATATTAAAGGGTTGCAACATTAGGAAAGTTGAAGACCTCTGCTCTCTGTTATCCTCTGTGTACATGTGCCTGTGTGTAGGTCAGAGCACAACCTCGGGTTCTGCCCCTCTTCTTCCAACTTGTTTGATACAAGCTCTTTGTTTTCTGCTGATGTGTACATCAAGCTAGTGAATCTGCAAGTTTTCTGGGATTTTCTTGCTATGCTCTCATCTTGCTGAAGGAGTGCTATGCAGGAATTACAGACCAGGTGTCATGCATCTGAGCTTTACATGAGCTCTGGGGATTTGAACTCAGGTCCTTAGTTTATGTGACAAGTGCTTATTCATTGAGCTATCTTCATAACCCCTCTCTTTGATTTTCAGTTGTAACTTTGTGCCAATTGCTTCGCATCTCCTTATAGGTCATGTTTATTCCCTTGGTTGTTAGTTTGTGCTTAGTACTCCATTCTCCCAAACACGCCTTGCAGTGTAGTGACAGGGAGAAGCAGTATGCCATGCCCTCTTGTCGTGTCTACCTACTCATCACTACTATTCATTGATAAGCCCAAATCTATCCTGGTCAATGAGTTTAATAAACTCTGGAATTCAGTTAAATTGTTTCTGGCTTCCAGGAAAGGACTGTATTAAAAGAGTAATGCACCTATATTGATGAAGAACTTTTGCTCTGTGTCCTAGTGTATAAAATTAGAAATAATATTGTCCTTTGTACACCAGAATGCTTTTTGTTCTTTAAAACAAGTCAAACCACAAAAAAAAAAAAATCAAAACACACGAGGTAGGGGAGAGCTGTAATGGTCCACATGCATTTCAGGGTTCAGGCTTTTTTCTCTTCATTTTATACTTTCTCTAAGGCAATTAATTATTATTGATCGCCATGCACAGAACTGTGGAAGATATTGATCCATGTAGTTTAGAGAACTGATGAATTTCTGCTGCATAAGTTTTTATCTCCTTGTTTAATATCCTTTCCTAAAAACCCAACCAACCAACCAACCAACAACCAAACAGTGGAGAGGTAGTTTCTTAGGGAGACCACCTAGATGAGTGTATCTACTTAGTACAACCTCCAAAGCATTAACCTTGATTTCATCACTATAGTGTAAGATACAGCGATAGACACAATTCATCATTAATTGTTTACAAATTTCATAAAATGAATTTTATAATTAATTATTGTTTATAAAGAGTCACAAACAATGACAATATCAATAGGCATGTTAACACAGAATGGGGAAACCGCACATGAGTCCCACCCATAGACGAACAACTACAGACAACTAATGACTGCTAAGAGAAGAATTAGTTTCTGCCAGGAATGGTCCCCCAATTAGTTATCCAATATAAAGTGGTCATCCCTGAAATTATGTATACACAAGCATCACTAAATGGACTCAACAGATTGTATTTATATATCTATGTGTTTACGTATATATGTAACAATAATAATCAAAAAAAAGAAGAGGCCATCGATCTGAGAGGAAGTAGAAGGACATGGAAGAAGTTGAAGGGAGGAAATGGAAAGGGAAGTGTCATATATATATATATATATATATATATATATATATATATATATATATATAAAGTTTTTATTATTTATTTGTATGGGTGTTTGCTTGTGTTTGTATCTATATATCACATGAGTGCCTGGTGCCCTTGGAGGCCAGAAGAGCATGTCAGATCTCCTAGAACGAGAGTTACAAATGATAGTGAACTGCCATATTAGTGCTGGTTTTCAAACCTGGGTCCTCTGGACAAGCAGCTAGTGCAATTAACTGTGCAGCCATCTCTTCAACCCCTGCAATTATATTTTAATTAAAACATTTTTAAAAATTACACAGAAAGTCCAATACAATTATGAGACGCTTCCCTCTGCACTCCATACAGCACTATTTTTGTTCTAGGTATGTTTGTTCAGTTACCACTGGAAGTCTTTTTAAACTCGGGCTGCTTATTTAAAATTCTCTTCTTCTTACCATCATTTCTAAGCTACAGTGACTGGGACTTGTAGTGAGAATCACACACCACTACAAATGCTTCTGAAGTCCTTTGTGTGTGTCTTGAGCTTAAGACCTTTCCCAAACATTTAGTGCATAGCAAAATGGACATGGAAGGAAGGAAGGAAGGAAGGAAGGAAGGAAGGAAGGAAGGAAGGAAAGAAGGAAGAAAGGAAAGAAGGACGGAAGGAAGGAAGGCAACCAATAGAAAACTACTTGAAATGATATTAGTTGAAAATGCTCCAATCATTAAAAGATACAGCATATAAAAACGTTGTAAACTCTAATGAAATTATACTTAAAAAAAAATTACACTTAGACAGCACAGCTCCTATCTACTTAAAACCAAAGCTAAAATAGGAAAGTTACATGTTCCATACAGTATAATTTAAATTGCTTAAGAAACCAGAACACCAGAAAACACCTTTAAAGTACTGAAATTAACAAACTACCAAACCAGAAATCTGTATCTATTCCTATTATTTGTGAGAAAGAGGAGTTAACTATGACATTTTTAGATGAAAGACAACCAGAATTCATCTTCAGCAGGCTTGCTCTAAAGAAATCTCAAAGTGAGCAAGGTGTGGTGGCACATGCTATCTTTAGCCCCACCTACTTAGGAAGCAGAGGCTGGTGGGTCTCTGTGAGGTCAAGTCCAGCCTGGACAAAATAGTGAGTTCTGGGACAGCTAGTGCTATGTAGTGAGGTCCTCTCTCAATAAAATAAAATAACTTGAAATCCCAAAGTGGGCACTTCAGGTTCAAGGAAAGAACACCAAGAAGAAATAAGATTTTCACAACTTGAAGAACTGCCTTAGACACCTAAATACCCAGGGAGAGATAACAAGTGGGTTTTCTCCAATTTTTAAAAAATGTGTATGATTGCTGGCTGCAAATATTATAACATCAGTGGGTTTTTCAGTATATGTAGATGTGACGCACAAAAGTGTTGCACAGATAAGTGGGAAACAACCAAGTGATCTACCTTTTATTTAGGGTTCTAATTTTACTTGGAGTGGTACAAAATTAACTCAAATACACGCCTAGACCATCCACCAAAAGTTATTTTCAAAGGGGATTAAAAGTTAAAGTAGAATACTAAAACAATTCAAATAACATGAAAAAGAAAGAGGAGCGAAGACAGAGGAAACACAGAAAACAGTAACAATGGCATACGCACAGTCTTTATAATAATTGCATTAAATATAAATGATCTAAACACATCTCACAGACTGCTGGGAATTTTAATTATTTTAAAAGAAGCTAATGAACTGTGGCTGTAATAAATGCACTTGAAATATAAAGATCCAGTCACATCAAACTTTTAACAAAGCGTATCATATGTGCAATGGTCAGCACATAGCTATCCTGGCTATATTCACCTAAGCCAATTCCATATTTGGCTCTCATTTTTAATTCTGCTTGAAAATATTTATTCTCAATGGTTATTCTCCTACTACTTATAAAGCCATTTAACAGACTATTGAATTTTGTTTATTGATGATTTATAAAATATGTCAGCTCTTTCCTTTTATGGATTTATCATAGAAGACAAAATTACTGCAACTACTGATTTAAAAAAAAAAAAACAGAGCAAACCTGTGAAAGTTAATGCCACATGCACTTCTCAGAACTGTTATCAGGCATATTAGGAGCATTCTACTTATTTAACAATTATTAATAAATCTCCCCTGAAAGGACCTTTAGGTGATTTTCTCCCCTCCCTTTTTTGGCTGTCCAGAGACCAAACAGTGAGTAATCTTGTCTATACATGTGTCACTTGACACATGTACACATGTCAGCATCACTTTTAAGTGTTCCTTGATTGGCCAAAGAGTTGTAAGCCAGTGATCCTCACAGATCAGTCCCATGAGATAGTAAGATTAAGTAAAGTGGGGAGAGATTCGTGTCTTACATTAAATATGATGAAATAGTAGATGGTGTTCTTAGGTTGAGCCAGAGTCCTCCAAGAAAAGGACTGTTGGCTGTTGGTTCATTACACTGTCCCAGCACCTGAGAGACCACCACACAGAGCTCCTCTCTGTGGCGAATGTTGAACTGATGGTGACACACACCATTATTTCTAAATCTCATGGCTACCCACAAAGTTGCTATGGGGTTGGGTACGCTAGGGGCTGTAAACCCAGAAGAGGAACACTCCTTCATTGCTGGTGGTAGTGCAAACTTGTACAACCACTTTGGAAATCTATCTGGTGCTTTCTCAGAAAACAGGAAATGGGGCTTCCTCAAGACCCAGCTATTCCACTCCTTGGAATATACCCAGAAAATGCTCTACCAAACAACAAGGACATATGCTCAACCATGTTCATAGCAGTCTTATTCATAGTAGAGGAAAATAGCCTAAGTGTTCCTCAGTTGAAGAATGGATAAGGAAATGGTGGTACATTTACACTATGGAATACTACTCAGCTAAAAAAAACAAGGAAATCCCAAAATTTGTGGACAAATGGATGGAACTAGAAATGATCATACTGAGTGAGTTAACTCAGAAGCAGAAAGACTCACATTGTATATACTCACTTATAATTGGGCACTAACCCAAGAGGCATGTCCCATGAAAGTCTTCACTTACCAGGAGATTGGGATAGATGTGAGGACATCCTACTGGGACTCTAGGCAAGAGAAATATAGGAGATGGGGAAATAGAAGGATCCAGAGGATCTTAGAAACCTACAAGAAGAACATTGTAACAGGTGGATCAGGGGCCAGGGTTGTCTGCTCAAACTATTGCACTAACCAAGGACAATACAAGTAGTAAACACTAAACCCCTACTCTGATCTAGCCAATGGACAGGACATTCTCCACAGTTATGTGGAGAGCATGGACTAACTCTGACATGAACTCTAGTGCCCCATATTTGACCACTTCCCCTTGGTGGGGAGCCCTGGTGACACTCAAAGAAAGAATAGGCAGGCTACCAAGATGAGACTTGATAGCCTATGACCATAAAGTGGGGGAGGAGGTCCCCCTCAGTCATGGACCTAGGATAGGGGAATAGGGTGGGAGTGGGAGGGAGGGAGGAACGGGAGGATACAAGTGATGGGATAACAATTGAGTTGTAATCTGAACAAATTAATAAAAAATTAAAAAAAGAAATCCTCATTATTTTTTAAAACTTTAATTTATTATAATTTATTCAGATTACATCGTGAATGTTATCCCCTCACTTGTATCTACTTAGTTACATTATATCCTCCATTTTATTTATTTATAGCCACAGCCCTAGATTATTTATTTATTATTTATTTATTTATTTTTGGTTTTTTGAGACAGTGTTTCTTTGTGTAGCCATGGCTGTTCTGGACTCACTTTGTAGACCAGGCTGGCCTTGAACTCACATAGATATGCCTGCCTCTGCCTCTCTGAGTGCTGGGATTACAGGCATGTGCCACTGTGCCTGGCGCAGCCCTAGATTTTTAAGAGTCTTGCATGACCAGCAAGTGTGTTTCATGAAAGAATTTTCTCAATTACCTTGAAGGTACCACATAAGTTCTGTAAGGAAATTTGTACTTTGAGCTTTAGAACTAAGTCAAATTTCATGGACCTGGGCTAATCTTTTCCTGACAATTTTCAACCATTATTACAGGGTTTTAAGTGGCTGGGCTTTCTCTTACACTACATATTGGCAAATTGTGTCTGTGCTCTTTTTCCTTGTCACTGCTATTTATGGTTCTCTTACTGTCTGCCAGGCTGTGAGCTGTTAATTCATGCTTTCAACACACCTGTCTCCAAAAGCCCTCAGCCCGATCTGCATTTCTAATCCAGTGCAGGGAGAGAAAGACGACCTGGATATTTCATAATTGTGTCGCAAGCGTAGATGTCATGTGGTAAATCAGCAGAGTGAGCCAGGGGATGAAAACTCTGCAAGGAGGCAGATGGAATTCATTTTAGAGGGGGAAAAATATGTAACCATAGAGGAACATTTTAAGGACAAAGAGGGTGGCTTGGTTGTGTGTTAGAAACACTTTTGAGAGTAGAAGGAATCAACCTGTATTTAAAATTCAGTGAGCCTCGGCTGTTCGCCTTTTGTATACAGTTAAGACCAGTTTTGGTGCGGGGTGGGAGGGTATGGGAGGGGGGTGGTGGGGTGCATCTGTTGGTGTCTGGGGCCTTAGTAAGGTCAGAACAACTGACAGGGGAAAGGCAAAAGAAGCAAAAATAATTTTAGGGGAGGGATGGCCATTAAACCCCAGAGGACTGTGTAGAACCCATAGAGACTTTGCTTTTAATGCCATGTTACGGAGAGTACTATCCTAGTCAGTCTTGACTAATACCTTTAGCAGGTCAAAAACTGTTCTCAGGCCAAATCTCACTTTAAAAATCCAGAAGGCTTCCAAAGGGCTCAGTGTTGAGTTCAAGTATGATTTCTCTTGCACCGCTGGATATCCCTAGATTCTCACTGACTTGCTATTTCATTGTTCTGCCTCCACCCCTGCGCTGTGATTGTCTCCCCCAGTGGATAGATAGCCCATGAGCTTTCTTCCCTCTGGAACTTTCCCGCTGATTCGGGATCAGTTACATCATTCTTGTTTCCACTGACTTCCTACTTACCTCTACACTCCCTCTTGCTACTTAGCACTGACCTATCTCTGCAATGTGTTTTTATCCCCCTGGTTAGATGATCATCCACTTTAAAGGTCATATGTAGTACTGTTTTCTATCTTCAGTTGTAAGCAATTTTTTTTCCATGTCACCATCCCACTTCAAGAAGGGGTAGGCTGGGGTGGCCACGGGACATGTGCACTAAATGCCTGTACAGATGTTGATTATGTACTCATTGGTGAACATATGTATAGTACTTTATGTTGAAGATGCTAAATATGTTTACTTATGTGCCTAAATTAGTATTTCCAAAGGTGAAACAAGTACTGTCTTTGTATTTGCTATATATTGCTTCAATATTAGATTAACAACAGCTGGGCATGGTGGCGCACGCCTTTTTTTTTTCTTTAATTATTTTTTTACATTCTTTTTTAATTATTCATTTATTCTTGTTACATCTCAATGTTTATCCCATCCCTTGTATCCTCCCATTCTTCCCTCCCTCCCATTTTCCCCTTATTCCCCTCCCCAATGACTGTTCCTGAGGGGGATTACTTCCCCCTGTATATGCTCATAGGGTATCAAGTCTCTTCTTGGCAACTTGCTGTCCTTCCTCTGAGTGCCACCAGGTCTCCCCCTCCAGGGGACATGGTCAAATGTGAGGCACCAGAGTACGTGAGAAAGACATATCCCACTCTCCACTCAACTGTGGAGAATGTTCTGACCATTGGCTAGATCTGAGTAGGGGGTTAAAGTTTACCACCTGTATTGTCCTTGGCTGGTGCCTTAGTTTGAGCGGGGACCCCTGGGCCCAAATCTGCCTATCATAATGTTCTACTTGTAGGTTTCTAGGACCCTCTGGATCCTTCTATTTTGCTATTCTCCCATGCTTCTCTCATTTAGAGTCCCAATAGGATGTCCTCCCCTCTGTCCCAGTTTCCTGCTAAGTGAAGGCTTTTGTGGGACATGCCCCTTGGGCTAGTATGCAGATATAAGTGAGTATATACCATTTGATTCTTTCTGCTTCTGGGTTAACTCACTCATTATGATCATTTCTAGCTCAATCCATTTATCCACAAATTTTGGGAATTTCTTGTTTTTAATAGCTGAGTAGTATTCCATAGTGTATATGTACCACAGTTTCTTTATCCATTCTTCTACTGATGGACATTTAGGCTGTTTCCATGTTCTGGCTATTATGAATAAGGCTGCTATGAACATGGTTGAGCAAATTTTCTTATTGTGTGCTGGAGCATCTTCTGGGTATATTCCAAGGAGTGGAATAGCTGGGTCTTGAGGAAGCCCTATTCCCATTTTTCTGAGATAGCACCAGATAGATTCCCAAAGTGGCTGTACTAGTTTACATTCCCACCAGCAATGAAGGAGTGTTCCTCTCTCCCCACATCCTCGCCAGCATGTGGTGTCGCTTGAATTTTTGATCTTAGCCATTTTGATGGGTGTAAGATGGAATCTCAGAGTTGTTTTGATTTGCATTTTCCTGATGACTAAGGAGGTTGAGCATTTCTTTAAGTGTTTCTCAGCCATTTGATATTCCTCTGTTGAGAATTCTCTGTTTAGTTCCAAGCCCCATTTCTCAATTGGGTTATTTGGTTCGGTGGTGTTTAGCTTCTTGAGTTCTTTATATATTTTGGATATTAGACCTTTGTCAGATGTAGGGTTGGTGAAGATCTTTTCCCAGTCTGTAGGCTGTCGCTTTGTTCTCTTGACAGTGTCTCCTGCCTTACAGAAGCTTCTCAGCCTCATGAGGTCCCATTTATTAATGGTTGACATTAAGGCCTGGGCTGTTGGTGTTCTGTTCAGGAAGTTGTCTCCTGTGCCAATATGTTCCAGGCTCTTCCCCACTTTTTCTTCTAAGCGACTTAGTGTCTCGGTTTTTATGTTGAGGTCTTTAATCCACTTGGATTTGAGTTTTGTGCAAGGTGACAAATATGGGTCCAATTGCATTTTCTTACACATAGACCTCCAGTTAGACCAGCACCATTTGTTGAAGATGCTATTCTTTTTCCATTGAATGGCTTTGGCTTCTTTGTCAAAAATCAAGTAACCATATGTGTGTGGATTCATATCTGGGTCTTCAATTCGATTCCACTGATCAACCAGCCTGTTGCTGTGCCAGTACCATGCTATTTTAATTACTATTGCTTTATAGTACAGTTTGAGATCAAGTATGGAGATTCCTCCAGAGCACCTTTTATTGTACAAGATTGTTTTAGGTATTCTGGGTTTTTTGTTTTTCCATATGAAGTTCAGAATTGAACTTTCAATGTCTTTAAAAAATTGTGTAGGTATTTTAATAGGGATTGCATTGAATCTGTGGCGCATGCCTTTAATC
Organism: Acomys russatus; assembly: GCF_903995435.1. Taxonomy (NCBI): domain Eukaryota; kingdom Metazoa; phylum Chordata; class Mammalia; order Rodentia; family Muridae; genus Acomys; species Acomys russatus. The sequence continues at coordinate 17,827,475 of NC_067160.1, read as the reverse complement.
CCAGCACTTAGGAGGCAGAGGCAGGCGGATCTCTGTGAGTTCGAGGTCAGCCTGGCCTACAAAGCAAGTCCAGGACAGCCAAGGCTTCACAGAGAAACCCTGTCTTGAAAAAACCAAAAAATAAAAAAAATAAATTTAAATATGAGATTAACAATGTAGAAACTGAAGCCTGCCAATTAAATGCTTATACACTTATCAATATTCCAAAGCAAGGCGGTGGCTTAGGATATCTTCATTTTAATTTTGTGAATTAATTGGGAAAAAATTAACAATGTTTGGCAAAAATTTTAAAAATGTGTAATAAGTACACTCATGTAAAAACCTTACATAGAATAGTGAAGAAAGTGTATCTACCCTGCGGGAGGATTGTGCTGGCTCATGTCATGGATGGTGTCTGATGCTACAGCCAGGACTCGCTTTAGACCCTGGTCATATGCCATTGCAATTATTGGTGAATCATTCTGCGGTTGTTCTAGTTACTTTTCTGCTGCCCTGATAAAATACCGTTACCAAGACAACTGGTCAAACAAAGTGCTGAGGTTGATTTATGGTTTCAGAGGGCAAGAGCCCACGATGGAGTGAAGAAATAGCTGAGAGCTCATGTCTGGATCCACAACCACTAGCCTGAGAGGCTCTGAGCATTGGAAAAGCATGGGCATGAGTCTGTTGAAAGCTCAAAGCATTCAAAGATGTGTCCCCTAGAGACACAGCTCCTCCCACAAGGCCACACCCCCTAATCCTTCCAAAGCAGTCTCACCAACTGGGGATCAGGCATTCAAGTGTATGTGCCTCGGAGGGTCATTCCCTTTTAAACACCATAGCAGGTTTCATGAGAAAAGCTTTCCAGGGACCCACATTAACTACGTCCACTATGATTGTTTTTGATACCGTTATCCAAGTTATTTTATGTTTATTCCAACTTATCAACTTTTTTTCTTTTCTTGTTTTTTTTTTTTTTTTTTTTTCTCTCCTGTGTAACTCAGGCTGTTCTAAACTTGAGATCTTCTCGTCTCTGCCTCCCAACTGCTTGGGTTCCAGGTGTGCACTAGCATGCCTTGCACAAAATACAGAATCCTTTACAATGAATGATGCATTGTCTCACCTAAAATAGATTTGAACAAATTAAATGGCTAACCTTCCATGCTGCAAAGCTTTAGCACTTGACGTTATGGGATATTTTCATGGTGACATTATGCAGTTACTTTATGACACTGTGACCAGACACCTGATGGAAGCAGCTAAGGAGAGGAGGCTTATTTTGGCTCACAGTTCAAGAGATACAGTCCATTCCACTCGGGAAGACATTGCTGGAGAAACCTGGTACATGGTGTTGGGCTGTAGTAGCAGGTAGAGGGACAGAAATGTGGGCTAGGTTGTAACCCGGAAGGCCTTCCCCTAGTGGCCTACTGCAGGGAGGGGTTAAGGGTTCCATAGCCCCCATCAACAGAAAGGCTGGGGACCAAGGCGTGACCCATGGAGGAATGTGTCCATGTAAATCATGCATGACCCATGGAGGACGTGTCCATGCAAATCATAATAAATATCTTTTCATCATTTATATACACTAGCAAAATTATAACAATGTATTTTCCCAATGGATTAATTATTTTCTTTTTTTTTGGATTAATTATTTTCAATAACTATTTTTGAAATAATTTCAAATTTGCAGTAAGTTGCTAAATGCAGCATAGAACTTTTGGACTCTCGGTTTCTGCATTGTTAGTATTTAACTGTATTTATACTGTTGTGCTCACTCTGTGGTATATGTATGTGATCTTGAAATTTTTTTTCTTTTTTTTGCTTGTGAGAGCAAGCTGCAGATCCATTGTCCTATTCCCTTGAATCACTTGACCATGCTCTCTCTTTGCCCAACAATAACATTCTCAAACAAAACCAGTGTAGAGCACTCAAGCTTAGGAAGCAAACTGCCATTCAGTTCATAATATTGGCATTGTAAACTCAACAGTAGGTCCTCTTCCGTCTGCTCCAGGATCCTGCCCAGGAGTATACATTGCATATAATTTCCATACCTCTTTTGAACTCTTGGTTTAAAGAGTTTCTTAGCTTTCCTTGTCTTTGAAATCCTATCAGTTTTAAAGAGCACCGGGCTTTAATTATCCAGAGTGAAGGTGCCTCATGATGATGCTTCCTCATGCGGAATCTTTCTTAACACATTTTCAGGACGCAGACAGAATGCTGGCCTCACCTCAGAGCATCACATCTGAGCTGTGAGGTGCGTACCTGTCCACTACTGGTAACGTTAACCCGATCACCTGGGGTGTAGGTGTAGAACAACTTTAGCCAAATCCGTTTTGCTGTTTTTTTTTTTTTTTTCTTTTGTAACTAACTAATATTTCGTGTGGAGAGTTTTGAAGATTCTGCCAGCATCCATTTTCTCATCAGAACTCAACCCACCAGCCACAGTGGTGATGCCCACCGGAATCAACTACTCCTGGGATGGGAGCAGTCCTTCCTCCATTAGAAGATAGATGCTTCTCACTGACTCCTTTCCTTCCCTGGGAGGGTCTTTCATATCTCTACCTATTGGGAATTTCAACTTTGATGTTCCAGTTTCTAGACCCGAGCACCCTGCAAAATAGGCCCATTTAATATGTGTAAAGCAGGGGCTGACTGGGACTGCTAGTCACTGTCCTTAGTTAGTTGACAGTAAGCTGTGTCTCTAAGCATGAAGGTGCTTAGTTCTTATGGTTCCTATTTGTTCCCACCCACCCTTCTGTGGTTGACCCTGATCTCTTATATTCCAATTATATTATGGGAAGAGAAGACAATTTTGTACCATAGCAAACACGAGAGCTGATGTAAAACTTTTCTCCACAAGTGAAGGTTACAGTTTAGAAAACATTGCTTTGCTCTCTATCTCAGAGCCAGAATAAGTTCTTAACTTTAGATTCGTAGTGTTTCACTTGAAGGCAAGTTGGCAAAATCCAGATTAAAAAAAAATAGCAGAGCTTCCTGGCTTGCAATGCTCTGCCTGGGCTGAGTTAAAATGGACAAGGGAAAGATAAAAGGCTAGGCTTCCTGTAACTCCAGGCCAGCATATTTCTCCAGTCCAGTTCCTCTCTGTCCAGATAAGGCTTAAGTGGACACTTGTAAGTCTGTCTCTTAATTATCCACCCTCCTTTAAGCTTTATTTTTTCCATGAGCACCGCCACCATCTGCTTTCTTAAGATACCGCAGTGTCTCCGATCAGATTTCCGTAAGCATTTTCGTGATCAGAGGCCATTTTCCTCCTCTAGGTGACTTTCTATGTCTGGAATCCATTTTAGATTGATTTTGGAGTTACTTTTGAGATGGTCACTTAAACACCAAACCCATTTTCTTTATCACAACTGCTGCTACACATTCACACTAGGTGTAATAGAGTCCAGATGAACTTACTCTTGGTCAAAAGTCTTTTGTTTTTTGGAGCCGTGAAATGTATACTTTGACTTGGCTTCTTAATATCCTGGTTGGCTCTACCAAATGTTCCCTTTACAGAGTATAATTCAGACCTTTAAATCTTTTAAATTAAAAGTTTGCCTATGTATGTATGTGTGCCTGTATGTATGTATGTATGAATGTATGTATGTGTGTATGTATGAATGTGTGTGTGTGCATGTATGTATGCGTGTGTGTGTGTGTGTGTGTGTGTGTGTGTGTGTGTGTGTGTGTATGCCTGTATGAGTTTATATGCACCACATGCCTTCAGATGCAGAAGAGGCTAGGGCATGTTGACTGCCCTGGAACAGCTGTGAGACACCTGACGTGAGTACTGGGAACTGAAGCCAGACACGTTCTACAAGAGCAGGAAGCCCTCCTAACTTCTGAGCAACCTCTGCTACCCTCAGCCTTAGATTCTTAAAGCTTCACCACAGATAGCGTTTTATTATTTAATAATTTTTTATATTTTAATAAATCACTTTGTATAAGCAATAAGCCCCATGGGAAGTGTCCACAGTTAGCGTTTGTCAACTTGGACAACCCTGGACATACTGAGAAGAGGGAAGCTCAGCTGACTGTTTGCCTCTATCAGATTAGCCTGTGCGCATGCCTGTGGGCCATTTTCTTGGCTGTTGGTTGATGTGGGAGGGCCCAGCTTACTGTGTGTAGTGCTGTCCACAAGCAGGTGGGTCTGGGCATTATGGGAAACATAGCTGAGCATGCCAGGAAACAGCATCCACACCACTCCCTCCCATTGTCCCTGTTCCTGTCTCCAGGTTCCTGCCTTGGTTTCCCTCAGTGACGGACTGAATCCTGCAAGTCAAGTGTACCTTAGCTCCCCAAGTTGCTTTTGTTCCGCCGAAGTGTTTAGGACAAGGAGTAACAATCATTTCTCCACTTTCTAAGATTATGAATTTTATTTTTGAGATTGTAATATAATTGTATCATTCCTCCTCCCTGATATCCCTCTTTGTTCTCTTTCTAATTCATGACCTCTTTTTTTAAAAAATAAATTTTTGTTAACATATATATTTCTAAGTACATAAATACAACCTACCTAGTATGTAGATTGTTACTTGTATATATGTTTTCAGGGTTGAACATTTAACATTGGATAACCAGTGGTGTGCTCTTCCCTAGGTAAAGATTTTTGTGGTAAAATTACTTGAGGTAAATTTAGTTCTCATTCCAGTTCATTTAACCAATTTAAATTTTGAGCATATTACAAATCTTCACAGCACGTACTTTTCATTCATTACTTTTCCCACATTTATTTGTGCTTACCAAGGGGGAAAACCCTGGGTCTGTGGACTAGATAACCTTTCAGGGGAACAATGGCACAGTCCTGGCCCTGTGCCTGCCACTCGGTGACCCTGACGTTTGTACTCTCTGCTGTGAGTGTCAATGTCTTATCTATGATGAGAATGTGGGTGATGCTGCGTGCAGTAAGCTTTAAGCCCTGTTTTTGTGATCTAAATGCATTGCCAGAGGATGGCTGAGATAAGGGAGGTTGCGCCTCAGTGTTTGCACTTAGCTGCCTGGTTCAGTTTCGCGCAGAGACTTCCTGGGGATCTCTGTCATAAGACAACTCCATTTATTTTACATTGTTTCACTCTCCATGTTGATGATCTCTTTATTACCTTACCTGTTAAAAGAGGGTAATTATAACAACATGCCCTAAAATGTAACCATGAGAAAAGTTATGGGAAAAGATAAATAGTATTTAATATGCTGATACAGGTGGAGTACTGCGCATTTTGTAATAGTTAAAAATAGCAATTATCTCAAACAGCAAAGCTTTTAACATGATTTATGTTGTGTACATACTGGTGCATTAAAAAAAAGGAAAGAAAAATCTGAATATGTTTTAACTGCATACTTATCCTCAGGCCATTTCAGGTAGTTTATGTAATCACTTCCTCTAATGTTTTTCAAAGGCCTGTGATTCTATTCTATTAAAATGTTCGAGCTTTTTTCATATGGAAGACAAAAGCTAGGAGTTCGATGTATATTCAAAAGCTTTCATTTTCATCCTTGAGGACCCTTATGTGGTTTAAACTGTAGTTTTAGCACCACACATTTTGGTCAACAGAACACATAGGCTCATTCAGTAAAATGTAGAAAATTTTAAAATAGAAACTTGAGCTTTTGTGATTAAAAAAAAAAAGAAAGTAAACACTGTACTTAGGTTTTTAGCTAACTCAAGAATTGCAACAGAAAGATCATAATTTTTTCATCAAATTCTTTTTCAAGGACTTATGTATCTGCATTTCAAAATATACCATCAAAAAGCTTATTTATAAAAAAGAGCAGCATTTCCACTCATTTATTAAAATTTTATACATAGAAAACTAAAGGAATCATATAATCAACACATTTCGTTCCCAAATATTCACTAACTAGTAAGCAATTAGCATTTTGTTGTATTTATTTGCTCTCCCTATACATCTATTCTTAGATGAAAATTTTTAAATAAAGGTGTGATAGCCTTTGTATGATTTCTTCTCACTCATTTAATTTTATCCTCAGCTTCTGTAGTTAAGAAAACCTACTAAGATGAATATTTTCCTTTATAAGCACCATTTCTACAAAGCAAAACAAAACAAAACACCCAAACCCAACTCTCACCTTAAGAGAAATAAGATATAGTTAATTTTGGAGACAAGTTTGAGTGACCATGTACTGGTCATGTCTCATTGCAGAAGCAGTTTTACAAAGCTTTACAGTTTAACAAACCAGAGAGAGTCATAAACCAAGGCAAGTTTAAAATATATTGGCAGGTACATCTGAGAGTGGTTACAGTAAGAAGGGCGAAGCTTTCCTAGAGGCCTCACACGTTAGCTGATGATAGTCTTAGTCTTTGGATTGCCGGAAGCCAAATGGTCTGCTATATCAATAGATAGTAAAAGACTTTTTTTTTTTTTAAATCTATTAGCACAGGATGTTAGTTTTGACATCGAGGCCAGCAAAGAATGGCTGTTTGGTATGTGGGGACGAGGGGGCGGGGCTAAAGCTAGACTGCGCTAAGGTAAGTAGCCTCTGGACCTGCAACATCCCAAACGTCCTCATGTCTCTGCAGTTTCAATCAGTCTTGCTGACTAAGCTTCTTTCCAGGAATTCTCTATGATGACAGTTTACCACACGCAAACAGTAATTCTGTATGTACCAGCCAGGGCATGCTATAGATTTCCCATTTGACTACAAAAAAAAGCCTAACATTGATTTTGTCAAATTTTCTACAGCATTCTTGGCTATGGCCCTTATCTTTATTTGTAAGTCAAAATTTGGTTGTTTGTAATATCAGCAGGATATAGTGATTGTTCATAAAACTGAAATTATACCTTCCGTACGATTTGTCCTGATGTTAGTGAGGCGTGTGTGTGTGTGTGTGTGTGTATCCATCTCTCCGTGTGTGTATGTGTGTGTCTGTGTGTGTGTGTCTGTGTGTGTGTGTGTCTGTGTGCATCCATCTCTCCGTGTGTGTGTGTCTGTCTGTGTGTGTGTGTGTGTGTGTGTGTGCATCCATCTCTCCGTGTGTCTGTGTGTCTGTGTGTGTGTGTGTGTGTGTGCATCCATCTCTCCGTGTGTGTGTGTGTGTGTGTGTGTGTGTGTGTGTGTGTCTGTGTAAGCCTGCATGGGTTGGCATTCGTGCATGTGTGTGCATGTTTGTGTTATACATGTGTACTTGTCTGCATGCATATGTATACATGTGTGTGAAGGAGAGATAAACTGTTTTTTAGGATCCCAAGTGTGGGATAGGAATGGTCTTATGAGAGAACAGGTGAGGTTAATCCACTCGAAAACCAACCACCTCGTGCAGGAGCTTGATTATTGCCAGCTGAAAAGATCCCGGGACCAGACTTTGGAAGGAAGGCAATATATAAGTGAGCCCAGAGCAAGAGGCGGGGCTTTTGGAGACTTCGGATAGTTTTGGGCAGAGAATGTTTCAGTTCAGAACAGGTGTGCAACAAGCACATATACATAATTTCCAACACATTTTACTTTTCAAGTCTATTGGTTTCTTATATAATATTATTATACATAGTCTATACATATTCTGGTGCATTTTAATATTTTCTGGCTGTTACCCTTCTTAAAGATTCCTGCTGATATGATATAGTTGCATTATCACCTTGAATTTATGAAGTTAGTAATTAAATTGTTTTGTAGTTCTTTTATTTGCTCGTTTATTTATTTATTTTTCTGCTTCTTTGAGAAATTCATTTGCTGCTGGCTCATTTTTATTACTGTTTTTATATGTATGGGTGTTTTGTGTGCCACACACATCCAGAAGGCATTGGATCCCCTCAAACTGGAGTTAAAGAACATTTTGAGCCACCAGGTGGGTGCTGAGAATTGAGCCCAGGTCCTGTGGAAGCGCACTTCTCCTAAGCAATGGGCCGTCTCTCCAGCCCCTTGTTACTGGTTTATAGGTGTTTACTTTACACTCTTTTCTAAAATATTTGCTTCTTGCTTATTCCATTCATTAGACATTGAAATATCCAAAAGTTTTTAGGAGACATGGGCACAAAAAAATGAAGCCTGTTGACATCAAAAGAAATTTTGCCTTTTAGAACAGTTTTGGATTTACAAAACAGCTGTAGCACTAACACGGAGAGTTCCCACAATCCTGTTTGTTGTACCATTTACGTTAGTTCAATGCCTATGCCGTAACTGATATTGATCCATTGTTTGTGACTGAGCTCCTAGTTCTCTTTGTTGCGGCATCACAACTGGGGTACCACATCCCATTTAGCCATGTCTTAGACGTCTGTGGGCTGTGACAGTGTCCTAACTTCTTTTCGGTGACCACCAGTGTTCTGAAGGGAAGGGGCCCAGCATTTCAAAGAACGTTTTCGAGTTAGGGCCAGGCTGCTGTTTTCCTTCTGGGTAGGCAGGGATCATGAGTATGGGAAGAAAAAAACCATAGAGAAAGTACCTGGTTCATGCTGCCCTGCCAAGGGCACTCGCCCTCTTGCTGCACACCTTGCTCAGGTGGCTCAGTCAGCCTTGGCCAAGGGTCCCTCAACTGTCTGCTTTTTGTCAGCATGAGTTAGCGCAGACAGCACTCTCCATTTTGTCTTTTATTGTTGCTCCCCCCACCCCCATCCCCCCTTTTTTTGAAGATATAAACCAGCCCCCCCCCCCAGTTGCCCAGTATTACAGTTGGACTAAAGCCCAAGCCAGTTGGCTTATAACTCAGTGTTCTTATACACTTTTTTTTTTTTACATTTTTTTATTAATTTATTCATATTACATCTAGATTGTTAGCCCTTCCCCTGTTTCCTCCCACTCTTCCCTCCCTCCCACTTCTCCCCTTCTCCCCTCCCCTATGTCTATGATTGAGGGAGACCTCCTCCTCCTATATATGCTCTTAGAATATCGGGTCTCTTCTTGGTAACCAGCTATCCTTCCTCTGAGTGCCGCCAGGCCTCCCCATCCAGGGGACGTGGTCAGAAAAGGGGCACCAGGGTTCGTGTGAGAGTCAGATCTCACTCTTCACTCAACGGTGGAGAATATCCTGTTCGTCGGCTAGGTCTTGGTAGGGGTTTGAAGCTTACTGCCTATATTCTCCTTGGCTGGTGCCTTAGTTTCAGGAGGACCCCAGGACCCAGATCTGCCTGTCATAAAGTTCTTCTGGTAGGTTTCCAGGACCCTGTGGGTCCTACTATTTCCCCATTCTTCCATGCTACTCTCTCCTAAAGTCTCAATAGGATGTCCTCTCCTCTGACCCACTTTCTTGGTAAGTAAAGTTTTCCATGGTACGTATCTCTTGGACTAGTGTTTTGATATAAGTGAGTATATACTGTTTGTCTCTTTTTGCTTCTGGGTGAACTCACTCATTATGATAATTTCTAGATTAATCAATTTGTCCACAAATTTCGGGAATTCCTCATTTTTAATAGCTGAGTAGTATTCCACTCTTAACATTTTTCCTGGTGCTTTTGGAGTTACGGTTTGAGAAAGATCTGGAGTGCTCCTGGAGATGAAAGGGGAAGAGATTTGATCAGAGGGTGTGATGTGCTGGTACCTGGGCAACTTTTTCCTTCCCTTCATCCTTACCCAGGGTCCCTGTGCTTAGCACACACACAGCCTTGCCAGGAAAGCCTGTGCTTGGCTCTGCATTGTTAATTAAGCACACTGCATAGTGGGAATAAAAAAGGAAAGGGATGAAAACTCGGAGTATTGATACTTGTCGTTTTCAGTTCTGATCATGTTCTTTGAAGAGTCTGGAAAACATGAAAATATTTTTCTGAAAAGTTTTTTTTCTTCCTTTTTTGGCATTTTGGCTCCTGGAAGTTATATTTTACCAAACCAGCATTTGCTGCCTCAGGTCTTAAAGCACTTCTAGAGAAATGTTATTTAGTCGTTACTGGAAAGGCAGACCATCCTAGATACCCCTCTTCCTTGCAGTGTCACCTTTCCTTCATCTGTTGCTGTCAGCTTCACCTGTGGTTTGGCTTGTTCTTAGGTATATCTGGGTCAGCTCATTTATAATAACAGATCTCTCCATTTCCATTTCCAAGTAGGTCAGAACTGAGTAAAGAGGCAGAGTTAAGGTATATGGTCTTCAGTCCTGGGGGACTCCACACACAAGGTACACATATTCATATGAAGACACAGAAGCACATGTATACACACACACACATACATACACATGCGTGTCTATCGTGTTTTAAAAAAACATTTCTTTTATTATTTATTTGATTTGGTGTGTGTGTGTGTGTGTGTGTGTGTGTGTGTGTGTGTGTGTACATGCGTGCACATCCACATGTATATGGAGGTGTGCACAAAGGCAAGGACCATTGTCTGATCTTTGGAGTTAGAGTTCTAGGCTTTTGAGAGCCCAGTAGTAGTAGTAGTGTTGGTAGTTTTGTTGTTGTTTATTTGTGTTTTTTTGTTTGTTTGTTCTTTACAGTTTGGATATAGGATATAATGCAAGCTCAAATGCTACAGGGATTCAGTTATGTTGTAGTTTTGCTTATTTATTTACTTTGAGGATTAAACCCAGGACCTTTGTGTGACAGAGTAGCATATAGCCACTAAGTCACACCCCAGTCCTGTGAACAGGTGACCTGCTAGAATTGACCACTTGCTAGCTGTCTCCACCAGAGCTATCGGAACACATGCTACAGGACTGAAGAGAAGGGTTTGTGATTCATCGTTCTTCGGGGGTGTTTTTCTTTCAGGAAGTAATTCCTCAGATATAGAGAAACAATAGACCATGGAGAGTGAAGATGAGTCAGGGTCTAGTATAAAATTAATTTCTTGAGAGGGAGGAAAGAGAACCCTCTAGAGTGGTTATAAAACTAAAACAGGTCTGTGAGATCAACCTGTACCTTAATTTCGCTTTTGAGTCACACTGAGGCAAATGGCTTGACAAAAATGTCAATACAGAGAAGAAATAAAATTAGCAGTAGCATTTTACACTTCGTTTTTTAATAATCTTCAAAATTATTACTGCTATGAATGTAAATTCATTTGATGATTTTGCCAAACAGTTCAATAGTCTATATTTAACATTTTCAGAGGACATATTACCACCATTTTGTGATAGAAGTAACTTCTCCCACCCTGGTTATACTTGAAGTATAGGAAACATAATTATTAGTTAGAGTAAGAGAAACATCTTCTTAGATGTAACTTTTCATAATTTAACTATTGGTCACTGTGGAGAAAAGCTTTATACTGTGAAAATTATTTTAAATTTGAAGATAACCCTGGTCTAGTATTCATTCAAGGCATTATGATTCTGATTGCCAAGAGGGAAGAACTGACACAGAAAATAGGGAGCACTTTAAAGTTTACTTCTAAACATATCAACAAAGCAATGGCTGCTTCTCTTCTGGGGCTTCTGGCTGCCAGGTTTGTGTCTCAGGAGAAAGTAATAGGCTCTGTTAAAAGGGTAGCCTGACAAGTGAATTTAGGAGACATGCTGTGCACAGTACTAGGAACAGAAGGAATACAGTATTTTAGAAGTCAGGATCAGTGGCTTCCAACTCGCTTGTGAAATTGGGCTACTATTTTTAAAAGTACGAGTTGTGCCCAGAAAAGCATCTGGAATGAGGCGCTTTTGTTGGAGAAATGGTCTGCATTGTTGCTGTACTTCTCCCCTGACTTTTTGGATGACCTTTTCAGAGAAATACCAGCCTGTGGACCCCATTTTCTCTGTCTGTCTCTGTCTCTATGTCTGTCTCTGTCTCTCACAACTGAGAGAGACAGCTTAGACCTTTTTGTTGGCAAGTTTCCAAATGCAACTGGAGCATTTGTTTATTGTTTGAGAATGCCATGCATGTATGTAATATGTTTGATCAGGTTCATATATCATTTACTGTGCTCCAGTTTGTCCCCTGTTTCACCCCTCACTATTCCCTCCCAATTTCATGTGTCCCCTTCCCCTTTCATAACCCATTGGTTCCACTTAGTGCAGCCAGTATGTGCATGGCATAGGACCATCCACCAGAGCCTGAGTATTGTCTCAGGGCTTAATAGGTGAAGAAAGCTGACTCTTTCTCCCTCAGCAGCCATCAATTGCAGATAGCTTCCCAGCTAAGGGTGACACTTACTGATTCCCTTCACATTCCATGCTGGAATTTTGTCTGGCTTGATCTTGTTGGTCTTGTGCCTATCAGCCATAGCTGCACTGAGTTCATAGGTACAATTTCCCTGTTGTTTCTGGAAAACAGAACTTTGCTGATGTCATCTACTCCTTCTGGCTCTTACAATCTTTCTGTCCCCTCTTCTTTGATGACCTCTGAGGATATCTGGAAAGAGAGGGTGTGGTATAAATGTCTTATTCAGTGGCTGAACACCATGCAGTCTCTTATCCTCTGCACGTTGACCAGTTGTGGGTCTCTGTACTACTCACCATGCACTGCAAAAGGAAGTTTCTCTGATGAGGGTTTAGAAATGCACTTAGTGATAGGTATAATAATAAGGCTGTAGGAGTGAGTTTAATATAATGTTCTATTATCGAAATCACAGCACTGGGCCCCCCTATGACCTATGACTTACCAAGACTCAGGTCTTTGGCCCTGTTAACAATCCCAGACAAGAGTTTTATGGAGCAGGCCTTAAATCTAATCATAAAGTGGTTGGTTATTTCCATAACATTTGTGCCATTATTGTACCAATGGACATATCTTGCCAGGCCAATTGCGACTGTAGCTCAGGGTTCACAGGTGGGTTCAACCAATAATGACTTTTCTCTCCTGGTAAACTGCATAGCGCTTTCTAGACTTATACAAGCTAACTAGTAATGATGAAGCTTCCAGATTGGTACCAGCTTGATTTCAATGTTCTATGACTCAAGTGTATGGTGTCTTTATCAGCAAGGTCATACAATCAAGTTCCAAAGAGCGGTGGCATTAGCTTGTAGTGTTTAAGGGTCTATGAGAGCTTACTGAGCAACAAACAGTCCCTGGTAGTTTTGCATTCTTGACCTCAGGTGTATCAAAGTATAGTAGTTTCCCTGGGGGGGGGGGGGGAAGAGAGAAACAGCATGAGCTGGTTTTTCCTCTCCCCTCATTTGTGTAAGGCTGATAAGCTGAGTGGTGTTTGAGAGGTGCTGTTTGGACTTGTGAAATATGGTGATTTAGAAAAAGAATGGAATAGCTGGCTTAGAAGGCTCTCGTATGAGCCCAGATAAACCAGAACAAGCGGCTTCTTGTTTAGAAATTCTTCCTAGTACAGGTCATATCCAGGAGGGACAAGTAATGGAGTCAGGAGGATGATCATAACTACAGCAGGTAAAACGACCCTTGGGAAGTAAAGCCTCACCTGCTGTCTTGAAGGGGTATTGAGATCCCCAGTCCCTTCTGTTTAGGATACTGGGGTAAAAGTCACCTCAACTTCCTTGGAAAGCAAGAACAGGCATTAAGAACAACAGAGAAACAAAACCTGTCAAAGCCAGGTTATCCAGAGGTGGAGGAAACGGCTTTCTGAATTTGAGGGCAGCATGGTGCATACAGTGTAACTTCATCTCAAAACCACCACCGCCACCACCACAAAAAACTAATTAAAATGCCTTTACTAAACATATTGCAGCCGGGCGTGGTGGCGCACTCCTTTAATCCCAGCACTTGGGAGGCAGAGGCAGGCAGATCGCTGTGAGTTCGAGCTCAGCCTAGTCTACAAAGTGAGTCCAGGAGAGTCAAGACTACGTAGAGAAACCTTGTCTTGAAAAAAAATATTGCAAAAAATTATTCCTGGATCTCAGATTTTACTTAAAACCTATACTAATACACTGCAGCACCGTTAGAGTATGTGAGCATATTCTTATAGTGACAGTTTGTTGGAAGACAATCCCTAAAATTTAGAAAAGTGTTCCTTCTTGTTTTTATTGAGCAGATATATACCAGTTAGTTAGTGTATCCAAAGTTAGCCACAAATTCCTGTTAGGCTAAGCAAAAAAAAAAAAAAAAAAATCAAGAAGCATGCTCTTGATGCATCGAAGTGGTACCAGCATATGTGATAGCAGCGCAGCAGGAGGGTGATCTTCTGAATAATTTCTGAGTGAATGACATTTGTGCCCAGAAGTCACATAAGCACTTTATGAAACCTTATAGGATGTATCATAACTTAGTCCCTGCTGTTTATGTTACCTTTCCCTTACTCTCCACGATAGTCTGGTTTGGAGCCTAAATCTGAAAATTGAGCTTCAGATTTCCTTCCTTGGGCTTCCGAGCAGAGCTGTCGCTATCACAGCACGTGACCATTGGCTATAACGGTCACATTGTATGAGGGCGGGGGATGCATCCTTGCTTCTCAGTACCTTCTCAACAGCAGCATGGAGCTTACACTTTTGAAGTGGTCTTTGAACCACGCATATGGTAAAATCATTATTAAAATACTTCTCTCAAGACCAAGAAAATAGCTTTGCTTGTATGTGAGAAAAGAGTTTTTAAATCTGTGGAATTGCTGAACACTTCATTAGCTCAGGCCAAATGCAAAAATCTGTGTATCTATGTGTATATACACAGACACGTTTGTCTTTTGTCTCTTTGTCTGACTGCCTCCCTTCCCCTATCCCTACTCTCTCTGCCTTTTTAGATGGCATCCCCTAGGACTCAGTTCTGGGCTCCATCCATAGCTGTGTGATAGCATCGTTTGGTTTTTGCCAATGATCCTTTGCCTAAAGTTCTCTAGCTTCGTCTATTACGTCTCTGGCCACTAAGTGTCTTTGAAGCCGTCATGGTTACTGTTGTCAATCACCATCAACATGTTAGAAATATAGTTTCTCTCCCTGCAGAACTGAGCTGTTCCTTCACCATTATTACCCTTTATAATCTTGCACATGCTCAGTATTTCTCAAATGGCTGCCAAATAGAATGCTGTGGGGAGCCTTAGCCAGTATCTGTGTCCTAGTTCCACCTCACAATCCCATCTCATGTTTGGCATTGTTCCAGGACATTGATTACTGAGGTATTGTGGACGGCACTAGAGAGCATCCAGTGACGACACTGTACTGATCAGGCAGGAACTCCTTGCCCATCTCAAGTATGAGCTAATGTTTTGGCGATGGTTGATAAGTCACTAGAATGTTAGCCTTGGTTGTGTTTTTCAAATAATCTTAGTGACTGTGTATAATACATCATAGACTGGGGCAATACACTACAATACAGTGATAATGTTCTTGGGAGTGGAGAAGAGATCTCTTTGTACAGGGATATGGCTTTAGCGTTTTAAATGTAAGTATTAGATTATTAAAGAGCAGCTATAGAGAGACAAAAGGTGGAAAAAAAGAGAGGCTTGGTCTGACCTTAGGTGTGATCATGTGTATTCACAGTGAGGGAGCACTTTTGTCACTCATGTGTGAAGATGACTAAAATGCCTACAGAAGAAGATGGGATGCAGCCCCTTACAGGACCAGAAATGACTCCCATAGTCTACAAGGGAAGCTGGGAAATGTAGTTTTTCAGCAGGAAATTATTTGTAAACAGCAGGCATTTGCGATATATATTTAATTAATATTATGAACACATTTGTAAGGTCTTTCATACTCTCTCCCTGCTGCATTCACAGGCTTGGTTTGCCTGTGTTTGAGAAGATCAGAAGACATAGTTTTCTATGTCATACAGACATGTCGACTTCTGTTTTTATGATTAGTAAATCAAATGTGACAGAATTGGGTTTGGGCTCAGGTCTTCAGGGACTAGATCTGATGTGGTGACAGAATTTGAGACTGAGCATGTGGAGCGAGGATGACACCACTGACAGGAAGGGGGCATTCTTCTGTATTGGACAGTGTTGGGCCATGAGGAAACAAAACTATTGCTTTATTTTCTGCTCACTAGGCTATTTAGATTCAAGCTGTGGTTTTCTCTTTTGTAAGAGAAAGTGCTCACCCTATAGGCCTGAAGTTTGTAAAGTGTCAGGAGATAAATATGATTACGACTGATAAACCAGCAAGCGCCACCCAGTCATTCAGGAAGAGGAGAAGGAAGTATAAGCTGAGAGGATGATGAGATGAGAAGGAGGGAAAGGAAGAGGAGAAGGAGGTGTAAGCCAAGAGGATGATGGGAAAGGGGAAAGGGAAGATGCTCACAACATCAGAAGGTTCTAGAAAGTTCCTAATACAGTGTTTCTGGTCCATTTGGGATGAGGTGTTCCTGAACAAGTGTCAGACATCAGTGATAGGTACTGACATTCCAAGGCCTGATGTTAAAATCAATTCAGGCTGGTGTTTGGGAGCCCCCCTTGAAGCTTCCCAAGGCCTGGGAGCTCTGGGACCCCTTATTTCTGATATCCCTCTGGAAAGATCCAAATGAAAACTGGAACAGCCTTCAGGCATGCCTGGGCATAAATTTTGTAGAATGTAAATAAAAGCATATGATTTGTTTGAAATCGTTATTTCCAAAGTGGCAAACAAGTATGGATGGACAGGGTTTTACTGCCATCCCAGCTCCTTCAACAGACACTTTCCCCTCCTTCCTTCCTTCTTTCCTTCCTCTCTTCCCTTCTCTTCCCTTTCCTTCCTTCCATGTTTTCTTTCTTTTCTTCCCTCTCTTCCCTTCTCTTTCTATTCCCTCCCTCCCTCCCCTCCTTCCTCCCTCCCTCCCTCCCTTCCTTCCTTCCTTCCTTCCTTCCTTCCTTCCTTCCTTCCTTCCTTCCTCCCTCCTTCCCTCCCTTCCTTTCCTTTCCTTTGTGTTATTCCTGGTTTTGATCCTTGCAGAGTTTGTCACTCTCCAGCCCTGACACAGTACCAGCACAGCGCTGGTTTGAGACACTAAAAGGAAGCATAAGCCTGCGGTGCCTACCCTGGCAAGCCCTGAGATCCATGTAATCTTTCCAGTCACAGAGAAGTAGGTGAATCAGCAGATTTTTGTGGGGTTCTCAGTACAAGACAGTTACTTTGTTTAATGTCATCTGCTGCCTATTTTAAAGTTATAAGGCATCATTACAATGATGTTTCTCTTTTGTTGTCATTCTAATGTCGTTTGAAAAGACACTTTTCTGTTACCATTTTTTTTTTTATTTAATTTTTGTGGTATACTGGTGATGTTAGCAGTCACTGGCAATTGGGAAGTGGTTTTCTCTGTATCTCATATAACATTTTGAACAAAGAGGGAGAAAATGTTAGAGACACACCAAGAGCTTAGGTGTGTTTTCTAGCTAATTAAATGGACCAAATTCAATTATATACAGCCTAACAGGTGTTCAGATGGATGCCAGGAGTGGTGATAACTGTGAAAGCAGTGATTCGGGCTGAAAGGAACAGAAACCACTTGACATTGGCAGGATGAAAAGTGACTACGAGCCAAATGAAAAGCACGTGGCTCAGTGGTTCTTGCTCTGATAGAGTGGCTTCATGAAGCCAGTAAGGACTTAGCCTGCTCCTGCCTGTCTGCTCTGCTGACCATGGGGCGTTGGCTTTGCCCTTGGACTTGCCTTTTCTTTATCTCATCATGGATCTCATTATGCAGCTGCTCCAAACAACACTGTCTTCTATAACACAAGATCTAGAAGAGGCCTGAAGCCAAGAAAAAGCAATACAAAAGGAGGGTGGGCAGAAGACAAGTAACCGAATGACCGTTGGGTTCTGTGGAATAAGAGCTGTGTCCATAGGTCCAAACGCAGCAGGCAGTTACAGGAAAATGTGGAGAGAGGCACAGGGGTCAAGAGACAAGAGATTCTTGGGGAGGTCACTACTGAGGTGAGCACTGATGCATGGCATCAGCACGTATCAACAGGCAGTGTGCCTTTAGATACCTGCAGCGTGAAAGGCCTGAGGGCTGTGTAGGCAGTGTTGTGCAGAGTGGTCAGTGAGAGCACAGGAGGGCATCTGAAGCCCACGGCTGCGTGCTGTTAGACAGCAGCCAGCCCATGGACGTGATTTAATGCCACAGCTGTCTGTGCCAGCACAAAGGCTGAGTCTTGTAAGGGGATTTTCTCTTTATGTTCTACCCCTTTGAAGGCTGCTTGTAAGTTGAATTTTTGAGTTCATGTGTGTTTCTGCAGTTCTTTGTTTCTATTCATAGATCCAGGTAGTATTTTTTTTTTTTAAGGGAAAGGGAGTCTTCAAGGACCTGGAGTCTCACTTCCTTAATACAATGTGCTGATATCATGCTGTTTAACGAGCGGTGATTGGCATAGAAAGCTGGTGATTTATACTTGCTTTGTTTTGAATGATGTTTAATAGACTGCACCAAGTTATTTTTGCCACAGTTAGAGTAGTCATGGAGCTTATTTTTCAGGATGAAAAGCAATTAACAAAAAAAGAAATAGTAATTATGGAGCTAGGATTTAGTCTTCTACCCAGCAGTTCCATGTTGCTCTATGGTATAGACGTAGGAAGTGAAGTTAGAGGGTTGGGGTGGAAAAAAGAATCGAGAGACCTAAAGAATGCGGTTTATGGAAATATCGAAAGATGGCCAGTGCATGTGTCTATTTGTGTGTCTATGTGTACATATCTGTTATGTACACATATATTGTGTCTATTTGTGTGTCTATGTGTACATATCTGTTATGTACACATATGTTGTGTCTATTTGTGTGTCTATATGTACATATCTGTTATGTACACATATGTTGTGTCTATTTGTGTGTCTATGTGTACATATCTGTTATGTACACATATATTGTGTCTATTTGTGTGTCTATATGTGCATATCTGTTATGTACACATATGTTGTTGACACAACATCCCAAGGGCAGGAGAGATGACCGCAGTGAATGGTGGCTTCACTGAAAATGCAGGGTTTGCGCTGCTTCTGATTTTTGACATTTGTCCTAAAGAATGAAAAATATGATAGCTCAATTCTTCTTTGGGTTAGTGTGGGATTTTTATGATAGCATCTGTGTATATGCATTTGGCTCCGTAATAAGATTATTTTCAGCTAGTTATTATATAATGATTATATCCAATACAATTAATTATGTTTCTAGCATTACTATGTTGTATATGGTGAGACTGGAATGTAGAATTCTCTTACCACATTATTTATTCTCCTGTATTCAAACTCTATGTCTGTATTTCTGTCTATGCCTTCATCTATGTAAAATTTTTGAAAATTAACTTTACATTCCAACTGTAGCCCCCTCCTTCCTCTCCTTCAGGTCCCACCCTCCCTCTCTCTTCCCCCCATTCCCCCTCCCCTATTGCTCAGAAAAGGGGAGCCCCTCCGTACCAATCCACCCCACCACATCAAGTCACATCAGCACTGAGTGCATCCTCCTCCTAAGTGGCCAAGCAAGACAGCCCCACAACAGGGAAGTGACAGAAAAGTATGCAACAGAGTCCATGTCAGAGACAGCCCCTGCTCCCCTTGCTAGGGGACCCACACGAAGACCAAGCTGACCATCGGGTACATATGTGTAGGGGGCCTAGGTCCAGTCCATGCATGGTCCTTGGCTGGTGCTTCAGTCGCCACAAGCCCCCTTGGGCCTAGGTTACTTGGTCCTGTTAGTCTTTTTGTGGAGTTCCTGTCCCCTCCAGGTCCTTCTATCCTCCCATGCCACACCCACCCGTTCTCCCATAAGGCTCCCTGCACTCTGCCCAGTGTTTGGCTTTGAGTCTCAGCATCTGTTTCAATCCATTGCTGGGTAAAGCCTCTCAGAGGACAGCTATGCGAGGCATTGGTTGAATATTCATTCCCTCCATCTCTGCTGTGTCTTTATCCCTGCACATCTTGTAGGCAGAGCACATTTTGGGTTGAAGTTTTGTGGGTGGGTTGGTGTTCCCCTCCCTCCACCAGTAGCCCTGTCTGGTTAGAGGGTGTCCTCTTCAGTCTCCGTGACTCCTTATGTAGACATTTTATCTGGGAAAAAAAAGATGCAGATAGCTGTAGCTGTGTTTAGATAGTAGGAAGGTACTTCTGAGGCTCATTGCATGTTTGCCGGTTGTGCTGAGATGTTTGGGCTCAGTTCTAAGAAAGACTTTTCCTGGAACTCTACATATACAGGTGAAATGAGCTGCCTTGCTTTAGCGAATGCTCTCATATCATGATCCCAGCCTGTTCATGCCTGGGCTAGTCCAGTGCTTTTGAGCCGCAGCATGTATCAGCGTTACTTGGATGATTTCTGAGGAGCAGGCCTGGGCCCTACCCTCAAAGCTGTTGACCGTAGGGGTGGGGCAGGACCTCAGAGTTTGCGCTGTAAGAAGGTTTTTGGTGAAGCTGAGGCAGCTTGTAGGACGCTCACATGTTGAGAAGTACTGGACTAAGTGAAACATGTGTCTCAAACAGTACTGTGCTTTTGGACCCTTTGAGGATCTTGGTTAAATACAGACTTTGACTCAGCCTGGATCAGAGCATGAGAGTCTGCATTTTTCTGTGTCTCCCAGGTGATGTCAGTGCCCTTGGGAATATTGGCCATAGTTTGAAGAACCCCTTATTAGAGATGATAAGGCCTGAGAAACTGAAACATCTAGGTATTTGAGTCCTTTGCAGCTCAGATGCCCTGGAAGCAGTTTTATTTTGATAAATCTATACAACGGAAAAGTTTGAAATTTGGCTTTGGCTTTTCAAAAAAAGAAAAATATTTTTCATAGTAAAATGTCATTTCCTTACACATATCCCATCATCACTCTGGACAGTCTATGACTCTTCTCAATAGCGCTGTAGATAAGAACTCTTGTTCACTCTCTAAGATTTTATTTTTGTCCTTCAGAAAATGCATCCTTGGTTCAGTCACTACTATGCTTTAAATGGAGATAACCTTCACATTCTTCTATTTAATCGAGTTCTGCTCTTTGCTTCTTAGTTGGGATATTACTCATCAGTACTCCCAACAAAGACTTTTGTGGGTGTAATACCACTGTGCCCTCTCAGGCACTTTCTGGCCATGCCACTGGAGTTGTACCCATGAAATAAATAGGGCAATGTTGATATTTAAAATGAGTCCTTTTTCTGTAGCAATTCAGGATTACATTAAGAAAATGAATTGCATGTCATGAGAAAATGCAGGTTTCCTTATTAACAGTGATGTAAATATTTTATTACCTTCTCCTGTTGACTCACAAGAAAGCAGTTTTGCTATGATTGCCTCTAAGTTTGCTCTCTGTTTAATTTTCATCTTCCTGGCTTCCACTGCTTTGCTGGTTCAGGTTTTCAACCATGAAAGAAATAATCTCACAGGATAATAGAAGTAGTTTTGATGCCCACTAGGAGATGAGGATATCAAACCAGAAAAGCTGAGTGTTGATCTTGCTTTAATCCTTGATATATTTTTTTTTTTTCTCATACAGAAGGAAGGAAGCCCGCATGTGCCTACCTCTATGCTTGTCCCTGTACATGTCATTCAGCCAGGTTATACAGTTGTCCTGCATGGGAATGATCTCAAGCGGGGAAATAATTAACGCACAGCTCCAAGGAGGTCAAGTCAGTATGTGAATGTATGGAGAGAAGCCTGTCTCCAAAGCCTCCAGCAGCATCTTTTTATGCCAGAGGTGCCCTGATGCACACGGCAGCCTCTTTGAAATAGAGTTCTTCAACAGTGGGCGTCAGACCCACCAAGAGGAAGTTCTAAATGGGGAGAGGAAGGAGGAGATACCATGGTCATTTACAACTCTAGTTACTGATCCAGCCTCCACTAAGAACTCTTATCAGCCTATGTTGCATGAATCTAATGACCATAAAAGCGCAGCTGGTAGTGGCATCCCACTGTCTCTCATGGTGCTTGATATTGCAGGCATGCACCGAACACTGTCCTGATTCATAAGCCACCATCTCTGGACTTCAGCCCTGCCCTTCAGATTGTGTCTGAGCCTTAGAGCTGAGGCTCTCCCTTCATTTTCTTCTCTTCTGGCCGTGTCCCAAGTGCTAACAGGGTGAGGGCTGTGGGAGGGTTAATACTAAAGTCATGAGAGTCAGAGAGCCCTCTCTGTCCTGCTGTCGTGCTCCGTGCATCATGTATGCTGACTCTGTGGTTCAGCTCTCTAGTCGACAGTGATTTTGCCAACGCTGCGGGTCCAGTTCCTTACTCTCCATTTCCATCTATAAAGATGCTGTTTCCTATTTGTTGTTCCTAGTCATCATCCTTTATTGTAAGACAGGTACTTGGTGCTTAGGCTGTCACAATGTCAGAGGCTTCTGGTGGGAAGGTTAGTCCATGTGGATGATCAATTTTTTTTTTTCTGTTAATGATAAAAGCGACTTCTTCCCCCGCCCCCTTTAAGTTATTTAATCACTTTACAGCCTGATTGCAGCCCCCTCCCTCCCCTCCCTCTTCTCCTCCAGGCCCCACCCTCACATTCCTCTCCCCACTTCCCCATCCCTTTTCCTCAGAAAAAGGTAACACCCCCCCCATAGGTACCAACCCATACATATTCAATAATATCTCAGGAGGAAAACAGGCATAATTCATGGATGAGCACATTTGTGACCATGAGGTGCCAGTGATATTGGTGTATCATACAGAAACAATTTGTGCAGTCTAGAACATATGTTTCCATGTCACAAGTCAAGAGTGTTGGGAGAGCTCAGTGTTGGAAAGGTAATGAATCTGTCAGTTTATGGTTCAACTTGCTGATGCATTGGGATCTTTTTTCTATTTATAAACAACTGTCAACATCTGGGTGGATTTGGAGGATTGGTTGAGATAAAGCCTGAAAGTGCTTGGTGATTGTAGTGGAATTAAAGGGTTAACATGTTACAGAGAGGTCTTGGGCTCCCTGTACCTCATTTCAGGGCCACTTTTGAAAATTTTAAGGTGAATATAGCAGTTGCAGGCTTGGTAAGACAGCCGGCCCACAGGATGACCATCAAAGGCCTATTTCCCACAGCTCCACTTTTGTTGGCTGGTCAGTTGGGACAGATGAGTGACTGGAGATGGATGCCTGGACCCCTTTATAGGTTGAGGGGCATGGTCCAGAGAAAGGTGTCTAGGAAAGTGCAGGAGCTCTCAGTTGCAGACAGTTCTGAAGCTCCTTTGGAGATCTTGGTTTGTGTGACTTTTCAAAGACTGTGTTGTTAGAGATAGACTTGTCATAGATTTAGTCCGTGCAGTAATGGGACAAGGCAGGCACTGACAAATGCTGCACAGGTGTAACATGTATCATTTCATCAGTGGTCTCCATAGTATCATCTGCCATATACAAGGATGAATAGTTCACAGTGAATCCTGCCTCATACACGTGTGCTGGTCTCCAGTGGTTCATTGACAGTTACAGTGAACTTATAAGCACCGCCATACTTGGAAAACATCAACTGGCTCATGGCGGTGGATGCTAGACTTCCCTGATTAAGGCATTTTTCTACAATAACATATACCATATGTTTTTTTTTCTTCTGGAGACATTTTTATCGTGTATATTTAATGTATACAACATGATGGTATGGGGTCCATAGAGAGAGCTAAAAGTTTTCTACAGTGAATCCAATGAGCATCTATCGCCCAGTGCAGTCCCCTTTGGTTTTGTTTCGTTGACCTACTCAGCTAAGATCTGATTTTGCATGAGTTCCATGCAGAGCTTGTGTATCTGCTACAAACATCATAATACCTTTCATATTGTGCATGTGAAATGTAGGGGTATAGATCTTATTTAGATAAACGCACCATTTTCTGAATTTCACAAACTTTATACATTTTTCTTCAGTAGTTGACACAAACTAATGTGAAATAATGAAAAATCTTTATGCTCCTGTAAATGTGTGACTACGAGGGGCACATTTGACATACTTTAGTCCACTTGGGATTTCCAAAGATTTGTTTCTCGCTGATGACATCTGGTGCCCCTTCTGTCACTGACATGGCTTTTCAGCGAACTTTGGGTGGACATGACCGCCTGATTTCTTTTTTATTGCTACTCAGACAATGTTCAGTAAACTTCTGGGGACTTTAGAAAGCATCCACCATTAACACAGTCTTTGCCAATGGATTTCTACTCCTAGGACTAGCAGATGCCCAAGGACTTCTTCCATTTCCTTAAAGAATAAAACAAGGCTGTATTTCAAAAATAAAGTCATTAAAGTGGTAAAAAAAAAAAAAAAAAAAAAAGTAGGAAAATAAAAAAGATGCACAAAGAACATCGAGGCTTCAGACTATTTGTGGTGGGATATACTGTTAGATGTTCGGGGAGCGAATGGGCTGTGCATGTCTCTGAAAGCCAACGAAGGAGGAGTGAGCACACTGTAGTAAAAAAGAATGATGCAGGAAGTTTTTGAGTAAAGCATGATGAAGAACTAAAATAGGACCCCAATGAGAAGACTGCAAAGTGTGTGTGTGTGTGTGTGTGTGTGTGTGTGTGTGTGTGTGTGTGTGAGAGAGAGAGAGAGAGAGAGACAGACAGACAGACAGACAGAGACAGAGAGAGACAGAGAGAGAGAGAGAGACAGAGAGAGACAGAGAGACAGAGAGACGTGCCACAATGTGCATGTGGAGGTCAGAGGGCACTTTGCTGGAGTTAGCTCTCTCCTTTCATCATGTGGGGTCTTGGGGACAACTTGGCTTGTCAGCCTTGACAGCAGGCCTTTACTTGCTTTCTCACCAAGGAAAAGCCTTAAGAAAAAAATCAAGCAAACAGTAAACATCTTTCTATTTCTAAGTAATTGTAGATTCTCAGAAAATTGAGAGGAAGTATGCAGAGCGATTCCCTGACCCTTCACAGGAACCTTCTGACTATTCCGTCCAAAGGAAAATCTTCCTTGGAAGAATGAGGCTGCGTCCAGTAATGCTGTGAGCTCTTGGGTCTTCTGCCTGTTGACAAGCCGGTGCCATCCCTGTGTTTTTCCTGTGACAGGATGATGACCAATATAGACTGGAATGCCTGCTAACATGTGGACACTTGACTCCCTTCATAAAAATATAGCAAGGGTGTGATTATATTGAGCAGTTGCCAAACATTTGGGGTTCTGGTGTGCAACCTGCGTGCATCATCTCAGCGGTCACCAGAATCTGCTTTGTATAATTTACCTTTCCGCTTTATGAATATAGTAACCAGGGTTCAGAAGTAGTAAACACCTTCTCATCTTGTCAAACCCAGAGTAGGTGCGGCCAGTTATATCAGATTATATCGGCTGGGTGTATATTTTGCCTCAATTCTGTAGCTGTAAAGCCCTAGGCACACATTTTAACTTCATTGAGCTATATGTTGTATTTCTGTACAACAGGACTGATAATTTACTTCAAAGCATTTCTGTGTTTGTTTTAAAAGAATCAAAATTACAAAGTGCTTAATAGCCAATGGTAACTGTATAAAACATTAAAAAATTAGCCTATGGTAACTTTTATAATGATTGGTTCTCTTTCTCTATCCTGACTTAACAGTAATTATTTTTCTCCTTGAAACAGTGTTTTCGTAGACACACACACACACCATGCGTGCACATATCTACTGACTCAGTTATCTCTGTATGGTTGTTTAACTTGCACCTCTAGATTGCTTTACAAAATGCTATTCTCATTGGCTTTATAATCTGAATAATTACCGTGATTCAATCCAAACTGTCTCCATTGGGTGAATTCTTTTTACTTGTACATAGTGGGATTTCTGTCTCATACTCGAGTGGGGGACATCCCCCCTCTTTCTCATAATTGCATTTAGTTGTTTCATCTATTACTAATGGATTATGGTTAGCTTCAAAGACTAGGTACTTTTCTATTATCCAGTATATTTGCTAGTTTTGGTTCCCCATTAATTCCGAGAATCTGCTTCTCTCTCTTTTCATTAACCCAAAGAACTTAAAGTGGAGTTTGTATACCATAAATCCCCTTGAGTCCTGTGTCACTTAGCTTGCTTGCACTTGACCAGTTTCCCAGGCCTGTTTGCTTTCATTTTCTCTCTGTCTCTCTCTCTCTGGAGAGCCCTCAGTTATTGATTTCACTTCTGTTTGGATTTTGGGGAAAGAGGACAAGAAGGGGTTGATGGCTTGTACAGAGATTTTAAAGATGGGAGCTCTGTCAGGAATTTGTTCCTCAAAGTTAGAAACAGAACATCCCTTCTAGTGCTTCTCTTTTTTCATTAAAATCTTCATCCAGAAAGTCCTCCATTCATATCCATTTGTAATATCAGTGCGCAGACTGGCTTTGCCTACTTAACCCAAACCGTGGCACAGCTGGGAAGAGGGAAGTCATAATTGAGAGAACTCCTCCATAAGGTTGGCTTCCAGGCAAGCCTTTGGGGATTTACTTGATTAATGATTGATATAGAAGGGCCTGGCTGCCTGGGGACAGTGCCACTCCTGAGCAGGTGGCCCCGGGGTATAAAGGAAAGCAGCTTCAAGAAGCCTTGAGGAGCAAGACAGTAAGCAGTGTCTTTCTATCACCTCTGCATCAGCTTGTGTGTGTGTGTGTGTGTGTGTGTGTGTGTGAGAGAGAGAGAGAGAGAGAGAGAGAATGAGAAGTAGTGTATGTTAGTGCTATATCATTTTATCAGCATGTAGATGATTGCATATCTACCAGAACAGGTTCCCAACTATCTTTAAAAGGGTAGGGAATGCTGCTGTTGAAAAGGACCAACCATTTTTCATGCACCTCATCGAGAATAATTAAATATTTTAAGTAATTATAACAATGTCATATATTTTGTACATGTCTTTAAGTTATCTCCTTTTCCAGGTCGTAAATGCCTTTTAATGCAGAGCTCACTCTCGGTTCTATGTGTGTGCTTTACCGAGGCCTTGCCTGCTTATGCTTCTTTCACTAGTATTCTTGGATGAGTAATTAGTGCCTAAAGTACAAATACATGCTGTTCAAATGCACTGAAAAAAAAAAAAAACAAATTCTTTGCTCTTTAACCAAGACCAATATTTTTCAAAGCTTATATCCTTATTATATTTACTCTCAACTGTAGTATGTGAAACTATTTTATAGATGTTTAATCTTCTGCAGGTGGTGTTTCAGCCTTTGATTTTAAAAATAAAGTAATTAGGTGAGCCCTTCCTGATAGAGGTGATCATCAACGCTTGCCAGCCTGTGTTCCTTCCCATTCTTAGACATGCAGGTGTGCTAGCCAGTTACACAGCTGTGTATTCCACCTCTCCCTCCCTCCCTCCCTCCCTCACTCCCTCCCTTCCTTTCTTTTTTCTTCCCTCTCCATTCCCTTCTCCTTCCACTCTACCCACCTCTGTGCACTTACTTTTCTTTGGTCTATCATTAGAAACAGCTTTTTTCCCCCTTTCTAATGGACTGTGACAGAAAGTAATAAAATTGTAGTAGCTGTGACATGGGCTTTATTTGGAATTTAATATGTTCTCTGAAAAAAATTACTGGAGATGATTCACAGGTTTTTCAGAGAATAAACATAAATGAAATTTCTGTATCACCCTGTCACCGGGGATATCTATGAGGAACGGAGTTTACTGCTCTTCCTCCCCTTGTAGAGGATTTGGGATTAACATTTCCTGCCTATTTTATGTAATTATCTGTCTTGAAATGTAAGCATTTGCTTCTCTGAACTGGTGAAGTTGTTGAGGAAAAAAAAAATACTTAGGGATATTTAGCCTATGTTGACATCATAGGGCCAATGAGGACTGAGAAAATGGCTTTTAGTATGAGAGGGACCAATCTTCTAACCTCAGAGTACTGAATGACCCTGGATTGATGTGATGTGATACTCAAGGAGATTAAAGACATACAGCCCATTGAGAAATACAGTAAGATGTTTACTGTTTTACTTTAGCTGACTTGGTCACACATCCATTTACCATCCAATAGTCACCACTGAATGCTCTCTGAGTTCCATGCATATAAACAAGAGCATCTTGTGACATGTTAACTTCTTTCTAAAAAAAAAAAAAAAAAAAATCACACGGTTTGACTGATTGTGTATGCTCACCATGGGCCATTTAAATTTGAAATGGCCTTACACTTTCCAGTGAGTTAAACTCTCAACTCATCTTTAATTCCTCTAATTTACTGGCCTTCTGAATCCTTAGATTTTGGGATTGACCCTGGCTAGGGTCAGCATGCTGTTACACTGACCTTCGTGGGCATGCCATCCCACGCTTAAGATGTGCGGCGAGGAAGTGATCATGCCTTGCATTTGACTGGCAGATTGTTACAAAGATGGTGGGGGCAGATTCCGATGAGGTTAAACATAGTGTTGTGGAAATGGGAAAAAGAAGGAGGGCCGAGGAGAAATCCAGTGAGCAAGAGTAGGAGCCAATCACAGGAGAGTGAAGTTCAGCCTTTACAAGTCAGCTCTGCCTTTTTAGCCTTTTTAAAAATTTTCACAGCACGTGTATCTTTTCACATCATTCGCCAAGCATTGTGACAGTAGCCAGCAAGTGGGAAACTTGGTCGGAGAAACAATTTCTGGGCTCGGCTGCGGTCACTGTACATTCAGTGATGTGTCTTCTCCATCTGGAAATTCAGCTGTTGCTGTGTAATCACTGAGAAGGCCCAGACTTGTTAGGGAAATGCAAAGGCATTACTAATGTGTCTCAGAGAGGTTCGCACAGGAAGGAACCGAGAAGTCAAGGCTCAGGGGAGTAGTCCAGTTGCCCAGAGGCTTATAGGTTAGGAAGTGGTAGCAATGCCTTTTTCCATGAGTTTCTAGAAGAGCCTAGTATAATAAGCCTGATATTATGCTTTCTGTGTGCATCTCCCCTGGCTCACACTTGCAACATGCAGTGTTCTTGTTTTCCTGTTTGGGTGAGTTTGTTCACTTTGACATGAAATAGAACCCAGTTCGACATTATGTAACATTACCCTGCGTCCTCCTCTACTGTTCTTTAATCTTGTTTTGTTACGGAAGCCTCATCTAATGTTCACTCAGTAGTGCTTTGTGTATTTATTGGCTGTTGCTCTTGGCAACCATTGAATTATCTTATTAAACTAGTGACAGAGTCACCACTGAAATACTATAGAAATATTTCTTGGGTAGTTAGTCAGAAATATCTTGAAGGCGTACATACTTTGACTTCTGTGAAGCCATACTAGACTTGTCACCATCCCTCCAGGGCCCCCTGCACTCTACACCCCTCTCAGAGCCTCATTCAAACATCCACGTGGGAAATGAGGTTCGTCCTTCCCTCTCTTCTTAGCCTAGGCGGTCACTTAGATTAAACCAGTTCGGCTCAAACACTTCAGCTCTTAGCTTGTCTGGGATGGCATGCCAGTTAGCGTTCTTCATTGCTTCCTATGAGAAAGAAGCTGGTGGTCGTGGTGGTGTGGTGGTGGTGGTGGTGAGGGTGTTGAGGGTGGTGATGGTGGTGGTGAGGGTGGTGAGGGTGGTGGCGGTGGTAGTGGTGAGGGTGTTGAGGGTGGTGATGGTGGTGGTGGTGAGGGTGGTGAGGGTGGTGGTGGTGGTAGTGGTGAGGGTGTTGAGGGTGGTGATGGTGGTGGTGGTGAGGGTGGTGGTGGTGGTGGTGGTGGTGAGGGTGGTGGGGGTGGTGGTGAGGGGTGGTGGTGGTGGTAGTGGTGAGGGTGGTGGTGGTGGTGAGGGGGGTGGTGGTGGTGAGGGTGGTGGTGGTGGTGATGGTGGTGGTGAGAGTGGTGAGGGTGGTGGTGAGGGTGGTGAGGGTGGTGGTGGGTGACCCACAAAGCAGAAATGACAAAACTGAAAGGGATTGGGGTTCAGTACTACACACATGGATTGTGGAAACAACATGGCTGTGTTTATTACCACAGAGATGAAAAGCACACACTCTCCATGAGAATACAGATGTCTAGTGAGAGCACCGGTATAATACCATGACTGTATGTGTTTGTAAGAGGACTGTAAGTTGTGACATGTACTTATAGATCTTGCTTGTACACTTCGGTTTCCACCCAATCAATGCTCCTCTTTTCTTCATCTTATGGTGTAGGGAATAATACAGCTGATCTGTGGAGTCTCTTTTGAGCTTAAATGTCCTTGTTTTGTTGGGTTTTGTTTATTTTATTTGGGACAGGGTCTCTCTATAGTCTGTCCTGAAACTCACTGTGTAGACCAGGGTGGCCTCCTACTTACAGAAATCTGCCTGCCTCTTGCGTCCTTGGGATTAAAGGTGGGTGCCATCACACCCAGCCAAGGAGTTTAAATGTTCTTAAATTTTTTCTTTCATTAAAGCAACTGCTGGTGGCCTCGAGTGAGGTCTGCTTTATAGTTTACCGATGTGAATGTCACCATAAAACTCTACAAGCTTCTCATTAGAATAACTTAGTAATATATACTTGATGTTACTAAGAGCAGTTATAAAAAGTATAACTTCTGACTTATTTTCTTCTCTTTCTTTTTTAAACCTTTAGATTCATAGCCAAACCATGTGCCATAGCCCTCAACATCCAGGCCAATGGACCACAAATTGCCCAGCCAAACGCCATTCTGGAAAAGGTCTTCACGGCCATAACAAAGGTAGGACTGTCTTCTGGTGAACTGGTTTTTTTCTACCACCACTCTTAACCTGAGGTCATCTCATCCCTTCTCTCCTGGGTTCTGACAACCAATTTTGCTTCCTGTTGGACAGCAGATCCAAGGAAAGAGTACAGGTACTATAATTGTACCCGAAGTGTAAACAGTGGATAAAGGCCATTTGTGGCCTCTTAGTTGACTCTAGCTGATTTTTACAAGGTCTTGATTAGATAAGGGTTAGTCCAATCCAGTGCCTTTGTCAGTCTCAGGTGACATGAAGCATACAGATAAGGTCTGGATGGGGGTGGCCAGGGAGAGCTTACAGTGTGGTGTACACATGTGTGAGAAATGGGACTTGTCTGCATATAGTGAGTGCCACCATATGCACGTTCCTGGGGTTATGAAGAAGACTGAAAGGTAGAATTTGAAGAATACTCACTGTGTGAAAGGATGAAGGAACTCAGTCAGAAGAGTTAGACTAGAAGGGAGAGACTCACGGTGGAGGGTAAACGAGGAGAGAAAAAAAATTCAGCGTCAAGGGAATTAAAGATGTCTCCCTGAGGGATAGGAAGAAGGACGTGGAGAGGATGGGAGGAGGCAAGTGATTGGTACATATTTAAACAACAAAGAGAAACACCAAGCATCCTCAATCTGAAGCTGTAACAAAAGGAAACCAGCCGACTCAGACCCCACACCTTGTTCTCGCTCCCTAGGCCCCGGCTTCGGCTTTTCTCTGCTTACCCTTGGCTGGATAAGAACGCCTAAGACAGGAGGAATGCTATCTTTCGAGTGTTCTCATAGCAAATGGCTCCTTTGCCCTCTTTCAGTTCCTGAAGAATTGTGCAGGTTTGGAAGGTGTGATTTGACAGTGTGAAGCAAACGGTGTTTCTTAGTGGTGTTTGAGGGGCTAGCCATTGGTATTCTTGGTCTCATGTTTTGCAGCTGTTGGTTCAGCTATCCAGACACTTTTGTTCATCTTCTTGCCTTCATTTCTGCCAAAAGTCTACAGGAGTCTTCTCTAGCCTCTTAAAAATGATATTTTTTTGCTAGAAAAGTATGAAGAAATATTAGGTTTTTTTTTTTTAATCTCTGTAAGCAGTAGGAGAAGAATGAATGGACTTTTATCAAAAACTCTTTTTGTAGTTTTGAGAGGTGACATTGCATGGCCCTGTGGTTGTAGGGAACGTAAATATTTAGAGAAAAAGCCTCGCGTTTCCATATAATTTACCTCACTAAAGTGAAATATCACTATAGGTCTTTCCACGTTTTCTTAGAACACTGAACATCAAGTCTAGATCATTAGAGATGGTGAGAAAGAGCCCATTCCCAGACTGTCAAGCTGTGCTTTGTTGTGTGATACCTGTAGGCAGGAGGATATGGGTGGAACAAGTACATAAGCCTAAGAAACACCTGGGGATGCTGTTTGGCTATGGACACCCATAGCTTGCTGGCTGTCACATCCCCCTTTCCTGAAGCTACTGTTGGACACACTGTGTCTTGGCACTGGGGGCCAAGCTCAGGCAGGCTTCTAGCTACAGGCTCATTGCCCCAATACATGATGCATAGGTGACCCCCAAGGGCTTAACAACCTCTGCTACAAGATGGCAAGTAGGCAAGAGGCTCACCTTAGCTGAGTCACCCATGAACTTATGAACTCAGCCACCCATGAAGAGGTGTCTGCCCTGCCCCATAGCAAGAAATCTCAGAAACAAACCCTCTCTTACCTCACTGTTCCCCTTGCTTGTTCCCGTGCCCGCTCTGTGGCTCCAAAGGCAATAGTTATAATACATAGGTGACTGAAGAGAAGAGGGGTGGGTGGGTCCTGGCAGACAGGAGATGGGAAAGGGGCAATGAATGCCTATTTGGGAGTAAATCTCTGTATGAGCTTACACTTCAAGTGTCAGCATATGTTCCTTAGATTTCACTCTCAAGAACACATTACATTTAAAGAGTGTTGTAGACTCCTAAGATGTAATCTGCAGCTCATTACGATATCTTCTAAATGTAGGGCCTGCCCTCTGTGACTGTAGTATCATCTCCTCTGACCATGCAGCTCTTACCTCTGACATCAGCAGATGAATATGTCATGACATTCTTCATCAGTTTCTTCTCTTGTGATAACATCTGTCTGTCTGTCTTTTTTTTTTTTTTTTTTTTTTTTTCCTATCTCTACTTCCTTTGCCTTGCATGGAAATCTATTATATTTAACATACTATAGAGAATCTACCTCTGCCCCACAGGGAAAACTATCACATTCTAAACACTATAAAGAACCTACACCCAATAAGAAATAATTAGGATCATTGGTATTTGCCTGAGTTAGAGTTAGGTCTCTAAGTTGAAACAATACAGGCTTCCGTAAGGACTGAATAAAACAACAACAACAACAACACACACACACACACACATACACACATCCTCCTCCTCCTCCTCATCATCACCATCATCTAGTGGATGACACAGCATCCATTTAAGCCAGTGTTCCCACATTTCAATGCATTGCTCATCCAGAGGGTTAAAGTACACACTGCTGCATTGTATTTTCAGAGCTTCTGATTCTGTAGTTTGAGGATGGAGCCAAAGGACTTACGGTTATTGACTGCTAAGCCTATTTAAACACCAAATGATGATTTCTACCCGATGACTATTTTTAAGTGCCTGTGTTTTGGCTGATTTTATCCAGTTATCCGAGTATATTTTTAATTTGGGAGGCCTTTCTTGACAAAGTTATGAAACAGACTCACTTTCCTAATCAAATTGGTTGTATAATTATGAGGTTAAACATACATAACAGTTGACATATGAAGCAGTGTTTCATAGTGTTGAATTACCTTTTCCTGGGGAGACAAACACACAAAAAATATCTGTTGACCTCAGATGGGCACTAATGTCTGACAAATGTACTATTTCACCAGAGTCCAAGTTGGTGAGACCAGTGATTTTATTGGACTTCCTACAGAGAGCACATGAGAGAGGAGTTTCTCACAAGAGTCTATGTGAGACAGCAATAGCTGTATCACCACAAAGTTCCAACAGACCATGACAGATGCATGGAAACTGTACGATGGAATCCCAACTTCAGTTACCCTTTTACTTCTTGTATTCTCTAGTACCTCCCAAGATGCTTTGCAGATGGCAAAGGAACGCTGGCTAGAACCTCAAGGAAGGATGTCCTGATTTTCCTCTCCTCCAGTCACAGATTGGAGGCAGGGGCTGGACAAGTGGCACATGGGTTAAAAGTGCTTGCTGTTCTTCCAGAGGATCAGAGTTCATTTTCCAGCACCCATGTCAGGAGGCCATTAAGACTTACAGCTCCAGTTCTAGGGGACCCAATACCCTTCTGTTCTCTGTCAGCATCTGCCGGCACTTGCTCATGTACATTCAAACACATGTGTGAGCTCTCTCTCTCTCTCTCTCTCTCTCTCTCTCTCTCTCTCTCTCTCTCTCTCTCTCTCTCTCTCTTTCCTACACAAAAAATAATAAAAATAATCTTTGTATATAAAAATTATAGATAGATTCTCTCTAATTTGTCCTCCTTTTTTTCTCTCTTAAGGAAATTGTCATTAATTTTAGCTAACCAGAAGATTATACAAGATTACTGGGAAAGTTTGTGAGTTTTGAATATATTTAAACTGTAAAAACTAAGAGAGGAAGAAATGTGAGGGATGGTGCCAGAACAGAATGTTAACATTGTGTGTTCCTACAGTATAAAAAGGATAACTAACTTGAATTGAGAAGGAGAACTTAGTGGGAAATTGACTGATTGCAGAATTGCTTAATAGTTGGGAGGCAGCTGACCAGCTAACCATGGCAAATCAAAAAGCGGGAGAAGGGACATTTAATAGTACAAAAGCAAACTCTAAGAAAGATAATACTGTTGACAAATGTTGGGTGGGGAGGACAAGCAAGGGAGGGGAGGAAATCATGTTGATTTTACATGCTGCTCATATGGGGTTGAGCTAGAGAGATAAAAGTCATTTAAATTAGAAAGGTGCAGGCCAAACTTACTATTTAAATATTCATCCATTTAAAAAACATTTATAAGTCTTTTTACAATATAAATACCAGTGGAAAAGATATTAAATGTTTTCTATGTTTATGGAACTTGTATTCAGGTAATAGACTATTATGTTATTGTATACCTTTAAGATTAAGACAATTGAATGAACAACTACCACACAAACTCAAAGAAGTTTCAGTGCAAAGTTAGCCAGAAACTAATGGATTTTTCTATATAAATGTTAAAGCAGTTGAGATTATAGGAAACAGTATTGCTATTGATAATAAGACCCATGAAGAATGTCATCACAGGGAATACACATTACAAGCTTTTCTAAGAAGCACCTGAGGAGATCATTAAGTACTCTTGATCGGCATCCGTGACAAATAAAATGAAGATGATAATTATCCTTCTGTTAATTTAAGAGTTGTATGATCGTATTACAGATACCAACATGTTTATTTGGTTTTGTCTCAATTTTATGTATTAACAAGTTAATTCTTGTGACATAAGTTCTTGTAACATAGAAATATAAATGTCTCTGAGTATTAATTAGCACATATTACTGAGACATGAATGATAGACCAGTGGAAAAGCAGGGTGAGCTTTCACTGGGGCAAAGGTGAAGTGTGCTGTTGGGATAAGGGGTAGCCTTTTGTACTGTTAAAGTTCTGCTTCTCACAGAATATCAGGATATAGTCAAAATGCATCAAGGATTTGTATCCTTCAAAACCCTGAAAGTATCAAAGAATATTTCTAATCTTAATATCTAATTCTAATTAAAGACAAGATTGGTGAATTCAAATGCAGTTTTAGCAAATAGCTGCATAGATTTTTTTTTTTTTTAAGTAAAGAATACTCTAAGCCAATTTTAAAACAAATGACATACTGGATAAAAAACAAAAGAAAACAAAAACAAAACCCCAAAAACTTTGCAATAGAGAAGTGTTTAATCATTCTAATAAATGAAAAAAAAAATCCTACAAATATGTTAACAAGTCAAAGGTGGTAAACTAGGTAGTAGCCATGAGTTTACTCCTCACCTG
This sequence comes from Acomys russatus, assembly GCF_903995435.1. NCBI lineage: Eukaryota > Metazoa > Chordata > Mammalia > Rodentia > Muridae > Acomys > Acomys russatus. The sequence continues at coordinate 17,792,275 of NC_067160.1, read as the reverse complement.
ACAGCACAATCTGAATGGTTTTAAAGATATGAACAAGCTGCCTCTCTCATGACAAAAGGAAAGTCATAACTACACTGAGAATCTACTTTTTATGTATTCTGATGGAAAAGATGAGGCTATTCTGTTGGGTTGAGGAGGTCTTGGGATATGACCATTCTTTCTTTTCAAAGAGTAAATTAATAAAGTTAGTAAATTATTAATATAAAAAACACAGTCGGGAGTGGTGGTGCACGCCTGTAATCCCAGCACTCAGGAGGCAGAGGCAGGTGAGTTCGAACTCTGTGAGTTCGAGGCCAGCCTGATCTACAAAGTAAGTCCAGGACAGCCAAGACTACACAGAGAAACTCTGTCTTGAAAAACAAAACAAAAGCGAAAAGAGAAAGCACAGATCCCTTGGACCTACATTCTTTTAATCCGAAGAATGAATCCCACCATTTACTGACATGTTGAATTTATTGTTGCAGCACTCTTAGAAGGCTGGGCACTAGCAAAGTTAGCAGAATAGACTAGAAAGTTTGAGTTGATTCTAACACTTCACAACAGAAGAGACATTGTTTTCTGAATGGATTTGGAAACCATCCAAGACACATTCTAAAGGGGGAAAACCCCAGGTCCAGAGCAAAGTCCACAGTCTACAGTAATTTATGTGATTGGGGGAGGGTATAAGAATACTAAGGTTTGTTCATGCAGAATAACCCTGGCAAAAAATGCTTTAATGCTCATGTTTCTAGTTAAAGGAATAAGAGGGACCGAAGTACCTGGGGCAGTGTTGGGTGATGAAACTTAACTTTAGCATTTTTAATTTGTGAGCCGTAGGTTTTGTTGTTGTTGTTTGTTTGTTTTCTCCTACTACTAGTAAAAAATATTTTCTCTCGTCCCCAAGGTCCCGCCTTGCCTGTTTATGGTTGCTGTTATAGACAGTGTCATTTTCCACAATGATGTAGCCATTATGGGATGAGTTAGGATCAAGGAATTTAGAGGGAAAGTTAGGATGACAGTAGCGGGTAGTGTGGCGATTATAATCACAATGAATTATATCGTATGATGCTATCAAAATAGTGATAAAAACATTCATCCCTACAGGAAGGCTGTATAACCAAAATATAGCAACGACTCCTCCCGCTTCTCATATTCTCAATTAATAAAGTCATAAAAGGAGATTGTAGTTTCTCTCATTACTTACTGAAAAGAACTTGGGCGCATGCCCCACTGAACGCTGGCAAGTGGCATTTATAGACACAAGACCAGAACACTTTGTAACTGGATGCCATTCACTGTGCTTTTGGGGTATCTGTCTGTCTCAGTTGGCTCAGGCTGCCCCACAGACTGTTGTAGACCAGGGACTCAAGCAATAGGCATGAGCCTTTCACTGATCTAAAGTCTGGAAGTGTGATATCTGGGTGCCAGTAGTATTCACTTCTTGGGTTTTGGGAGGGGAAGGACAGAGCATACAAAGGAAGGGGAGAGGAGGATGGGGTTGGGGGAGGGCAGTGGCAGCCTCAGCAGCAGTGAAATCTCAGTAGGAGAGCTGCTCTTTTGTGATAGCCTCTTCCCAAAGGCATCACCTCCTCCCCTTTAACAGGTAAATTGTGGGAGGGGCAGACCCCTTGAGTTGCCAAGATACTTTCAGGTCCTATGTGTATACTGTTACAGCCTGGCCAGTGAGTCTTCTCCCTCCTCCCTGTTTGGCTATTTCATCTGATGATAAAGCAAACAATAAATCAAGGAATGGAACTCTCTTGGCCAGTTTTGTCGTACAGCAAGTTCCCCTCTTGTGATAGTCAGAAAGAGTTTCTTTAACATCTGGAAGAGAAGGGAGAGAGAAAAGGAAGACAGCTAACAGGTAGTCAGTGTAACATATATTTTCAGTCTTTGCCACAGTCGCCTGTGAGTTGATAAACCACCCTTGTTTGTATTGATAAAGAGACCAAAGCTCAGGGTGGCTAGTGGGGTGAGGAACTGGGTTTATGCCTCTTGTCTTAAGACCATCTTGTCCATGTAAGTTCCCTTAGGTCACGTGTAGGGTTAGTAAGACTGGAGGTGTGGTCTAGTGAAAGTGGATGACAAAGGAAGAAAAGGAGATGACTGTGTGACACAGATGGGGAAGGAAGATGAGAGAGGAAAGGGATGTGATACTAGAAATGACACCTTAGCAGATACATTTCGGAACTGTATTTTGTCTTTTCAACATCTTCTGTTTATAAGATCTGTAAATATGCTCCCCCTCCCCTGGAAGGTGAACTATTTGATTACTGTCTCTGTAAACTCTCCCCTTGAAGGCCAATGGAGCTGACTCAGCTGGCTGCTTGCTTCATCCTCTCTTGGTTGCTGGTTGCTTCATAAGAAGTATTTGCTGATAAGGAAAAAAAATGCAAGCATCGGGGCAAGATTTTTACTTTTCTGTCTTGTTTGATAATGAGTAATTTAGGTATTATCTTTGCTCATGCCTCAAATGCATGGACTAGATTCCCAGTCACAGATACAGAAATTCCAGCAGTAGGAAACAAAGGTAAACTCCAGCTGTATGTAAGGTGAAACCTGTGAACGGTAGAAATAAAAATGGGTGAAAAAGTTTTTTTTTCTGGTATCTTGTTTCGTAGCATCCTGATGAGAAGAGATTAGAAGGACTCTCCAAGCAGCTGGACTGGGATGTTCGGAGCATTCAGCGCTGGTTTCGACAAAGACGCAACCAGGAGAAACCCAGCACCCTGACCAGGTTCTGTGAGAGCATGTAAGTACATGTCATCATTGTCATCATCATCTTCTTCTTCTTCTTCTTCTTCTTCTTCTTCTTCTTCTTCTTCTTCTTCTTCTTCTTCTTCTTCTTCTTCTTCTTCCTTCTCCTCCTCTTCCTCCTCCTCCTCTTCCTCTTCTTCCTCCTCCTCCTCTTCCTCTTCATTCTCCTCCCCCTCCTCTTCCTCCTCTTCATCTTCTTCCTCCTCCTCCACTCCTTCTAGACCCCAGCCTCCTTATAGAGCATGACACCTGGTGAGGAAATGGATCAGGAAATCTGAGGGACTAGTAGTTTTAAAGGATTGGCGATTTCCAGTATGGATCCAATAAATAAACTGCAGTTCCTAATACAGTTCCTTCAGGGAAATTGATTAGAAGGCTTACCAAGACATTTTTTCCCACTCATAAAAAATAAGCTTTTAGGATAATATTAAATCAATGGGTAATAGCAAAATCCTATATTCCTAGAGATTTAAGAAATGGCTGTATTCTATTCCTGTGTGCATTTTAACAAGGCATTGCTTGACAGTGGGGATATAATGAAAGTCTCTTCTGTTTCATGGCATGTAGATTGTATGCTAATAAAAGTAATAAAAAGCCAGGGCTGGCAGAGGGCTTCATGGATGATCTGAATTCATATCCCCAGCACTCATGTAAAAGCTGGGCGTGGCTGTGTACATTGTATCTGTAATCCTAGCAGAGAGGTGGCAGAGCCTTCAAACCATTGGCCAACTAGCCTAGATGAATTGATGAGTTCCAAGTTGATTGAAAGACCCTGTTTCAAAAAAAAAAAAAAAAAAAAAGATAAGGTGAAAAGTGATTAAGTGATTTGAGGAAGTCACCTTCCACATATGCATGCATAAGTACCCACTTGGGTACTTGGACCTACATGGACACATGCACAAATAATAGAATATGCACTATGGTAACCTAAGGAAGATCTAGACACTGAGTACATACCCAGCTAAGATGGGACAGGCCCTATGTGCTCTTCATCTTATGAATGTGGCCATTGCTGTGTATCCAGCTCTATCTTTGAGGACCTTGGACCTGACACCTGATTATTTCAGCAGTAGTGCTATTAGAAACATCCCTTTTTCACAGCACTTCCTATTTTGAATTCGAGTTCCGTTTGCATCTTCAGGTTTGTATTTCAATTAGCCAAAAAGAAGTATTTCAGCATCGCATAATTAACACTGAGAGAGCGAATGAGATGCAGAACCATACCATAAGTTCCTGCAGCTGGGGAGATATGAAGAGAGTAAATGGGATCATCAGGAGGAGAGGATATTTATAAACTCCTGAGGGGAGGGGGGACAGCTAAGTAGATGCGATCTGTGAAACGCATCTCATACGTAAACTCAGTCGCAGTTCCTGGCAGGATTTTGTATCTAGGCTCTGAGCAGCAGCTGGAATTGCTTCCTGCCTTGGTCTTTGCCCCGTCTCTAAAGGGCCTGGCCTCTATCACTGAACAGTGAGTCTGAGCAGGAGTGAGATTGGACTGCGGCCTGTGCTCTAAGTCACGTGCTCTCTCTTCATGGTCCAACTCACTTCTTTGGTGGCACGGTGAGGCTTCTTCTATGTGAAGATGGAGAGTCCGATTCCCTGCATGTGACTAGGCAGCTGAGATTCTGCATCTTTAAGAGGTTCACAGATGCTATTGCTGCTGCTGGCCCAGACACCACATTTTAAGTAGCAATCACCGCTAAACTACAGGTAACAAGACAATTCGCTTGGCTACGCATATCTCTAAGTGAATGACAGAGGTGTGGCAGTGCACAGGCACAGTGGAGAGGGTGGACAAAATGCAAAGCGTATGTCACAATCTCTAACCACAAGAAGCTCACTGCACCTGTGTCAGATGGGTAAGACCTGAGTACATATGTAAGGTCCATGGTCCACATGAGATAATAGTCAGGTATGTACTAAGTGATATGGACAGTCAGGGATTAAAGATCCAATCAGAAAGATCAGCTGTTAGAGGCATGTGGGCCTTGCTGGGATGATCGCAGGGCCGTGTGCGTGACCCAGTGCTGATGAACTCTTATTGGACACGCCTCTTGACTTGTAGTTTGGCGGTTCTTCTCTATTTCCAGTGCTGGGTGTGTGCTTACTCTGAGCCCTTCCTGTGTATTCTAATGCATTTCATCTCCAGCTTAGTCTCCAAGCTCTTTCTTTTCTTACTCTATCTAATTCTCCCCCAGAAATCATTTCTTCTCAACAACAGTTTTCTAAGCCATATGTGTCCAGTACAGATATTTCTACCAAGGAATTACTCTGCTCTCTGTAGTATCTTGTGTTGTTACTATGATGACTCCCAAAACATCACTCTAAAATAGCCCACCCCCACAGCCTGCCATTTTAAAATTTGGATGATTTTTCTGCAACCGAAGGTTCAATATGAGACTCTTACCCTGATAACTAGAGCCTGGCTTTCACCTGTGGAGGTCACTTCAAAGGTCCCCTTTCTTCCGCAGGGCTGGGCTTCCACTGCCTTGCTCACGTGTCTGATGAAATACTCTTAGCCTAGGACACCTGCCACTTCTGGTTGCCCACTGTCCCCTACCAATTCTTCAAATCCCAGGCACAGGCCAAAGTATGGCCTAACTCATGGGCCAGGACTGAGCACAACTTCCTTCCAGTCCTCAGAGCACTTGCAGCAAGTATTGATGTTAAAAACTGCAGTCTCCTCCTGCTTCGCGTTTTGACTTAACTGTTCTCAGTCTCTTAGTTGTATCATAAGTGACTTCTGGAGAGCACCAGGGCCACACACATTCCTCTTAGCCTTTCCCATAACACAGAGACTACCAAATGAGTACTTGTAAACTGAGGATGGGTAGAAATGGCGTTGTTCTGGAAGGAGTCGTGGATCTCAGTTACCACATGGCCACAACTGAAGAGTGTTTAGTACATACCAGCCTAGTGGAAATATTCTTTAGGAAAAATTTCTGACTCTGGAAAACCAGATGCAAAGTTCAAAGGATAGAAATTCTAAGAGCTGCATGTGTGGTACAACCTACAGATCCAATTAGTCAGGAAGCTGGTATGAAGATTCTTTAAGCCTGGGCAATATAGTGAGATCCTATCTCAAAACAAACAAAAGACTCTCAAAGGAAAAGATGACGTGACAAAGGAGAACGTGGAGAGAAAAATGTGAGGGGTAAAGTAGAATTACATTAGTCATGTGTGCGCATGATTTTTTTTTTTTTTAACCTGTAAAAAATGTTGTAGAAGAATAGCTGTCAACCAGGGAGGATGTACTGGTTGTTTTTTGTCAACTCAATACAAACTAGAGTTACCTGGGAAGAGGGAATCTCAAGAAATTGCTTCAATCAGACTGACCTGTGGGCGTGTCTGTCGGACATTCTGTTTGGTTAATGGTTGGTGATGGGAGGAGGGTCCAGCCCACTGTGGGCAGTGCCGCCTCTAGACAGGGTAGTCCTGGGAAACAAGGAAAGCAGGCTGTGCCATCACAGAGATCAAACCATTAAGCAGCATGCCTGCACAGGCTCTGTGCTGCATAGTTTTATGTCAGCTTGACACAAGAGAAAGTCGTATGAGAGGAGGGAGTGTCAACTGAGAAAAAAAGCCTCCATAAGAACTGGTCCTGGATTCTGTAAGAAAGCAGGCTGAGCCAGCAATGAGCAGCAAGTGAATAAGCAGCACCCCTCCATAGCCTCTGCATCAGCTGCTGTCTCCAGATTCCTGCCTAGCTTGAGTTCCTGTCTTGACTTCCTTTGGTGATAAACTGTGATGTTGAATTCCCCCCCCCCCCCCCCCCCCCTCCCCGTCCCATCCAAGTTGTTTTGGTCATGGTGTTTCATCACAGCAATGGCAACCCTAACTAAGGCAGTCTCTGATTTAGTCCCTGCCTCCAAGTTCTGCCTGTGTGATAATGCTTAAATTAAGAGTCTGCTTTCTGGTCAGCTGAGACTTAAGACTCAACTATGGTTCACAAGAGATCAACGCCACTGAAAGTGAAACCTTTGCTTTAGTGAAACATTGAACACTGGTTAGCTGGGATTGAGAAGCCATCTATGATTAATAAGAGACCAACATTGCTGAGATGAAATCTGGGAAGTGTTTCCTCAGCATCCTCACACAGAGGCTGTGGTGGGGGGTGTGTGAAAGCTGCATCTCAAGTTGGTATTGGAACTTGGTTGTGTGTAAGAGTCTCCTACATGATACTTGTCTTGAAGGCATCAAGGAGTCAGAGAGAGTAGCTGGAACTTGACACCATGCGGGCTTGGAATCCCCATGGGGAGTCCAAGGAGGCCAAATGGTGAAGGGACAGCCTCAGTTGCAGTGGGGACCCAGGGATTGAAAGGGTAATAGAGAAAGGCTGAAACTTGGTACCCGAAGAAGCCAGCAGACCATTGATGAAGGTACAGCCTTAACTGCAGTTCAGACTGGTACTTTAGAGACTCTGGGATGATGAGATGATTGCCAAGGATAAAGGATAACAGTACTGTGTAATGAGCAAGCCTGAGCCTACAAAACAAGCTATGTGGGCTACAGATGACAAACCTGGAGAAATGGAGGTATTGAAGCCTGCTAGACCCCAGAAGATCATGAGTGAGTCCTAAAACATCTGAACTTTGTATACTTTTTTTTTTTTTACTTTGGTTTTGTTTTGATCTGATTGTATTTGTGCCCTGTGTTTTCATTTTTAGAAGTGGAAAGTATGTAACTGATTTTGCAGTAGCCTACAGTTAAAAGACTGGGTACTTTAATTAAGAGAACTTTGACTTTTAAACTGTTGAAAAATTTAGACTATGGGATTTAAAAAGCTGGCAGGTGCTTTATATTGTGATATTAACATGAGATGTTGGGGAGAAATAACAAAGGAAAGGTTATGGCTGAATAGGGATGGGTTTGTGTGCTGAGTTGGTGAAGGTCAGTTGTGCTGATTAGCACAAACTAGAGTCCCCTAAGAAGAAGGGACATCACTTGAGGAATTGCTTCTCTCAGATTGTCTTGTGGATTGTATGTGGGGAATTTTATTGGTTAATGGTTGATTTGGAAGGACTCAGTCTACTAAGGGCAGTACACTCCAGGCAGGGTGGTCATGGCTTATATAAGAAAGCAGGCTGAGCAATCCATGGAAAGCAACACAGTACGCAGAGTTCCTCCATGCTCTCTGCTTCCCTTCCTGTCTCCAAGATCTTGCCTAGGCTTCCTGCCATGATGAATTGGAAAGGGTAAACCAAATAAACCCTTTTCTGTTCATGTTGCTTTTGGTCAGTATTTTGTGTCAGCAACAGAAAGCAAACAAGAATAGATATAGTTTACTACCACCTAGTGAGTTTTCCTAATGGATGTTCAAGTCCTACCCCAGGGTGTTTGGATTTATATTTATTTATATGCTTCCCAAGTGCAATAACATTCTCATTCATCTCCCTTTCCTAGTTGGTCTCCTTGTTAAAGAAAAAGAGATGACTGCTATTCAGAAGGACTGACATCACATTAGACAACTGAAGCACACATATTTGCTGATTTCAGATTGGGAAGTGTGTGTGTGTGTGTGTGTGTGTGTGTGTGTGTGTGTGTGTGTGTGTGTGTGTGTATTTGCAGTCAGACTCCCTTCAGGGAGTAATTGTGTTTTGTTTTTCATCAGTGTGAAGTAGCATTGATGTGCCTGCTGAACAATGCTTGTACACACTGATGAGATGATGAGTCTGATGTCTAGCTCACCTACTTAATGCACGTAGAGTGACTGGAAGCTGTTCTGTGCACAATGCACAGAAGCACTGATCCTGTTTTTCTTCCCTCACTTGAAGCAGGCACTCACAGCCGTGTCAGGTTGGGTGACTATTTCTTCCCAAAGCATTTAAGTCTGCATTGGAAACTGAAATAAAGTGGTTTTTGGTACTGTTTTATTTTATTGGTCTTGAAAGAGAATGGAGAATATATAAGAGATGATGTCATGTGAGACATTTAAGAAGAAACTGGTTCAGGAAAGAAGCTGATGCTGGTTGGGATGGGTGAAAACCCTGCCACCGTTCTCTGACAATCTTAGTAGAGTTGTATGCTTCATCCCCAGGACAGTAGAATTAAGTTATGTCTTCCATGACACAGGAAGATGTTAGTATAAACAGCCTCCTTGTCACTCAAGGCTTCAGACTTGTCTCCCGCATTCCTTAGAGCCCTGAAGTACATTTACTAGCACACACCAGGGAGTAAATATCCTATAAGACTTTCATTAAAACAGTCTGTAATTGATCAGAGGGACAAACTTGCTGTGTGATAACCTTAAAATGCAGGGTGAAAAATAATCACGCGTCAAAGATTAGTAATAGTTTACTCAAACTGAATGTTTTCCCCCAGGGCTTTCAAGAACAGAACTTTAGTTCCTTGGAAATGACCCCTGAGACTCCCTTTAGGAATTCCATTCCAGAATTAATGCAGAGTAAACCACACCCAAATGCTGCCACTCTAGTGGCAGATTCTTGAAGTTGTGACCTTGTTTCCACAAAGAAGCCCTGTGGTTTCCTTAATGTGAGATCCCATTGGGTTTGGAGAACTCAGAATGATAATGAGGGCTTAATCATTTGCCCTCATGCCTTCAATTTGGTCACTGTGAGTGAAATTGCTTTTTTATTTGGATAAATGAACATTGCTGTCTTCCAACCTTAAAGAGGAAATGGAAACAACAGTTGGGGTGAAGGAACACGGGTTGAATAACCTTGGAAATAAGCAGCCAGTTCTCTCAAATTCTTTAATCTGAGATCATATGTCCACATCATACAGCAAACGCATTTGCCAAATTTTCATAACCAAATATTTTTTTTGCAAACAAAAACCTCAACAAAATATATGTAAACAATTTTCATATGTTCCTTATTCTGGGAAGAAGCAAATTTTACCAGAGGAAAAAACTCAGAAGTGCTTTTTCATCATATCATGAAATGACTGTCTTTAAAAAAATATTAAACAGAAATGGCAATTCTTTCTTCTTTTTGGTACAGGGCCTTGAGAAGTTGATGCTGGCGTTAAGTGATAAATACAGCTATTTGTATTTATCGTGGGTCGTGGTGGTGGGGGTGGTGCTGCAAATGGGTGCATATGTATACCCAGAGAATACTTACCCAGTGAAGCCCAGGTCTGTTTATTGGCCTGGCCCTTACTGAGTAGGTTTGACTACCTCTGCTTCTCTGGTGCTGGAATTACAATCATGTGCCACCATGCTCAGGCTTTTTGTATGGATACTTAGAAATCCAAACTCAGGATCTCCAGCATTTTGCCAACTGAGCTGTCTAGCCAGCGCAGTCAATGCAGGGTTTCTTTCTTTCTTTCTTTCTTTCTTTCTTTAATTTGTATTTATTTAGCTTTTTTAGAGAGGGGATAATACATTTTGTATGGTCTATAACAAGGATATCTTCTTTCTTTCAGTATTGGGATATATGATCAGCGGTGTTTGGATTCTGATCCTGAGTCTGAACAAAATCTGATCACACAGTTGGAATCTTTGTTCTTGAAAAACACAGAATTGAACTGTGTTGTTGCCTTTGTGATGGTGAGAGTGACTTTCCATGGATGTAGGTTGCTCAACACCATCACTCAAAACACATAAGTACCTGATCACCTCTCAGCGTATGTTTTTAAAAATATTTTATTAATTTATTCATATTACATCTCAATTATTAGCCCATCCCTTGTATCCTCCCATTCCTCCCTCCCTCCCACTTGCCCCCTACTCCCCTCCCCTATGTCTGTGACTGAACGGGACCTCCTCTCCTTATATATGCTCATAGGATATCAAGTCTCTTCTTGGTGACCTGCTATCCTTCCTCTGAGTGCCACCAGGCCTCCCCATCCAGGAGACGTGGTAAAAAATGGGGCACCAGAGTTCACATGAAAGTCAAACCCACTCTCCACTCAACGGTGGAGAATGTCCTTTCTATCCCCTAGATCTGGGTAGGGGTTTGAAGTTTACTGCCTATATTGTCCTTGGCTGGTGCCATAGTTTGAGCAGGACCTCTGGGCCTAGATTTGCGCATCATAATGTTCTTCTTGTAGGTTTCTAGGGCCCTCTGGATCCTTCTATTTCCCCATTCTCTCCTGCTTCTCTCACTCAAAGTCCCAATAGGATGTCCTCCCCTCTGACCCACTTTCCTGGCACGTAAAGACTTTCATGGGACATGCCCCTTGAGCTAGTATCTCGATATAAGTGAGTTTTTACCATTTGACTCTTTTTGCTTCTGGGTGAACTCACTCATTATGATAATTTCTAGTTCAATCCATTTGTCTACAAATTTTGGGAATTCCTTGCTCAGCATATGTTCTATGCTCCTACTCGACACTGTTATTTTAATGCGTTATTACCTATAGGTTGTATTCAGGTAAGTTTTTGTTGGGGGGACAGAAGTCAGCAAACTTATATAAGTAGCTATATTTTAGACTAGAATGGACTTTGTTGTAATTATAACTCTGTCACTGGGGCTCAAAAGTAGCTAGAGACAATGCGAAGGGGAAAAGCTCACTTACAAAGAGTTTATTGATGTTGAAATTTGAATATATCATTTTGATATTAGGAAGTATTAGGTTTTTAAAACCCTTTCTGCCATTAAGAAATGTAAAACTCTTCTAAGGCCTTGGACAGTACTCAAACAGGCAGCTGGCTGGATTCAGCCCAGTGACCCATTGCTTGCTACCTGTGCTTTGCCTTGGGATTGTAAACCTAGACTGGTGTTTCTTTTGGCATTGCAAGATAGATAATGTGGTCCCTCCATGTCTGGCACAGGCACTTCCCAGTTTCCATACCATAGGAACACCAGGGCACATGTAGAATTGGATGCCAGTTGCTATTATTCCTGGAACATGGTTTATTGAGGGTCCACAGCTGCAGTTAGCCCAACTGGCTCCCACTGAAGGCACTTAATGTCTTTGCTGTGATGTCACTCTCATGGTGGAAGATCTGAAGGTTGCTGAAGTGGCCTATAGACAGTGGGCCCTTCTTCTTAGATTCCTTCCTGTCCTGGACCTGCAGTCTCTAGCAAAGCAAACTCAGGTTTCCTATTTGGATCCAGCCCCTTATATTCCCCACGCCATATGGCTAGGATTTCACTCATGTGTAGCAGCTAATTGCAAAAAACAGACTTCTGCTAAAAATATCAAGCAAGGCATACCTTGGTCAGCTGGCTACACCTTTAGCATGTTTGTGCTCTGCTTACATTTGGTCCATTGGTTTCACTTTAGATTCTAAATTTATAACAATCTTTTTGATACTAATTTTCAAATAATTGTATCTAACATGAACTAGATGAAGACAAAGAAGAGGAATAATCAAATTTATTAAGGTTAATATTCATAACGAATGTTTGCCTGCCGGTTTTTGATTCTATAAACCATGTCTTCTCTTTTATTTATTTTTAAATATACTTATTTCCTGAACTTGGCATAATCAACTTTGGCTATAAAGTATTATAAAACTGTGTATAGTGTTCATTAAAAATTAGGAGAAATTACTCAAAAGTCTATTGTACAGAAATAAGTATTTATCATTTAATAATTTCATAGGTATGCCCATAGCAATATACATATGTAAGCAGCACTGTGCATATGTGTATTCGGTAAGTTGGTAACTACAGACAGATACATGGGAAGGGAAAGGGGAGAGCAGTGAGCCGCCCACAGGCCAGTTTATCAGTCTTCAGTTCCACCTGTGCATCTCCGTGCTGTACCTGTGATTCAGTAACAATGCTTGAGTTAGTGGTTTTATAGAACCTGCTTGTCAGACTGCTTGAGGAAGGCTTTTGAAGCATCATGTTCTTTATCTCCAGGGTCTGTGAGTCATCTGCCTCTGCACGATGGTGCAGTCAGTTGTGTGCTGATGTGGCATGCCCAGTCCCTACAAATGGCTACACGATGTAGAGTTGCATGACAGAACAAAATAGCATATGATGTAATGACATTTTATAAATGATATGCCGAAAGTGTGGACACTTAACCAAAATACCATCTCAGTTTCTCACATGTTAACTGGCTAGGAAATACTCAACCATTGCAATAAGTATGACACCTTTTCTTAGAAAAGTCCTTAAGTTTGCTTGTTGATGGTGGCATTTTGGTTTGCCTGAGCTGCCATAAGGAAATACCACAGATTGAGTGGGCTAAACAGAAATTCTGGAGGCTGGAAGTCTGAGGTCAAGATGTGTTGAGTTTGGTTTCTCCTCAATCTTCTTCCCTTGGCCTCTACTTTGAGGAATTTCTCTTGCTTTTTACAAGGACACCAGTCAAACCAAGCAGGATCCCTACCTGTTTGGCACCATTTAGCCTTAGCTATCTCCTTAAATGCTCTCTATTAAGCTAGAGCTTCAGCAACAAATTTAGGAGGTACAGTGGTCAGACAGTAACAGTGTAGGAGGGGCTCAGACCAAGCTACGGGGAGGAGATGGAAGGAGGTTACCTGAGATCAGAGGGCAGATTGCAACATCCAGTGGATATGTCGTGTGTGTGGCTGTGTTCGTGGGTATGTGCGTGTGCGTATTCCTGAGACACTCAGCTCTGTACAGTGCAAATCGAGGTACTTGTCTGGTGTTTCCTGCAGAGGAAGTCATCGATAAGCAAATATGAATGGGCACATTAGAAAGGCATTAAATTCTCACAGGCCTCACAGACAAAGTGATGGGATGAGCCATGGCGCCAGGCAGTCGGAATCCATGCCTTCTTCTCAACAAAACCCCATGGGATTTTTGGGAGAATAGCTAGGCAACCCTAAGCCTATTTATTTATAAAAACGTGTGTATTAACCGTGACTACTCCATACAGTTGTTGAGTTCATATATTGAAAGAGGTGTGCCGTACCTAGTAAGAGTGTAGTGAGCATCAATTACCTTTCGTGTTACCTGTTTTCTGTCCTTAATAAAGTTGAGAGAATGCGTGAGTAGCAAATAGCTACCTGTCCACAGTCTACCCTTGCCAGTGGGCCCCTTCAGAGCCAGAGTTACCCCGTGTAAAAGAGGTGGCTCTTGTGATGATGTTTTGGGAAGAGAGATCCATGGAGACGCAAGAAGAGCCAGCTTTCAATGTCCAAAGGAGCTCTTGTATTCTGTGGAACCTAAGGAGGCAGAATCCACATGAATCTGCAGAACTATTGACTGTGGCATTACACACATATGAGAGAAAAGATACAAAACCAGTGTGAGACCAGAGCCTGGGCACCATTGGCTTGCCGCTGTGCAAGGACGTGACAGAAGTGGATGAGAAAAGGTGTCCTACTTCAGCAGGGAGCGATGCCTGCTGTGTGCGCAGAAGCCAAGGCTTTTGAAGCACCACATGAGAAATGTCAGAACATGCAGTGAGTCTCTTTGAACCACGGAGGTTTAAAATCTGCCCAAGTGATTCTGAGAGGACACAGTTTGCCTCTGTCAGGAGGGAGGGAGGAACAAAGCCTGGTGCCCAGCGGCTCTGGCCTTGGTAAAGCCTCCTCTGCTATGGCAAAAACAGTCTGATCAGCCTTAGCAGGTCAGCACGGCTCCTGGAGACAGATGCTTGCTGCTTAATGTGCTCATTATTAGTTCTAGGGGCTAAGGAAGGACTTTGAGGGTTGGAGTCAGATGCAGCTGGCCCATGTTATTGCTCAAGTTGTGTCACCTTGGCGAATAAAGTCACTCTCCCAGGGTGCTGCCAGTATGGAAGGGAAACAAGAAACGCCCAGTCAGAGGGTGAGGCTGGGAGCAAATGAGAGAGCGTATGTGTAATGTGTATATCACTGGGTCTGCACTGCTTTCCTCTGGCCTCATAAAGCTGAGTAAGCAAAACTTTCTGAGATTCAGGGCCTCGCAGGGGCAATGGGTTCTACTGATTAGTAGAGTTGATCAGCATCTCAGCAAGTCTGCCATTCATTACCTGGGATACGAAAGAGGAACACTTCTTCCCCAGTGCCTCGCTGTGGCTTCAGTCTTGGTTATCTTGAATTTTGTATCCTAATTTGCCATCAAGGAATCTGCTTTAAGCCAGATTTCATAGCATTTTAAAAAAATGTAGACTATGCTGCTTTTCAAATTTTATTTTATTTTATGTGTGTTGGGTGTCTTGCCTACATGTACCTCTGTTTTCCCTGTGTGTGCCTGGTGCTCTGGGAGGCCCTGAACTGGATCTCTAGAACTGTAGTCACAGAGGGCTGTCAGCCACCAAGTGGGTGTTGGGAATCGAACTCAGGTCCACTGGAAGAACAGCCAGTGCTCTGAATTCCTGAGTAACTTGTCCAGTCCTGTAGCACGTATTCTTAATCCCCATGTTTAGGAGGCTGAGTCAGGAGGATGGTGAATTTAAGGTCAGCCTGGCTACACAGTGAAGTTGAAGAAGTGGGCTACATGACAGGACCCCATCGCAAAGCAACAGCAACAACAACAAAGCCAAAAATCCAAGCAAGAGGACCGGAGAGAGCTGAGTTTTGTGGTGTGGGAAGGATGCTCTCTCTGTGGCTCCTTCTCAGTGTTGCCTTCCCTCCCTTTCCCACCCCCTTCCCAGGACGGACAGTTTATTGCTCAGTGTCTAGTTTTCGTCTGACTGCTCACCATCCTCAGTGATAAACTTGGAGTGACCATGTCCCTGTGCCTAGAGTCCTTAAAGAACCCGTGGCCATTGCCGATGTGTCTGATTGTCCTGGAGTTGGTGTGCAGAACTCCTCAGCGGTGATCTCCTGAGGTGTGAGCACAGTTTCTAGTAAATTGAGGTAGGGCTGACTGTATTGGTGTGTAAGATAGTGGGTGATGGGCATTTTGGCTGAGTGATAGGGTGTACAGCTAGTTCTCAAATAGCAGGATTTAAGCAGATTTCAGATGATTATAGGGGAGACAGGTTAGGTTATTCATGGGCCCCTCCAAATTTAATTTCCAAGTAAGCCATGTGACAAGAAATTTAACAAAAAGGGAGTCAGGTGAGCCACTGTCACTTTAAATGCAAAATGAACTGTTGGCACTGTCTACAATGCTACTGTGACTTGAAAGCATTAAATATGTTAGAAGAAAAATCATTTTAAAGTTGGCTCCTGTTGCTTGCTGTGCATGGTATCTTAGAAAATGTTGTCTGGTGAAAGGTTGTTTATTGTCCCTTGGGCTGGACTATGCAGGAAAGTGCAGAAGTGTTCTGCCGATCTACTATGCCTGAGGCTATTGGTGCCGTGCACACAGGCTTGCTTGCATCGTCATAGTCTGGTTAGAGTTAACAGAATTGACCTTCAAGGCTCAACCATACTGCCTAATTCATGGAGGCTCTGCCAATTCCTCTATTTAGTCACAGGTATAACAAAATTCAATGCATTTAATTTTAGTGTCACCTGGTACTTTCTTATAAATGTGGTAGGCACTTAATGTGTGTCTGGGTCTTGGGTCTTGGAAAGGCTTGGATTCGCATGTAGCTCTTCCTAAATTATCTCTACCGTATAGTGTTAGGGATGGCTCAGGAATTCTATGTGGAATTGTGATCAGAGTCGATATAGAAAGCGGTGCTGTGGGGCTTTATTTGCTCACAGTACATTCCTTCCTCTCATGCCCAAGTGACGAAACTCCACAGAGAGAATCTCCTCCTTTCTCCTTGATGAACCCACAGGCCCTTAGTTCTTCAGCCTGATGGCCTGTGCCCTCTTTATTCTTTGCATCTATCTCTGCTATAGGCTGCCCTCACCCTGGGTCCTGGGGGCGTGGCTTACTTCCCTTTCCATCCCTGTGCTCAGCACAAAGCCTGGCACTCAGTAAAGCCTATAGCTTGAGACAGCTAATTGGGCTCCAGGAGCTTCTTTGACCCTTTGGGAGCTAGCAAATTGACTTTAATTGGAGAAAACTTGAGTTTGTCTTTCAGATAGTTCCAGGGAAGGCTGCTGAGGGAGGGAGAAGTAAGTGGGGAGGGCTCTCTGTCTGAGGCATAAGTTCGAGGATGATGACAGTGGAGGAGAGAGCAGGGAGAAAGCACTGTAAGTTGCAAAGGCTGCTGCAGGGAGCGGAAGCCACGATGTGCTCAGCTGTGCAACTCTAGTAGGCATGGGGAGGCATGAGCAAGCACAGGCAAAAGGCAGCTTAGCCCTGCCTGACCTGCTCTGGCTGTGTTCTCTTCATAGTGAGGGACACATGCTGTTCGGCTTCAGTGTCCCCAATTGGCCCGCTTTCACAGAAATGCCATGGTTACTGAGTCCAGCTCACTTAAGAGTAGGGTTGGTTTTGTGTTACCTCATACCAACCTATGAGATATTTTTGAAAATAAAAACATTTTTCTCAAAAAACATAAGCCTCTCTTTAGTAGATATGTAACAGTGGTGATTTTGAGTAGGCACCTTCCTGACCTTGTGCGGTCTTCCGGTCTCTTCTGAAGGAAGATGGGGCTATTATAACACATAGAAGTGACGCTGTAGATGCTGAAAATTGAACATTGAAAGGTCAAGAAAATAAAACTAAATTAAATTAAATTATTATCTTACTATTAGCTATACCTATTGGGTCTTATTTATCTGGAGGTCCAATGCTCAATCCATTGAGAAAGAGAGCCAAGTTATTGTGTTTTATTTTACAGGAAAAAAAAAAAAAAAAAACCCCTATCAGGATGATGGGTATTTTGCTGTCAACTCAGTCCTCGGAAATGAAATTCAAACAGTGAAAAAAGTTAAATTAAAAAAAATACAAATTGTCAACAACAACAAACCCAAGACATGTAATCAGGAAAGAGTGGGTGAGCTTGCAAGCTTCTGAGGTCTAGTGAAGACTTGAGACCAGGAATGTGCCAGAAGTTCCAGAACAAATCACACACCCTCCGAATAGAAATCTCATCCACTTCATTTTCCCAGTGATTATGGAGGACTTGGCAGTTGCGTGCTGCTTGACACCAAATCCCTATCTTCTGCTCTTCAGAGTTGAGGCAGGACATGGGCCACGGCAATTAGATCGGTGTCACGGAGCTCTTGTGCACGGGCTGAGGCCTCATGGTGTACTGAGTGAGCAAGCAGATGAGATTCAAGAGCCCCACGTTTCCAAACCTGTGAGGAGCGATTTCTGTATATGTACATTTATAATTGCTTTTGAGGAAGAATCAATTTTGAGGTGTATAGCCTGAGATACATGTCGGTTTTTCTTACATCATTTCTGTCATACAAGGACAAGTTTGTGTCCAGGGAGCCCTGTGCCATGATGTGTCCATCATGTAAAAAGATTTAGCCAGGCCTTCCTGTGGTGTCTGTGTCTACTATTGTTCCAGGGCCTTGGAGAACCAGTGAGCCTGGTATGCTAAAGCCACTCAGGAACCCTCAGTGAGTGTTCCTACTCTTTTGTTGTCTTTTCTCAGTGGCTGGGTAGGGGAGGCTAGGACTAGGTGAATAGCCAGAAAGGAAGGAATAGTAGAAATACTTTTGGGTTTATATCCAGTCCATTGTGGGGGGCCTGAAAAGTGGGGCTCTGAAGAAAAATGGAAGACAAATGAGAAATTTTCAGTGTATGAAGAAGGTGGTCTGGGTCATATTTTGTGGATTAAGAAGTGAAGGGCTGACAGTTGCAGGTAGCACATGTTAGTGACCCCACACAGATGCCAAGAAACAGCCAAATGCAAATATTTCTAATGCTGTTGTTTTGTTGTCCTTTTCCTTCAACCGTCTTTTCTTCCTTTGTTTACTGAGATAATGCCTCTCAGGCTGAGGACTTTGCTCAGCTATTTAAGTGCTGACCTAGATGTGTGAAACCCCTGGTTTCTTCCAAGGAGTACCATGTAAACTGGATGTTCAGGCACATGTCTATAGCCCTAGTGCTCCATGGGTGGGGGCATGAGGATCAAGGTCATCCCTAAATAGCAAGTTCAAGGCCAGCCTGGGCTACCAAAACGCCTGAAAAGGTTACACGTCTTATCTATGCTTTTCTCTTGTCACAATTTTAGTCATGGAAATATATTCAACTTGAACCACTTTCAGCTCTTTTTGATTCTGCTTCTAAAGTGGCACATGATGTTAGATGCATCATTTCCGTTTGATTGGCTCAACACGAAAATATTGTCTTCTCAATAACTATGAAGCATTTGCAGGAATTCTGGCTAAATACTTGATATACTTAGTGCAAAAGCATCACTTGTATGGTTTTCAGTGTGGTCAATGAGCACTTTTTGAGTCCTTGCTTTTATGCTGGGCTCTGTGTTGTATGCTGGACAGAAAACCTGGGTCTCTTCCCTTGACAGACAACGATACTGTTTCCTTAGTTCACCCCTAGATATTAGTTCCTCGGCTGTAACACAGGACTAATAATCTCAGAAACCTAAAAGAATTGCTGTAAGGATTTAATAAAATAATTCATAGACAGCACCTAGCCTAACCCTTAATTACTTTTCAATTTCCAGTACTTAAAGTCAAGAAAGTGAATCAAATGCCTCCCTCTAGTCAAACAGCATTCCAGGCTTGCTTATGTCCTGGAGTACACACTGCTACCATGTGCTCTATCTGAGTTTTATTTCTATCAGATACCCAGGTGATGTAATATTTTGGTAGGTTTTGTTTTAAAAAATATATAGTGTGTTTACTCTTTGAGGATTCCACACAGGCGTGCAGTGTGTTTTGATTTTGATCACCTTTACCCTCCTACTCCTCTCCCTCACCTCTAGATCCACTCCCTATCTCCATGCCCAACCCCATTTCATGCCCCCATATTTTCCTTATAATCTACAAAGTTTAGTGGTTTTGATGTGATGACTTCTGTCCGAAGAAGTAAAACATACACGGTGGTGCAGGTGAAGGTGGTGGTGGTGGTGCAGGTAAAGGTAGTAGTGGTGGTGGTGATGATGGTGGTGCAGGTGAAGGTGGTGGTGATGGTGGTGGTGGTGGTGATGATGGTGGTGCAGGTGAAGGTGGTGGTGGTGGTGGTGATGATGGTGCTGCAGGTGGTGGTGCTGCAGGTGAAGGTGGTGCAGGTGAAGGTGGTGCAGGTGATGCTCCTTCTTGTTCATCTTGTTGCTGTTGTTGTTCTCCTCCTCCTCTTCCTCCTCCTCTTCTCTTCCTCCTCCTCTTTCTTGCTTCTCTTTCTCCTCTTCCACTTCCTCCTTCTCCTTCTTCTTTTTTCTTTTCTTAAAAAAATTCTTGGTTATTGAGAGAAGGAATAAAAACATGTTTTTTTTTTTTTCCTGGCTTACTGATTTCTTAAGTGGCATGTAATTTTAAGTCACAATTCTTTATTTGTCTGAATTCAGCAAAATATGACCCTTATGGTCCTAGTGGGAGGCTTGCATTTCAGGCCAAACGGCCAGAGCACACATGGTCTGGAATGCACAGGGTGTCTTTTCTCCCTCTGTCTTTCTACCATTTACCCACCTGCTCACCATTCATGTCTTTACACTTAATATGGGTTAAAATGGAACCTTAAATTTAAAACGGAGCCATACAGTTAGTTATTCTTGACACTTGTTTTGCCTGCACTTAATACATGTCAGCTCTTACCCTACTGAGAATAAGTAGTACATAAGTAAATACATAAGCAGTATGTAAATAAGTAGTATATTGATTGTCACCTGAAATAAAGAAGGGCCTCACTAGACTCTCTTCTGGAACAAGTTTTAACTTTGGTTAAGAATTTTATGAGGGTTTCTAACAATGCCACAGATGTCACAGATTGTTGCTGAGTCTGGAGTACTAGGTTCATTCTTGTTATTTTGTTAATAGGCCTCTGTTTCCAGGGAGGATGGTGTAACCATCCCTGCCCCTTGACCTTATGCTCTCTCTGTCTCCCCGCTCCAGCCTAGCGTGCCCTCCTCCCACCTTACCTGCTTAACAGGCACCTGTGTCAAGACTCAGGTCAGCTTCCTTTGACAAACCATGGCTAGTTCCTGAGTGCTACATTCTGCTGGGCACAGTTGTCAGTGTCCAGAGAGGAGCACACCTGGAAGCAGATCATTGTGACCTGTCACCTAGCCCATGAAGGAGGCATTCTCAACTAATGTTTTCTCCTTTGTGTAGCTCACTTAGAATTGATATCAATAGTTTTCTGCTCTTACTTAATATTTCCTTTTTGTCTTTTAGACTGCAAATACTTTTAGGGAATCCCTTCATGTTACCCCTTTTAAATACCTGGCCATGCTTGCACGTAATTGGTGCACAGCGAGTGTTTCCAGAACACAAAATGAGTCAACATGGGCTTTTAGGCTTGATAGCGATCCAAATATTATGTGTCTCATTCTTCATTCATTCTGGATGCCTAGTACCTGTGGACCAGTCCTGAACATGCATGGGATTTGGTTCTTTTACATTTTGGAGGGGAAGGAGGGTCAACAAATAAATAAAACATAAAGGATATCAGTAGATTCAAAGTATTGTGGAGGAAAAATGAAGCTGAAGAGAAGGTTGTATATGAATCAGGGATGGGTAAAAGCATTCAGGGACAGCGGGTGAATATTTCCCGAGAAAGTGAAAATTGGGCCAAGGCCTAAAGGACATTAGTAAGCTCCATTTACGGTAGAAGAAGCATTGCAAATGCCCAGTGAAGAGTGTACTGGCCAATGTGAGGTTTGTAAGTATGCAACTGAGGTCAGGCAGGGTGGCCAGATTGAACAGAGCCTTATTCAATGCTGGAAGACTTTGATTTTTGCTGGTAGGTCAAGTACCACTGAGTGCTATTGAACCAAGGAAACAGGGAATATGAGGGAGGCTCAGGCTGGCTGTGTTCACCTTGAGCTGTAGGTGTGGGTTTGCTAAAATCATAGTAGTGGAAGTATACAAGAAAAGAGATTATATCCAAAAACATTGTAAAATTTTGGTTTTTTAGAACCAAAAGGAAGAAGATGTTATGAGTGTCCAGTCTTCATCACCCAGATCCACTGAGTGGTGTTGGATGTTGGTTTTATCTACAGCTTGTCTTGGTGACTTCCTTTATAGTTGGCTACACACATTGTTTCTCTGCTTCACCATGCATCTCACAAAATGTGAACACGGCACTACATGAGCAGAATGCCAGCGTCATGGGGATCTAATGAGTCCTTCCATCCAGGCCTGTAATGTCACCACTGTGTCATTTATTATTTGCATCTATTTCTAGAGATGATCCCAAAATGTTTGTCAATGACAATCCCAACAAGCTTGATTGTTTGCTGTGAGGGACAGTAAGGACTTCCAGGTGACTGTTAGATTTAATCAGAACAAACACCAGGCACCAAGCTGTGGAAGAGTCTGCGGGAGGCAGAAGCTTGGCCTTTCGTTTTGAGCATATAAAGTTTGAGGAATATATGGGAGATTTATGGGGAGGGGTACCAGCAACAGCTGGATGAATGAGTAGAATACTTGGGAAGATTTTGCCTGCAAAAAGATATCTGGTGAGCTGGCCGTGGTGATACACGCCTTTAATCCCTGCACTCGGGAGGCAGAGGCAGGCAGATCGCTGTGAGTTTGAGACCAGCCTGGTCTACAAAGTGAGTCCAGGACAGCCAAGACTACACAGAGAAACCCTGTCTCGAAAAACCAAAATAAATAAACAAACAAATAAACTAATAATGATAATAATAATGATGATATGATGATGATGATGATGATGATGATGATGATGATGATGATGATGATGATAATGATAATAATAATAATAATAATAATAATAATAATAATAATAAAATAAATCTTGCCATCTCCAGTGACTAGGTAGCATTTTACATCCCAAGACATAGTGAGACCATCACAGAGTGAAGAAGTCAGGGGAAGCTTGAGAGGACTGGCCCTCAGACCCTGTCCAGGAGAGTCAAAACACAGACAAAGGAAACCAGAGGAGGGCCTGTGATTGGGGGAAGAAGGTGTGAAGAATCAGCTGTGTCCAGCAGCACTGATGGCTGTGTCACAACTGAGGAGTCTATAGTGTCTGTCACCAACAGTTCAGGAGAGGGAATAGAGAAAGCACTGCCATAGGGCTTAAGAGGAAATGGAAGAAATTATAACAGGGAGTGCCCAAGAACTTCATTACAGAAGTGAGATTCCAAAAAAGAGGGTGGTAAGTACAGGAGGGATGTGGGGCTAAGAGTCTCTTCATTGTTTGAGAGGAGTCACACTTACCTTTCCCTAGCTAGACTGGCTTCTCCTTCTCCTGCGGCTACCTCTCTAGTGTTGGAACTAACCATGTTTGGCTAAGCAATAGATTTGAACAAAGGGAAAACGATGGCATGTTTGTATGCTGATGAGAATAATCTAGCAAAGAGGGGTAAAATCCTGAAGGGAGAAGAGATCTGAGTTACTGGCTAGGCAAGTGGGGCAGTGCATCCATGGTAACAGGAGGATGGGGTGCCAGGAAGATAGGCAGTCACCTCAGATTCTCCTAATTGCTGCTTTTGACCCAGAGAGATGACAGAATAACTCATCAGTAGAGACTGAGAGGAAGCAAGAATTTTGAGGATGACTTGGAAAGTGGAATTCTCTTCTGTAGATATATTTATTAGGGTTTTTGGGGGGGATTATGAGGTGTACATGTCCCTATGGGAGGTGTCTGGTGGAGCGGGCAGGGACTAAGTGTAAATTGCCCTCTCTTGGAATAAGGGGTCTGGTCACTAATAGGTTACTCTTTCTCAATCCAAAAGGATCAAGAGTTGTATTTTTTTTCTGTTCAGTAATTTTTAGCCCTGAGAAGCAAATGATATACTGATTTTAAAAATCATAATGATTAAGAAAAAAAGGACTTGGGGGTTAAGATAGACCTTTGTATTATAATTTCTGTGGCACTCCAAGTGGAAAGCCAAATGGGGGCTGTGTATTTCTGGCGTGGATACTGACACAGCTTTGGGGTACACATTTTCCGATCGGCTTGGAGCTAATGACATGCAATAGACTATCTTTGTCATGTCCACTGTCATTATGTGGGTGTGAGGTGGAAGGTGCCTCATTTGGCCCGTACCTTGGAAAGACACTGCGGCTGATGGCCTTCGAGAAAACAGTGTCCTGTTCGTAAAGCATCTTCTGGTTCACTGTTGGGAAGCTGCTATGGTTGTAAGTTGTGGCTGAGTGGGAGGTTGTTCCATACCAGACTCCCGAGGAGCCACGGGCCGCATGCTGAGGACTCTCCAGCCTTACAGTTTCTCATGAGCTTTGGCTGATATGATGTAGTAGACATTTTTATTTATCTTATACTTTTAAGCTTAAGAGGCACATCTTGTAACTCAGGCAGCTTCCAAATCTGCATACAAATGAGAGGGGAGAAAAGACAAAAACAGCGAAGGGCACGTTTTTTATATCTTTGCAGATTTTCTGCTTATGCTTCACCTGTTGTATCCTTATTGGGTATTTTAGATCCAAAACTCTCACTTTGAAGATTTTCATTAGGAAGACAAAAATAAATATCAAGTGGAGAAACTGTAAAGGATATATATTTTTTTTAAATAAAATCCTGTGAGATTAGCATTTTTGGTACCAGGAAATTAATCCTAGTTTTCCGATTAGTTAATGCAAATAAAAATTACCCTTAGATTATTAAATGTTAATTGTCTACAGTTAACAGTAAGTCATTCAGTGGCTTAGCAGAAACCATAGATTTATAAGGAATAAAATTTCCATCTCAAATGAAAGTATAGTTCTTTTGTTATTTTTAGCTTTTTACGACAGGATGAGATGGTTATTTTTAGCTTTTTGTGATTAAAAAAATTAAATGTGTTCTATAAAGAGAACAGTAGGATAAATTTTAGAGTAACCACACAACTGCAGCAGTGAGAGATATCCACCTCTCTTTTGGGGCCAATAATGCCTGGGAGTTATGTTATGGTAGCCCAGCTGGTAAACACACCTGGCTTTCAGCTCTGTCTCAGGGACCCATACATGATGGAAGGAGAGAACTCATTCCTGAAAGAAGCTGTCTCCTGAGTTCCACGCATGTACCGTGGTATCCATGAGACATTCTCCCCGCCCTTGGGAATTTGGGATGTGTGCTTGAAATAAAATATAGAATGCGTTCTAGCAGATTTTCGGTGGCCCCACCCACTGGTCCTTCAGACGACCTATCTGGCTCTGCCCTTCCACGTGTTGCTGGTAATGAATGGCTGATTACAGTTCTCTATGCACACTGTCCCCTGCCCCGCACCCATTTATCCCCTTAGGTTTAGACTGGGCCCCCTGTCCTGACACAGGTGTGCTACCTTGAGCTCCCATGAAAGCCTACCTCTCCCATCTCTGCTCTGGAGTGACTTCCAAACTGGGCTCGCCAGCCCATGGAGCTCAGTGTGGTCTGCATCTTAACCATTAAACTCTCTGACATCATCTCCCATTTGGTCCTGCTCTGTTGGCATAAGGTTCCCTTTGTGTGGTGAGCTTGTCCCTGTATAATGGCTTTTGTTTGAACTCACTCTTTCTCTTTCCAGAATCTGTTCCACATCACTGACTGGCTACTTCTTTTCAGAGGCCTCTTACGCATGCCTTTCCAATCCCGGCACCACTTTTGTCTCCAAACATAAATGCCATCTCAATTAATTTTGCTGAAGTTTTTAACACTTACATATGTAAGCCAAATAGCATAGCTCTCACCATTTGGAAACACACCGTGTGTAGGTTTGGATATGTTTCTTCTTTTTCTTGTGGTACTTGCACTTGAACCCAGGACTTTCTGCACATCAGGCAAAAGCTGTACTAATGAGTTCTAGCCTAAGTCCTCTTTTCGCTTTTTGTTTTGAGACAGGTTCCACTAAGTTGCCCAGACTGGCCCCGAACTTACTTTAGTCTGACAGGACTTGAGCTTGCAATCCCCCTGCCTCTGCTTTCTGAATAACTAGGATTTACAGTTCTGCTCCACTGGTCCTGGCCTCGGATATACCTGTTAAAAACGGTAGGAATTGGCTTCAGACTGAAAAATCTTTCTGTTCCATTTACTACTAGGCCTTTTCTTATATTGACGTAATTTCCTTTTCCTTTATCTGTCTTGTTTTATGCCTTGGATATTTCACTTCTTTTTTTAGTTTTGAAATTACAGTTGGTTTTAAAAATCTAAATTATTCCGAATGCAACACCTCCATATACCCTCTCCTGATTTATGCTATTTTTATTATGCTTTTTAATTCTGTGTTTTTTTTTAAACTTGAAGGCATCAGTATTAACCTGAAAGGCACAGAGACAATATTATTTCAGATTTATACGCACATCTCTCTGTTTTGTCTCCCTCACTCTTTTTTAGTAGCTAGACATTCCATCTGAAATGACATGACTTTTGTCTGAAGATCCTTGAGGTTTACTAGAGATGAAATATCCTAGCTTTTATTGTCTAAAATAAATTTTTCTTCTTATCCTTCAAAGACTTTCCCCCCTCAGTACAGGCTGTGTTAGCTATGAGCAGACAAATGCACCATTCCACTGTTGCCTTGCTTACATGGTTGCTAGGGAGTAGTTGATGGCCAGTCTGTCAGCCCTTGGAGCATAATGTCATTTTACCTTCTGTGAGTTGCATGGTTCAGTCTTTGTCTTTTTGTATTTTGAGTATGCTGAGTTTAGATATAAAAATTTTATAAATATATTCTTCCCAAGAGTCTCTAGAATTCTGAAATCTGAAGATTGCTGCTCTTACCAATTGTCTTGAAGAACATTAATCGTTGCTCTTTTAAAGAGTGACTCTTTCCTACATCCTCTGGCCCCAGCCCCTTCTGTAGTCACTGTTATGTGTCCTTTACATCACCCTACTGCCCTCATGTATCTTAATATCCTTTACTGTCCCTTTGTTTGTTTATGTGACTTTACGTTAGATGGCCTCTGACCTTTTTCAGGATTTATGAATGTATGTTTCTATTTTTATCCCCTCTTTTCCTGGTTCTTGACTATTGTAGTTTTTTATTTGCTCTTTTAAAATCCTGATTTAACAACAACAAAGAAATCATTCCCTATTTCTGGTGTTTTTCTTGATCTCTTATTTCTTTACACAGAATAAGCATACTTGTGCTTTTTTTTTTTAAATACTTGTGTGTTTTTTCAAAACTGGGTTTCTCTGTGTAGCTTTGGTTGTCCTTGACTTTGTATACCAGGCTGGCTTTGAACTCACAGAAACCCGCCTGCCTCTGCCTCCTGAGTGCTGGCATGAAAGGCTTGTGCCACCATGCCCTGCACATAGTTGTTTTATAATCTGATATATAGATGATATTTGATATCTCTATGTTTTCTGATTCTGCTCATGGGCATTTTTTCCACCTTTAGTGTTTAAAGTTGTGCAACTCATTGAAAATGTGTGTGTGTGTGTATATATATATATACACACATACCTACGATCACAGAGCCAAATCTATCACAGCAGTAGTTTCACATAGTGTGTGTGGGGGGGGAGGGTATTGAGGCTGAATAGAAAGATGTTATTGTTCCAGATTGATGAAGTCTTCTGTTCTTCTCAGCATTTTCTGACACTGTCAGTCCAGGGCCTTCTCAAATCAAGCCTGTGCATCCTATGTCCAGGCCATGTAAAGTGAGCTTCAGCTGTGGCCAGAGCAGTGAACCTCTGGGTACAGTGTCTTGTGCTCTTGCTTTCACGTTTGTTATGCATTTTTACTTCGCCTCTCCCTGTAGATCAGAGTCAGAGCAGTGTGCAGCAGCCTTGTCACAGACTGAACGTTACACTGTCTTGTGTTTCCTGTGCCAAAGAAATTAATCTGTTCCCTTTTAATTCTGCCTCATACAAGTCCTCAGGACATTTGTAGCCGTGCTCTTTGTTAGGGTATAGGAAGAGTGGCTTAGAGTCAAGTTGTGATAGAACTGTTGTTCCCTGCGGACCTCATGTATAAAGATGGCCTTCACTATTGCCGCAATTACCGGCATTCCGGCCTTTCTTCCCAAACTCCAACCAGAATGGTCCCTCGGGCTTTGCTTACAGAATTCTGGGATTCCTTCTGTAAACTCATTTCCGAGGCTTAGGAACCATGCAGTCAAGTCTCTCACAGCAGAGGGCTGACTTCTTCTGTGTTAGTTGCTGTTTCTGTTAAGTGTGACTGAATACCTGATGTGAAAGCCCTGAAGAAAGGAAGGGCTTACTTTGGCTTACAGTTAAATAGGAGCATTTGATCTTTGCAGGGAAGGAGGGCAAGCAGGGAACAGGAAGCCAGCAAGTCACGTGGCATCTGTAGTCAGGAAGCAGAGCACATGATGTGGGGCCGGCTGGAAAACCTCTACCCATTTCCTGTGGTGAGGCTCCACCCCCTAATGGTTCCACAGCCTTCCTAAGCTGGACACCAGGTGTACAAACACACGAGCCTAGTAAGGACATCTCCCATTCACACCACAAGGCCTTCCCCCCTCCCCCTTTTTTTAAACATTCTGCTCATCTCACACCCCAAGTGGCGTTAGCCGTTCTTCAATAAGGTTTTCTGTGTTGTTCATATCCATCCTGTAGATGTAATGCTTTAGGGTTCCGCCATAAGATGAGGACTGCCTCCTGGAACACCTTCCACACTCGGGGGGTGGGTTATAAGTCCCAATTCTTCTCCTTCTCCCAGGGGATGGTAGAAAAGAAACACTACCCTCCACTTAGGTTCTGGGCAGCAGTTTCCTTTAGATCAATATCCCAAGAACTTCTTACTGTCTTAGTATCTCTGATTGTGTGTGTGTGTGTGTGTGTGTGTTTTATGTGTCCCTGTATATTTATGTGCATGTGTGTGTACATGTGTGTGTATGTGTGTACTTGTATTTTATGTGTCCCTGTGTGTTTATGTTCATGTGTCCTTGTGTGTTTATGTGCGTGTGTGTGTGTGTGTGTGTGTGTGTGTGTGTGTGTGTGTGTGTGTGTGTATGTAGGTCAGAGGGTAATCTCAGTTGTCACCTGAAGGCTTGCCATGCACTTCCTTTGAGAAAGAGTCTGCTGTTGGCTTGTTGCTCTCCAGTTAGGCTACACTAACAGGGACGCCCCTGCTTCTGCCTCCAACAGTCTGAGATTGTAAGCACATACCCCTTCATTTGGTGATTTTTATCTGGATGTTGGGGATTGAGTTTATGTCTTCAAGCTTGCGAGGCAGATGTTTGATCCACTGAGCCATCCCCAGAGACAAGGCCTTTTTTAAAAAATGGAGTTTAGCAAGAGTTGGTTCTGTCAGAAAAAAAGAAAGCATTGATAAGAGTTGAAATCTAGTGAGTATCATTTAGTGGAAGGGGGAAAAAACTACCATGTGCAATATGCAGACAAAGCTTCAAAAGCTTTAAAGACAAAGACTTGGGAAGCCAGGGTTTTTGTAAACTGGTGTTTTATACATTCCTTTTAAATATTGGTGTGAAGTGAAAGAAAGTCAGTTTGGGCTTGACTTGGCCAGGTTCATTCAACAGCAGCCATGTCATAAAACTGTACCCGACAGCTTTAGGTTGTTGACTCCGTTGGGAAGCAACCATCCCTGCTCAGCCCTTGCTGGGCACTCCCTGTAAAGAGAGTCCTTCATGGCCATGGCTTCTCAGAGGCACGGAACGTACAGATTTCTCTGTGTTGTTGTCTGATGTATATTTGGAAGTAACTGACAATGAGGTTGTTGCTTTACATGTACCAGAAAACAATGCTGGCAAGCCTTGCTCTTACAAAACAACAGATGCAATGTAATCAGATTTGGCTGGCCCTGGAGATGCTGGCTGTGTGCACGCCAGATTGATGCCTTTGGCAACATCATGCTGAGAAAAGGATCCTTTGTAGATGACGAAAATCTTCAGTAAAATTTTGAATGTAAGAGCATACATCCGTGACAGAACAAGCGACGTGCAGAGGGTGTCCAGACAGGAAGAAGGGACCGACACACAAGCATAGCCACCAGCAAAGTGGCCGGGAGATGAGCTAGTAAAGAAAGTGGTGAAAGAAGAAAATGCTCCATGCAAGCTGAAGTGGAAGGGGTAAAGTGGAAGGTGGATCTAGCTTGGTACCTGCTCTTGCTTCTTCATGTTCTGGACAATGAGGGGAGGCCTGCAGTTTAAGGAGACAGGAAGTGGGTGGCCTCCCTGGGTCTTTAGTGAGGTCGGCCATCATGCCTCTTAGAGAGTTCCAACATATCAACCTTCAGATGACCGGAATGTTTAAACTTTGGAGAAGGTTGGGGGATCCTGAGGCAGGATCCACAGGGGACTGAAGTGTCAGGACATCGTAATTGGTTACAAGGCTGCAAGGTCTGTTTATTTGTATGATTTAATTTGCTCTCCCATCCTAATGAACCATTATTTCTTATCCAAGGTATAGAATTCACTAACTTTCAGGAAAATGAGTGCTGATCTGTAATGAATGCTTTTCTGGTTCTTAGGCATATTCTGTGTTTGGTAATTATTTTAATGTTTATCTGATGGTCTCCTGTCATCGTAATCGCATAAACATTTATTGATGCTTATTGTTTACCCAGCTCATTGTGACAGCTGTTATTCAAACCTCACTACACCACAGTGGGTTGCCAGTTAAACCTAGTTCAGAAAAGCTACACGTTTTGCCTAAGTTCTAAAATGAGAGTCAGAGTCAGAGTCTGTGTGTAATTGATTGCATATCCTTGCCTCTTCCTGTTCCTACGTGCGGACCGTATAACTGTAAAAGTAGATTGGAATGGCGTGGGATTCCTAAGTGACTTAGGCTTACTTAAGTTGCCATTCTCTACAGAAACACAGGTGCCTGTCATTCCTCTTTTGTTGCTTAATCATAGGTATACTAGAGATGGCCAGTGAGCTGCAGTGAGGCTGGATGTGTGTGTGTGTGTGTGTGTGTGTGTGTGTGTGTGTGTGTGTGTGTGTGTGTGATGTCTGGAGATGAGTA
The DNA here is from genome assembly GCF_903995435.1 of Acomys russatus. Lineage (NCBI taxonomy): Eukaryota > Metazoa > Chordata > Mammalia > Rodentia > Muridae > Acomys > Acomys russatus. Next base: position 17,761,904 of record NC_067160.1, on the reverse strand, counting down.
TATGTACATGTGTTTGCACATGTTTCTGGAGGCCAGGGATCAAGATTGGTGTTCTCTATTTGTCCCCACCTTTTTTTAAATTTAAATGGCCGAATCTTTTATTGAACCTGACACTCATTAATTCAGTTAGACTCACGGACCAATGAGCTTCGGGGATCCATGTGTTTCTCCTCCTTATCACTGGCACACGGGATAGGTACACAACTGCAATGCCTTACTGAAGGGAAGCATGTCAGCGGGGTCTGGCTCTGAGGGTTTTATAGCCTTGTTCCACTTCCTGTTCTCGTATTCATCCATGTTTTATGCTCCTCCTTCTCCCCTCCCTCTCCCTCCCTCTCCCTCTCCTCCTCTCACTCTGTTTCTCTCTCTCTCTCTCTCTCTCTCTCTCTCTCTCTCTCTCTCTCTCTCTCTCTCTCTCTGCTTCTTATGTGTGGATGGAATGTGATATTCCTGTGTGCTGCTCCAGCCTCTGGGCCTCCATGCCATTTTGGGCCCTGTCCCTCTGGAACCGTAGGTTGAAAATAAACCCTTTCTTCCTCAAGTTACTTTCAATCATGGTATCTCATCCCAACAGCAGAAAAACTAATGTAGTAGGGTACCAAGTCACATGTGACTTCAGCAGTTCTATTTGAATGAAAGCATGTTCATACATTTGGAGTCATCCCTTTGTTGACACTGCGGTGTTCTTGCTATCTTTCTTTGCTATGAGGCTCCTAGCAAAGAAGTTGTGACTTAGTTCTCCCTTTTTTTCTATCTTAGATGTTGATGAACAGAAAGACCTACTAGAAATTCTGTGTGGTGGCCGTCGGGTTGTTTGGTCTTGGTTTTAAGAATCAAATAATGTTGTTGGAAGTAGAAGTTGCAATTCAGTTTTTCTGTGACGTGGTCAAGGAAATAGAAACTACGTAAATATTATAAGTGGATTTGTGGCTATTCCCACTGCCAGTTTTGGTGGTTTGGTTTTTTTTTTTTTTCCCCTGGTAGAAAAGACCAGCAGCAAGAGCGATCAGGATTCACTGTCTGCCTTAGACACTTCTGTCTGTCCATCCTGAGAAACCATTGGTTTTTCCACTCAAAATGGAAGTGACTATACATGTGGTTTGTGTTCTTTGACCCATGTCAGAGAAGAAGGGGTATAGCAAAGAAAAGCAAGACAGAGGCCCAGGGTATGCTAATGCAGGTTTAAAAAAAATGTCACAATGAAATGAATTGTTCTGGGTTATTAATGTCTACTATTTTTAAATGAACGATAAAGTCAACTTTAAAAGTATAAATACACTACTCAGTGATTCTCTGCCCACATCCAACACCCAGTGATAGCAACAGAGTTAAGAGCTTGCAGGATGCTGAACAAACTACTCAGTGAGGTCCAGGCAATGAAGTCAAGGCCGTTCTATTTATTATGCTGTTAACTTCCTTCACTGCCCAGCTATTGTGTGCTGGGCAGTAGGTGCAGGAGATGGTGACGGAGGAGGCCCAGTGTCCACCCCATTGTAACTGGTGTCCTAGCTTCTTCTTTGGTTACTGTCTTTCTCCTAGAAGCATGGACTGATGGTTAAGCACTCAGACCATGAGGTCTGTAAGACCTGGACTACAGTGCTATGCTTGCTAGATTCACAACACTAGCCAAGCCAAGTTTGCCTCAGGAAAACTACTTTGCTCCAAGTATAGCTTGGGCAGAAGGCGGGTCATTCAGGGAACAGGCTACGTACTCTGCCTGAGGCAATAGCAAGCCAGCCTGGATTTTAACTATCACTGCTGTAGTTTCAGTAATTGGTATGATTATACGCTGGGCTCGGGGTGTGAGGAAAGAGGAAAAGTGTTTGAAATACATAGGAGGAATGTGGCTCCTGGGTCTGCCAGAAGGCTGAATCAGCTCATAAAGGTACATTGCTTGCCCACCAGGGAAATAAATAGGCTGGATCCTCAGAAACCCCGAGCTACAGCCTCCCTGGGTAGCTGCATTCTTTCTCCACGTGTTATTTAATTTCATTTTTAAAGATTCAAATTTTGGGCAGTTAGGGCAAGAAGCAAACTGTGATTTTTCCTTGACTTGAACCATATTTAACACAGTATAGCCTGGCCCAGGGAGAAGCACGAGTGGGTTGTTGCTGACAATATCTTTTATTGGCCAATCCTCCAAATACTGTGCTCGTAGGAAAGATATTAAGAGCACCTGTGTGAGAAAGGTCTTCTTGGCCACTGCTAAGAGACAGCTGCTCAAAGCTATGGCTTTTCGGTTGCCTTTTGGCCAGGGATCATTGCCGTGATGAGCTTGTGACCATGGGACAAAACAAACCGAAACCAGCACTTGCTCTTCCAGAAGCATCTTGGAAAGGTTAGCTTCAGTGAAGACATGTCTATGCGGTCGGAGCGGTCAGTCTAACGTTATTTAAAGAATCCGAATGGAGACCTTTCCATTCCAGCCTATTTTAAGCTTCCATTTAAAGAAGCATAGCATGACGATAATATGATAACTATTATTATTTGTTGTTATAAAAGCTACTCTCCCTCAATTTGGGCCAAGTCCTGCTCTAAGGGACTTATTTTTAATTATAGTCAAGCATGCAACATGAAGATAACATCTTAACTTTTTTTTTTTAAGTGTACAGGCTTTGTACAGTATGTTGCTGTGTACTCAGCCACACGGACCATCTGCAGAACACTTTTATCTTGCAGAACTCAAACTCTGCACCCGTTGTACACTGACTCCTGGCTCCCTGTTCTCAGTGCCAACCTCCTGCTCTGTCTCTGTGGGGTTAGCTGCTCTAGGTGCCTGCTATATGAAGAAGCAGTAAGTAGTCGCCCTTTTGGTGGCTGGCTCTTTCACTTAGCACTGCGCTCTCAAGGGGATCACCCGTGTGGCATGTGTCCAAATTTTTCCTCATTTAAAACCTGGGTAATTCTCCAGGTTTTATATGTGTATGCTGTAACTTATATCTGCTGTGTGTTTTCCCTCTTCCTCTCCGTGTTCCTCTGTTCCTAAGGAGTGTGTGGTTAAGGACTTTATTCTATGTGGACCAAAAGCTACACATTAGAGGGAGGCAAGTTTATCTCTGTTTGAAGGAAGAGAGGATAAGAAGCAGAGATGGCGGTGCTGGCTGGTAGTGGAGGAGCTGGGCTTTGAGGAGAGCAGCACAGGTCTGGTCCTGGGCTCCCACCACTGTGCTGTCTTTGCTTCTCAGTACACAGGCACTGCAGCAGACTGAGACAGTGACGGAGATGCTCATGGCCACAGGCAAACTGGAATGCCTGGTTTGCCTTCTGGTTTCTTCTAACACTTCCTCCACCTCACTTAATTTATTAGACATCTTTCCAGGTCATGACATACAGGAAGATGTACTTCACTCTGATTAATGACTGCACACTGTGGACATTTAATTTGTTAACCACTGCTTCTACCCTAGCATTTTAAAAAGGGATATTTCGTATGTGTACATTTTATGCTTTGTCCCCTGCAGTGTAATGTTTAAATGGAATTTCTGGTTAAAGGGTGTACATATTTTTTGTTTGGTCTTGGAGTTAGAAGCTGACACACAGAACATGACTTCAGTGAAGACCTTGCCGTGGGAAACCCCAAGAGCTGATTAAGCAAGCATGGTTTCTGGAGTAGCACCAGTGATCAGATGATTAGAACCCAGCCCTGGAGAGGCTTCAGCTGGGCAGGGCTGACTTCAGGAGTATAAATCATCAGCCATGTGTTTGGCCCACCACATTTGTCCAGACAGCCAAGAATGTCACTGTTCAGAGATCCTTTCCCTGTCAAAGCCCAGGAAGTCGTGGCAGTGGGAGTGGAAGAGGGGAACCCTTTTATAAGAAGGCCGTGCTTTAATGTGTTATCTCTGACACTGTTAACTTGGTGAAGTAATGTTAACAGACTTTTATATAAGTAAGAATGCTATGTGATTTAGACTAGCAGACATAATTTGTGCATTTGTATAACTACATGTTAATGCATAGACATGTACATGCAGGTAATTCCACTACATGTTAGAAATATGTTGTTCCTTTTAAAGCAAACTATTTGGTGGTAGTGTTTTAAACTACAGTTTGGGGAAGATAAGGTAGAAACAGGAACACTATTCTAGTGTAGTTTACATTTTTAAGGATCAGATTCTACACTTTTTTAATACAATTCTGGAGTCTCAGTGCATATACTATTTTGTCTCCTTCACTGTACTTTAAAGGCTACTGTTAGTGGTAGACATTATATTAAGTGTGCATCCTCTATCCATTGATTTTCAAAATTTTTATAAGCTGGGTATAATGCCTGCTCACTCTGTGCTCTTGTTATAGTCATGAAAATTGAGTCTTAGAGAATCTGAGAAACTGATCCTCAAGCAGGGAGCATATCTGAGCATGAGGAGTGAATCCGAAGGATTGCCTCATTCTACCCCCATGGATGACCTTGTGGCATTCTGTACAGGGTCATAGTATGCTGGTGGCCCTCTTTGTACAGGATAGTTCAGTTGTACAATCTTGTGCCCCCGTAGCCTACCCTTGATGAGGGCCTATGCAGCCAGCAGTTCTAATGCAGCGTGCGCAATATTATTTATTCACCAAAACCTTCATTGAGGAAAATGTGTTTTACACAGTAGACCTTTTCCTGCTGACATTTAAGTTGTATCATTTTTAATTACAAGCTATTAAAGTGCCCTTCTCGAAAGATTTGCTCTCTCCTTAAAAACAGGTTCCTTTGATTTAATTTCATCGTTACAAAGACGGATGATCGCAGATGCCAGAGAAGTTTTTCAAGTTTGGAACACTTGAGTGCTGAAAGTTATAACAAAGAAATGGCAACCTAGAGGTTTTAGATGAGGGTGCAGTGGGCGGAGGAATAATCTTATGAACAAACAGGTTCTACACACAGAGGCCCCAAGACTGGGAATTAAATATTTCTTTTTAAAAAGCATGAGAGATGAGGAAATATCAAGATTACGTATTAAAACTCGTAAGAGCAAATCTACCAGTTCTTGACAGTTTTTTAACTGGGTGCCACATAACGTGTGACAATTCTGGTTAGTCTGGATTTAGAAGGGGGAAGATAAGACAAGAAAATAGATGTTCCAGGTTAACAGTGTGTATTTTCTTGGGTTCTTGGTTTACCAAGGCCACTGCCCTCAATCGAACAATGTTAGTAAAGAGGAGGGTGCAGTGGAAGGAGTGAGATGTCAGATAGACTAGGAAGAATACGCATCAGATTCCAACTGTAGACTGTGGAACATATGTGGGAAAGGTATTACAGGCAAGGTCAGAGCGCAAGCAGAGAGGCCCACCCCAGGATGGTGTGGGAAAGCCTGCTGGGTGGAGTTTAGACATGGGGAGAAGAGAAGAGCTTAGAGAGCAGACTAAGCTGAGTAGAAGCCTGAATCTCGCAACAGAAGATTAATCAGGGCACGGTGTTCCCTGGTGAAGTTTTGGAGCAGGATTTGATGGTGGGGCACTTTAAAGATCAGCCTGACTGCAGCGTGCAGCAGCATGAAAGTGTGGTTTGGGGCTTGTGTGCTACAGGACGGGTAAAGGCTGGGTGCAATGGGAGGAGATATTTCAGGCATGCTAAAGTTCTAAGTCCATGCCCCCCCCCCCTTAAAGTAGAGTGTTCCTTAGTTTTGTGCTGCTCAGAATAGAAAGAGTATTGTGACAAAAATACTGTCCCTTACCAGCTTCAGGAAATCGACCCCTGTGAGGTGTTTTGTGTACTTTAGTTCCTATTGAGACTTTAGCAAATGAAAAGATAATAGCTTAAGTCAATACCCATTTATTATCTCATAGTTTTGAAAGCCAGAAGGGCTGGTTTCATTGGCATAAATCCAGGGTGTCAGTGAGGTTCTGTGGGCCATAGGGTGCCAGCTGCTAGAGGTTGCCTGTATTTCTTAGTTCATGGACCCTCTTCTACTTAAAATCACAGCAAGGCCTCTTCAGACAGCTCCAAAACTTTTGGGGCTACTTTTCATGTCCTTCCCTGACTCTGATTCTTTTACCTTACTGCCTTCCTTTTAGGGGACCCTGTGATTATATTGGACCCACCCAGAATATCTAGGATGTTCCCCTACCTCAAAGGTCATATCAACCACATAAGGTTCACAGATTCCGTGACAACTATTTGAGAGCCGAGTTCCTTGTGGGTATTGCGGTGCCCAATCCAGCCCACTGCGCTTTCACTTAGAGCTCCCAGCTTTCCAAATTGAAGAGTCAGAGTGACTAAGCAGGCACAGAATGGAGACTTTGTCCACTTGTTCTCATGAAGGCTGCTTGCCTTTCCAGATTGGGGAGGTTTATATTATGGGATGGTGTTTATTGTAGAATTGAGTCAATGGTTTCCCCACATGCATGTGTACATGAGGGTCTTTTGTCCAAGAGTAGGAACGGAGGAGATACATGAGCCTGACATTTTCACTTAGATCAAAATTTCCAGGAATTATGATGGGTTCGTGTGTGTGTGTGTGTGTGTGTGTGTGTGTGTGTGTGTAAAACAGAGAACAACCTTAAGGTGATGTCCCTTGGGCTATCAACTGCCTCCTTTTAAAACCGAGTCTCTCATTGGCCTTTAACTAACGGAGGAGGCTAGTCCATCTGGCCACTGAGTACCAGGAATCTGCCTGTGTCTGTCTAGCTCTAGTACTTTAGCTGCACAACACCATGTCCAACTGCTGGGTCTGTGAGTTCCGCAGATGGGACTCAGGCCCTCCTGGCACAAGGCAAGCATTTCACTAGGTGAGATGTCTCTTACCTTGCACTGTGTCCTTCCGTTATCCAATCGTACCCTCACCAGCCTCCTTGTCCGTTCACTGTGAGGACACAGACAGTAGACATAAGAGTAAGAGCTACAGAACAGTCAAGGGACAACAGATGGGGACAAAAATTGTTTCTACTGTATGTTTAAACTGATAAGCAAGACATGACAGCACTATTTTTTCCTGTCCTTTTGTCAACATTATGTATTTTAAAAGTTAAAAAATGAAGAAATATAATATGCAGAGTACATTTTATTTGATCAATCAATATAAAACTGAATTTCTTTTCTGAATCATACTTGTACCTGCATCTTCTGGTATTTTTGTTTTGTTTTGTTTTGTTTTTTATTGTGAGAGTGCTCCCATTTTCTACATACACAGAGGTATTGGCCTCTTTGCAATTGATTATAAGCCTTTTAGATGAAAATTCAGTTAAAATCAGATTAAAGGACCCTGTATATAAAACTTTATAGAATATTTTTTATTTTTTACAAAGTTTTTCACACTGATATATATATGTATATATATTCATATATATATATATATATATATATATATATATATATATATATTCAAATTTTCTCAGAATATCCACTGGTTCATTTAACTCTAGTCTAACCCTCTGCCTTAGCCCTCAGAATTACTGTCCACCCCACATCCCTTGCTTTGCGGGCCAGCAAGCCGTGAAGTGTTGAGACACGTTTCTTTTCATTGTACTCAACTTCTAGCAGCTATCTGCTATTTTTATTTTATTTTAGAAACCTTAAAAATCAGGTGAGATCTCATGCCCTGGGCTTACAGTAATGCATGTCATTATTTCATTTTATCTACAGATAACGTCCTGAATAATTCCCCCTTAAGAATGGAAAAGTACGCTTTGTGCAAATACCGTCATTGTACTTAGAAGAGTTATTTCAAGTCAGTGTTTATAAAGTTTCCTGAATCTTTTACTGTTAATATATTATGCAAATCATTTGGTGCTGTATTTAGTGACTCATTCATCAAAGAACACTTACTAGGTAGGAAGACAAGATGAATAATAGCTAAGATTCATTTATTCATTAAAAAAACAAAACAAAACAAAACAAAAACCTATAGTTTCCTGTGCACCAGACATTGTCTGGTTTCTGTGGGGCCTGCACTGGACCAAGCACATGCTCTGCCTTGGTGGAGCCCATGCTCTCAGACCTCACACTGAGGCACGGAGACAAGAGTGTGAATCCAGATGCCATTGTTTGGCTCCTCTATGAGCCCAGGCAAGGCATTTCACATACTTGATGCACAGCGTTGCTTTTTCATCAAACGGAGGGAGTAATGCACACTTAGAGGCGAACAGTGAGTAGATAATGAGCCCTACAGAATGTGGCATGGAGTAAACTGTGCCTACTGTGGTCACTTTTATCATTTTGTGAGGAGAGGCTACATCCTGAAAATACAATGCTGGAACCACGCTGGTGTTTTCATGTGGAAAACCCGGACATTAGAATAAGCATATCCCCGTTCCTTACACCTTCTGTTTATTCCTGTGTAACTCTTTGCTACCCACATGCCATTTGGTGTCCTCCTCTGATCTGTTCTTCTCCACACTTGAGCTGTGCCAAGACTAGCTTCCTGTGCTCTCTGCTCTCTCTTCCTTCACAGGGCAAGGTGGGAGGGCCCCTGCCTGTTTCTGCTTCAGCTTCTCAGCTTTGCTGTTCCCCTTCCCTCCCTTGCGTCTGTCCTACACTCCTGCTTTGAAGCCCACCCTGTGTCCTGGTATCACCATGGTTACCCTGCTATTCTTTCTCACACAGCTTTCTCTGAAAGTCCCTCTCTGAACTCTTGTAGATCCCCTAACTGGCACTGTTTGTTTTATCGACTCCTCACTATTTACAAATTTCTCTTACTTTGTTTTACACATTGAAATATTTGTCTTTTCACCAGCTAAGCTGCTGTGCTCGGTAAACTACGTGAGATTTTGCTGAGTGGTTCACAGCCGGCCTAAGGAACATATTCCCTTCCTGTGAGACCAGGAGAGTTGCCTGCCGCTGACTCGGGGGCTCTGAGCGTGCTTGTGCAACTTGCAGCTGATTCCTAAGTTGCTACTTCCTAACTATAATTTTGCTGTTGTGAATTGTAGGGTAAATGTCTGTCTTGGGTGACCCCTGTGAAAGGGGTCATGACCCACAGGTTGAGAACGGCTCTAAATTTTATCCAGTCCTCAACACTTCTTTACTTCATTTGTGCATTTTATTTTCCTTTCTTCCTGTAGACCTATACTGATAATCTCTAAAACATAACTCTTTTCCTTACTGCATTCCTTACTAAGGGATCTTAAGAGGCTGTTTATAATCATGTCTAATATGAACAATTACACGGTCATGACCCTGGAATAGCCAAGCTTTCTGTTGTTGCTGCTGTTAAATGCCTTTGCTCTCTTAAAATAGCTGATTGTATCAGCTGACCTCCCTGAGCATCACAAACTAGCATTGACTGAGGAGGCTGAGTGTTCGTTAAAAGAATGCTTCTTTGTTCAAAATAAAGCACCGGAGAGCGAACGCTGTAAATAAGAGACTGTATGAAGTGGAATGTGTGACAACGGCTTCCTTCTGGAAAGGAAGAGAGAAACCCCGAGTCACTCATAGCACAGTCATTAGCAAAGGGCCTTTTCCCCTCTACATGTATTGGAAACTATTTATTTTCTTATCAGACATTCATACCTTTTGTAGATCATACCTAGTGAAATCACGTGGCTTATTGAAGGAATGGGGAGTTTTAATTGGCTAACAATGTCGCTACATACAGGAAAACCCTTTACAGACGATATATGGCATTCTATGAACCAGGAAATACAGTTACAGGATTAATGGAATAAATAAATAAAACATAACTTTTAAAATCTCAACCACTACAGAAAGAAGAGCTCATGACCCTCTCTGCAAGATTTTTATCAATCTTTTGATCTCAACAGAGCAATATCCTTTAATCATTGCATCTTCATTTCCTTGTAAAGTCATATTAAGTATCACACTCATGTGACACTGGACAATTTACAAAACCTGGACCTTTCCTGGGGGCGGGGGGAAAGAAGATGTGTGTAGAAGAGTTCCACGGGGACCAGGTCCTGATGGCCTGATGACCTGATGCCTGGGAAGAGGCCGCGGAAGGCTAAGTGAGCAGGGTGTGACAGCCATACTGGGCATTTGTAAAGCCCCATGATTTTCCAGGCTCTTTGTAGGCATTATTAAATTCCAAACCATGGCACCTCTCCAGCACAGAGTGGGGCATTAGGCATCTCCTTCCTTCTCCATGCATTTCTTTCTATTTTGCCCTCACTCCCTTCCCCCCCCCCCCCCCCCCCCCGCCCTTTAACACTTAGGGAAACAGAGTTTCTGAGAAAGACTAAGCAAATTGGCTGAGAAGTCACTTTGCAGAGATGGGAAAACAGGAACCAGGCTGCTTGTTTGGGAAGAAGAGAACTAGGAGGTCCGCCCCCACAGTTTCTCTCATTCCCTGTTCACACAAGCCTGTCGCACATTCTCCTGCATTCTCATTCCCTCTGGGACATGGGGGACAGTTACAGCTGCGGTTTAGGAGTGGGTAGCCTAGGGACTCGCCCCGTGAGTCACTGCTTTATAAGGGAGGGCGATAAATTCTTGGCGTTTCTATGTTTTCCCCTCGGAGCTTTTACTCCTCCCCAAAGTGAGAATGTAGTTGGAAACAGTTAAGAACAAAGAAAATGCCACTATATTTAAAAATAATTCTTGCCAGGGTGACCCTAACCGTGAGCTCCTGGAGTTTATTATCCTGTCCTGAAAGATTCCTGACAGGACACAGGTTAGGGACTGTCCCTTCCCTAAAAAGTATCCTTTTAGATTAAAAACCATTGTCCTCAGAAGATAATTCTGCAAAGCGCTAGCTTGTCGGCATGCATTTGGTATCACTGCATTATTTGTTTGATACCTATATAAAGGCTTTTGTGTGCTTGAAGATTTAGTGTTGAGAACCCTATCTCTGTACCTTTCTTGAATACAGGCTACTCAATTAGCAGTTGTCTCAAGTTTCATGTCTGGTTCCTGATTGACGGGTCTTAGGTGAGTTAATTAAGCACCACCGATATATCCATTGGATCCCCCGGTACAGGCAGGAAGTAGATCTGGTGATGCATAGACTCCTAGGGGGTTAACATTCTAGTAGCACTTTTGGGAACATGGGGCATTGAACCTAGAACCTCAGGCATCAGAGGCAGATGCTGTACCCCTGCCCTACAGTTCAGCCCTTAAACGGGGCACTTTGCCAATAGCATCAACTGCACTTGTGAGCTTGATATAAACATTGATTTTCTTGGAGAAATGAAGAGAAAGTTATTTCCTTTAAAGGTGTTTTGGAAGAAGGAAGAGATCCCATCCCTTGCTTCTGTAGTGTCAGATTTGATTTGACATAGAGGTAAGCCATTGTGCCTTAAGCTTTCCTTGAGAACCTTCTTGCTATTGAGAACCTGGCATTAACAAGGGACACACGCTTTTCTTCTTTCCCCCTAGCTAACTGTCTACATGCTTTTTGCTTCCTTACAAACTAATTTAACAAGAGTTTAATTGTTAGCAATGTCTCAGTGATTTGGTTCAGGATGTTTGCATTTTTAGAGACAATTATTTAGTATTATAATTAGGATTTTTTTTTCCTAATCAGAAAAATGTGGGACTAGGCTAAGCCTTGTATTCAACTTCACCTGGGATAAAGCCTGATTGTTTCTGGCAGAGCCCAAGCCTCACTCGCCTGGTTGTAGATACACATCAATGTGTATAATCTTGAGTTACCATACCCAGTGTAACCTGTACAGAAGAGACTGCACACGTGAGCATCCTTTCTGTCTTGGCTAGTTTTATGTCAAGTTGACACAGTTGGAGTCATTTGGGAAGAGGGGCTCTCGACTGGGAAAAAGCCTGAATAACATTTACCTGTAGGCAAGTCTGTGGTGCTTTTTTTTTTTTAAGTCAGTGATTGATGTAGAAAACCCAAGCCCATTGTGGGTTGTTTCATGCCTGGGCTGGGGGTCCTGTGGTGTGTACGAGAGCAAGCTAAGAACCCCATGGAGAGTGCGCCAGCACACAGTGCTCTTTCATGGTCTTTGCATGGGTTCCTGCCCCCAGGTTCCTCCCTTGAGTTCCTGCCGTGACTTCCCTGGATGGTGGATTTATAAGTTGTAAGATGAAATAAACCTGGAGTTGAGTGTGGTCGCAGTGTTGTGTCACAGCAATAGGAACCTTAGCTAGGACACCCTCTTTCCCATCTCATCATAAACACCAAGAAACATTGCAGATGACACTGTGCCTGCCTAGATCTGGGTAGACTCACCAACTTCTCATCCTGAATTAGAATTAGGAAAATGCTGTACCTCTCTTAGAGCAAAGGAAAGGCCTTCAAAATTGTTTCAAGGTTGCTCTGGAGCCTTGCATACTTCTCCAGAATTTGGAAGTACTTTGTCCTACCACCTGACATTACATTCTCTGGAGGTAGCTTGATGGCTCTGTTTCACATGCCATGTAGAGTTGTGGTTATCTGTATATTTATTTCATGTTGCCTGTTAACTGGAATTTATTTTTAGAAAATCATCTGTCCAATTTTGTTTTTGTTTTTTTGTATCTAGCACAATGTTTAATACTCATTAACTCTTGTTATTGGATTAAATTGATCTTGTGCCTTTGTAAATGCTCACATATTAATAGCAGTTATGTCCACTTTCTGCTTTCCTATAATTCTGGGCAGTTAACTAGCACCTATTTCCACCAATGTTATACAAAATACCTTCATCTGCATGGTATGCAGATGCTACTGCATCTGTTAGCATCATATTCAAACAGACCTCACAGGCTTGATTTATTCTAACTTCCAGAGCAAACACAGAATGATTACGGAGGAGTGTGCAGTTCCTCTGTCAGATTCCTCACAGTCCACCTCCACAGCCCGCCACCCAGAACTAGCTACTAGTCAGCCCACATCCTGTGATCCAACTAGGCAAATTGCCTAGGTGTGCCCTCTTTCACAAAGGTGCATACAAATATCCACGTCAGCTGACGGAGCCGGTGGCTTTCTCTTACCACCCAGAATATCAGGGGGTGGGGAGCTAAAAATGAAAACAACAACGGCAATAAACCCTCCGTAATCCTCCATAAAAGTTTACAGCCTACTGTGGAAATAATTTTCGATTGGCCCCGGTGTAATTATGACTTTCAATGCAAAGACTTGTTTCTTTCCTTGATGCTAAATCATGGCTTCTGTTGTATTTCCTGAAAGTCTTCTGTGCTCATCTGCTCATTACTTGTGCCCCTCTCCTTTCTGAAGACAGAGACCAATGGTAGACTCTGGTAGTTTCTGAATACTAGCCATCTCCACAGCCCCACTCTCTCATGGTTGTAGAGTAAGAAATCGACACCTCTCACGTAGACTCCAGTTTCTTGGCTTTAACTTACTACATCTAAAATCCAAATTTAATTCATAGATGTATCCTTGTATGCAAGTTTGAGCCTGAAAATGAAGAAACAGGACATTTTAAATGACTTCCTGAAGAGGAAATACAAATGAAATAAGACTTACTATCTTTCTCAACCATGCAGTAACAAGCAATTGAAAAAGAAGTGCCAAGTTGGCAGCGTTGTACAGGGTTCTGGAGGTGGTGAGTACGCTGTGTACGTGTTTTAATAGTGGTGTTGAGCATAAAGAAAGTTCTCGTTGCCAATGTCAAGCGTGTATGTAGTACAGCGTGAGCCTTGAACGAACGGTATTGTCCTTTTTCCCACTTATAAAATTTAAGAGAAATGATTTTCATCCTTTTTCAGATCAAGTGACATGGAAAAGTTTAAAAAAATTAAGAAACAGAATTACTTAAAAATGTATCTCTAAGTGCAACTAAAATACTCACGGACAACGCGCCTTCTCTGGGACCTAGAACTTCAGTGTCTTCACCAGATTTCTAATTGAGAGTTGTACTGCCCAGCTGCTGGAAGGACTGACTTGAATTCAGTGCTGGCCGTTTTAGTGAATAAAAGGTACCCGGATCAACTTACCCTTGTGGACAGACAGGCATCTTTCAAGGAACATCACATAACCGTGCTCAGCATCCAGTGTTATGCAGTGCTAGCATTCAGGATTTAAACCGAAAATTCACACATGTTGTTTGCTTTTGGGGAAGAGGTAAGAATAAGCAGTGTGAAGGGTGTGTAATCAGTTTTAGGAGCCGACATCAAGGACAGAAAGGCTCTGATTTAGTGATGTTCAAAGTGATGCCAGTTGTACCTGCATAGAGGAATGGAGGTTGGGGTTTGGCCTTGGTGATCAATGCTTGCGACTTAAACGGTACTTGACTGCCAACCCCCAACCTCTCAGTCTTGAATAGGTTTCTGTTAATTTTTTCTACATCACCACATTTTAGGGAAAAAAAAATTGACATGATGGAGTCTGTATATTATCATGAAACACCTGGCAGGTATGTCATTCTATAATTACTGATTTATGCATATAGGAAGCTCAAACTAGTACACAGGGGCTGGATATCATCGCAATCCTCCTTACTGTCCTTCGCAGTGAACCATGGCTATGGCCTTCCATCCTACTGAAGGGGAAGGAAACCCAGGCTTCCTGAGTTCTTTCTTTCTCAGCTGCTGCCCCTTCGGCTTTGCCTGTGGATGTTCAGGTGGTGTGTGTAATACCATGATGGTTTTGGTAAGTACGCTTTACTCTGAGAAATAGAAAGTGAAATGTGGCCAAAGCGTATACTGAGAATGGAGAGAGCTTGGGCTCTCCGTCCATATTGGGAAAGCCACCTACTGAGCTCCCTGTTCTACGCATTTTGTGACATCCACCCATGACCTGGGCCCTAGGTCTAGTTTGCCATTTTGGAAAGTCCCTGTTTCTTCACAGTTGCCTAGAACAGACCTGATTGTAATTTTTGCTTTGATAAAGGAACAGCTCTCTAAAAGAAAGCAGAGCTGCAGCTGTTGAACTCATGCACCCCTGTCCCTAAACCATGACCATCAGGACACTGAAGCCATTGGAGCTGAGAGAAAAGAGGCCTGCAATCAGAATTCCAGGTCGGATTGAGAGAGGCAGAATAGACAAATAGGAAACTCAGTAGAGTGGTTGTGTTTGCTTTAGTCCATGGGCTGTATCCAAATCTATCTATAGGTCTTAATTTCAGGGTTTTATTGATTGAGAGTCTGAGATCAGGAGTGAAATGAGAAGGCTTTTGACGTATCAGGGTAATAGAAACATGAAGATGTGTGATTATAAGAATTGAAACAAAAATGTGAAGAAAAAGCTGTTAAATTTTAAAAGGAAAACACACACACACACACACATGCACAAACTAATAAGAGCAAAGCAAATTCCATTTTGCATAGTAGCTTTGAGACAAAAAAAAAAACCCCACATTTTTTTAACCTAATTTTATTTTTTCCCTAAGGGAATCAGAAAAGAAAACTAATTTGGTTATTTTTGAAGCATGTAGTAATAACAACTGATAATATACATTCAAATACACCAGTCAATACACCAGATTTCTAGAGATATTGGAACCTTGGAGTGTATACAAATTTATGTTGAAAAATACATGTCTAATATACATGTCCCTGGGACATCTAGGAAATCCCAAAAGTTAGTAGTAAATCAGAAGAATTTCACTTTTAGTTTGTAAAATATATAAAAGATTAAAACACTTGACAAAATAGAATCATTACAAAATTACACAAAAGAAATCACAAAACAACTGGGTGTGATGGCATACACCTATAATCCCAGCACTTGGGGTGGCAGAGGCAGGCAAATCTCTGTGAGTTTTAGGCCAGTGTGGTCTACAAAGTGAGCCCAGGACAGCTAAGGCTACACAGCAAAACCCTGTTTTGGGGGGGAAAAAAGAAGAAAGAAAGAAAGAAAGAAAGAAAGAAAGAAAGAAAGAAAGAAAGAAAGAAAGAAAGAAAGAAAAGAAAAAGAAGAAAGAAAAGAAAGAAAGAAAAGAAAAGAAAGAAAGAAAGAAAGAAAGAAAGAAAGAAAGAAAGAAAGAAAGAAAGAAAGAAAGAGAAAAAAAATCACAAAAGAACAGGGGATGTTAGACTCCAGGTTGCCCACCTACACCAGAGAGCTGTGTGGGTTGATGGAAGAGCACAGGAAACCTCTATTTGTTTTGCCTATTTCTTCAGTACTGAGAATTAAACCCAAAGACTTTTTGTTTATTGAAAAAGTTCCCAATTTGAACAAGGAGAATGAAAGTTTTACCTTTTTCTGAGTACTGGGAATTGAACCCGTAAGTCTTTTTGTTTAGTGAAAGCTTCCCAATTTGCATACAGAGAATCAAAGTTTATTCAGGGGCCAATGTTCCCTGATATCAATTCAGTGTCTATAAAAAATATAAATTGTTCTATTTTATGTGCATCTGTTGCAGAAATTGTGGGGGTGTCTCTGTGACCACCAAGGCCAATATAGTAATGACCTGTGGGGAGCCAGGAAGTAGTTTGGTTCAACACAATGAAGTCATTGGTTTTGTTTCAAACTGCTGGAGGCTGACAATAAGTTATTTTAAGCATATTTAAAAACAACACAATTTAATGAAAACTTTTCTGGTGATAATTAACACAACCAACTGTACACACATGCATAAATCTCCTTGAAGAACAAAGTAAGCTAAGTAAAGACTGGATGTGTCTACATTGAAACTCTGCAAAGTCCATATGACATCTTCCATAAAGACCGGTGCTACAGATTGTTGTAGAAAAACAGTCTTATGATAAGGGTCTTGGGGAGGCTCCAGGGTGGACTCCAAGCAGATAGCACAAAGGTCAGCAGGCTAGAGTGCATGTTGACTTCCAGCCTTCTGGACAGATAACAGGTTATGCATTAGTTCTTGAAGAAGCGCCCTGTGAGCAAACGTTCCAGGCTCCCTTAGTGCTGATCTGCGAGCCCAAGGACCTCTGTGTGCCTCCTGTAGAAACACCCAGTTCCTCTGTGCAATTGTTTTGCAGGTTTCTTAAGCCATTGACAACCAGACCAAACTCTTTATTCATCCTAGGTCTTAGCTCTCTTTCCTAATTTGGGAGCACAGACATCTTTAGGGGGAAAAAAATACCAATACCTTCTGCATTCTTCTTAGCACGTTTTCCTATTTTATAATTACACGTCCTTATAAAACATGTGACGCTTTACTCTCATGCTGAGTTGTTTCCCCTTGTTAGATACAACAAACAGATGCCTAAGTATATAAATCTTAAAATTTCCCCTAACGTTTTAGTATTTTAACTTCTTTAGAATTAACCAAGACACTGTCTCAAAACAAGCAAACAAAAAGAAATAAAAACATTAAAAAAAAAAAAGGAAGAAAAAGCTGTTAGGAATAAATATGCTGTAACTCTCTAAAAAAAAGTAAAACAAAGGTTTGTGTATTCTTACATTATAAGAGCCAATCTTTTTTTTAATTAATTAAATTATTTACTTATTCACTTTACATCCTGACCCTAGCGCCCTCCCTCTTCCCCCTCTCCCCCCCTCCTTAGGAAAGGGGAGCCCCTCCCTAAGAACCGACCTGAGCACATCAAGTGTAGTCAGGACTGAGTACATCCTCTTCCCCTGTGGCCTGTCCAGATAGCCCCACAGCAGGGGAAGTGACCAAAAAGAAGGCAGCAGAGTCCATGTCAGACACAGCCCCTGCTCCTCTTACTAGGGGACCCACACATAGCCTGAGCTGCCCATCAGCTACATCTGTGTATGGAACCTAGGTCCAGTCCATGCCTGGTCCTTGGTTGGTGCTTCAGTCTCCATAAGCCCCTCTGGGCTCTAGTTAGTTGGTTCGGTTATGACTTTTCTAAGTTAGTCTGCACATGGTATATACTCACTTATAAGTGGATATTAGCCCAACATAGATGTCCTCTGAGAGACTCCACCCAGCAGGGGATTGGGGCAGATGCTGGGACTTGCAGCCAGACTTTGGGTGGAGCACTGAGAGTGTTATGGAAGAGTCGGGGGGGATGGAATGACCCAGAGAGTTCAGAAGCCCCACAAGGAGACCATCAAGGCCAGCAGATCTGGACCCAGCCGCCCGCCCCCAACAAACTGTTACACCAACCAAGGACAGCACATGCAGTAAAACTAGACTCCCTGTTCAGATATAGCATATGGACAGCTCATTCTCCGTGGTTGTGGTGGGAGTGGGGACATGAACTCTGGTGCCCCAATTTGATTGCTTCCCCTTGGTGGAGAGACCCTGTGGGCACACAAAGGAAGAAGATGTAAGCTATCCCATGAGACCTGATAGGCTGAGGTGATATGGTGGAGGAGGAGAGCCTCTTCTGTCAGGGTCTCTTCCCCTAGGAGAGGGGAATAGGGCAGAAGAGGGAGGAAAGATGGGAACGCAAAGATAAAAGTGAGAGGATAGCAATCAGGATGCAATAGAAATAAATTATAATACAATTTAAAAAATAATCTGAGTTAAGAAATTAACCTGATTTCTCCTCCAACTGGAAAAAGTTAGAAGCACTTTGTCCTTTAAATTGTCGTTACTTAAATGGTTTCAGAAACCCAGCACTACAAAGATCTAATTCTACATTGCTACAATAAAGGTTGTTTTTGCCATGTATGGGTCCGGGTGCAGCTCTGAATGTATGTTTGATTTGTGCCTATGGCATGAGTTGGCAACCTAGCCAATGAATTAAATCTGGCCTACTGCAAATTGTTTTACAGCTTAGGAGATGCAAATGAATTCTATATTTTTAATTATTGCAATTTAAGTGATTCTAGGTATATACTGAGTAACAACTTTGTTGTTTTTTTTTTTTTTTTTTTCTTGGTGGTTCATTGGTTTTAAAATATTTACTGATCGACCTTTCCAATTAAATCGGCCAGGGCTTGGTCTAGGGGACAATGTCATGGACCCCAATCTCTTGATTTTAAGAGTTATATTTACTCTTCGTTCAACTGTTTTTCCTCTTTCTACTTAAAACAAACAAACAAACAAACAACTGGTGTTTTTTAGTACAAGAATCTAATTTTTTATTTTGGTTTTAGGCTTTTTTTTTCTTCAGGTCAATGGAGGTAAATTAAAAGATTTGGTGCAAAATATTAAAAAGTCAACAGTTGTCCTTGCCATATATTTTAGAGGTAAAGAAGAAAGTACTAAATCTTTCCCAATTTGAAGACATTGGTCCTGAGTTTATGCCAAATGGATTATTTCCTAATTGTTTGCTTCCATCATGAGATGCTTTGGTCACCAGTTTGCTGCAGATGTTTGCTTTGAATGTCAAATGTATGATAGCTAATTGTGGCTGTCAACAGGACTATCTCCAGAAGCAGCTAAACCAAGGCACATAAGTACATGTGAGGGTTTTGTTGTTGTTGTTGTTTGGTTGCTTGGGTTTTTTTTTTCTTTTGGGTTTTCTGAGACAGGGTTTCTCTGTGTATCCCTGGCTGGCCTGGAACTCACTTTGTAGACCAGGCTGGCCTGGAACTCAGAGATCTACCTGCCTCTGTTTTCCAAGTGCTGGAATTAAAGGCCTGTGCCTCCACCACCCAGAGAGGGTTTTTTCTTGATTGGACCATTTGAAGTAGAAAAGGCCACCCTACATCTGGGCCACACCCTCTGGTGACAACCCACATAAAAGATCATGGAAAAAGAAAGCTTTTGCTTTTTGCCCACTTGCCCTCACTCCTGGCAAGTTCAGTTTATCCTGCTGCCGCGACATTCCTTAGCTGGTATTAGAACCCACTTCCTTGAGGTTTTGATGTGGATTGAAGGCCAACCCAGATGTCCAGCTTCTTGGACTGAACAATCATCAGATCTTGGCACAGATTATCAGATCAGGACACAGTCATTGTTGGACTAGCTGGACCACAGCCTGTAAATCACTCTAAAAAAAAAAAAATCTCCTTTTGAAATAATTAGGCTTATTCTATCAGTTCTGACCCTTTAAAGAACCCTGACTAAAACAGAATGTTTCCAAGAGGGAGCCTGCGTCATGAGCTGATTTCCCAGTGAAGCAAGTAGAACAGTTGTGGACAGCCAGAATAGGAGACGTGCATCTAACAAGAGCAGCCAGGATGGGCACAGAGCCAGGAGCAGAGGCAGCTCAGTTTGCGTGCTTGCTTGTTTATTTTAACCTATTTGTTAAGACATAATTTACATAGCATGAAATCCATCTGTCTTGACAGTACAATTCAGTAATTTTTGGCAAATTGAGCGTCATACCAACATCACCATCCAGGTTTGGAACACTACCCAGAAAATGTAAATTGTCCCCCATTTGCTAGCACCCCATGTCATCTTTGACAGCTAGTTCAAGGGAAACGCTATCCTAGCTTATTCTCTCCATAGACTTATCTTTCCTGGGTGTTGCATATAACCATCCAATGTGTGACTGTGTGCTGACTTCTTTCACCCACCATGAAGCTTTTGAGTCTCATGTTTCCTGTTTCATCTATCAGTACTTGTTTCAAAGGCCACACCTACCTTGTTTATCCATTCTTCATTGGTTGGTGTCAGCTATTATTTCTGTTGTTGAATAATAGAGCGCACAGGAAAAAAAAAAAACCCACAGGCTTTAACATCAGACCTTGTAGATGACATTTTCAGCTTGGCTCCCGGCTCCCATGTTACTCCAGTCAAGCCATGGTTGTTCTCTGTGCCACACTCCCTCATTTGTCTAATGGAAAAGAACAACTTTGGAGAATTGTTCCTATATGCTAAGTGGAATTACACATGAGAGTGCACTCAGCAGTGGCTCTGTCTGTCCTTAGTCGACTTTTGGTGTTAAGAATGCATGTTCAAAAAGGATGCCAACAGATATGTTATAATGGAAGGGATCTCATGGAGCCTCAACCCTTGGCAAACAAACTGCAGGCAACTGAGGAATGCTGAGAGCAGTGGGGGAAATAGTCTTCCTCAGAGAAGAACCCCTTAATTGGTTATACAGTACCAAGTGGTCAGCCTTGAAATGATACACATGTGTAGAACACACACACACACGTACACAAGTAGCTTTGTACAGACTTAACAAGTTAAATTTACATACTTAGAAATATCAGAAATTAAAAAGAAGCTGTAAGTTTGAGGGAGGGAGTTCTCCTTGGAGAGGTTGGGGGAAAGGAGAAAATATAATTATATTTTAATTTCAAAAACAAAAAGATACAAAAATAAAGAATGTTGCATGTTTAGTAACAGAAAAACAATTCTGCAACTGTTCTTCCAAGCTGGGTGTCAGGGGTGGGGCGTAGGCATTGAGAGCGCCTGAGAATCCTGCAGAGGTCTTCCTTGGAGGGGAGGCAGGACTTAAACAGTTTAAAATAGAGGTCAGGGAGCAGTAAGCCCAGAACTGGTACCTCAGTGTGGGCTACTGGAGACCGAAATTGGGATCATAAAGATGGGATTTGCTTCTCAGATGCCGTAAGGGCCAGAATTGACCTTATAGTTCAGAGTCCTTTTCTCAGGAATATGTCTGGCTAGCCACAGGCAAAACTTCAGAGTTAGAAAGCACTTCATACAGTTGAGATGTAATATGAATAAATTAATAAAATATATTAAAAAAAGAAAAACACACAAATAAATAAATAAATATAAAGAAAGAAAGAAAGAAAGAAAGAAAGAAAGAAAGAAAGAAAAAGCACTTCATAGAACATGCAGGTTTAGTTATTTACCCTTTCAGCAATAAGCCCTACTTTCTTGGGGTGGTTTTCAGAAAAATGTGCCCGCCCTATGTCCCTTGGCAGTTCTGCCCTGATTTCACAGACTTTAACATTAAAAAGCTTTTAGAACAGCAGGAAATTTCACTACTCTCAGTCATACAGTGTGGGGAAATGCGTGTGTTACTACACTACCCACTGTGTTCTGAATACGTATGAATAATTACACAGAACCGTGTGAGATTCAGTTTGCTATAGGAGCCTGTTAGTTTGAAGTACATAGCATGTGTGGTGTAGGAAATTTCTGAGTACTTTGGTAATTAATTTGTTTTCATGATAATATAGCATCATTTAAATTCTCTTAGTGTCTGATCTGCTATAACTCATGTTTTAATTTTCTATCTGTGAGCACAACCCCCATTTCTTGTATCATTGCTCCCTTTTTTATACATGTTCAGATTAAAAAATAAAATAAAATGAAAGAAAACGTGATGGGCTACACCCATGAAATGTCAACAACCCGGCTTGCTAAACAAGACCTGAGCAATTCTTTTTTCTTTTTTTTTTAATATTTTTTAAAGATTTATTTATTATTATGTATACAGTGCTGAAGAGGGTATCAGATCACATTATAAATGGTTGTGAGCCACCGTGTGGTTGCTGGGAATTGAACTCATGACTTCTGGAAGAGCAGTCAGTGCTCTTAACCTCTGAGCCTTCTCTCCAACCTGACCTGAACAATTCTAACACCAGTTGATATCCTAAGGTAGGTAGGAGAAGTCCTCACCCCTAGATGAAGAGTTACAACCAATTAACAGCTGCTGAGAGAGGGGGAACTAGGGCCCATGGATGAGGCTCCTGATCAGTATCAAATACCAAATGGTCAGACCTAGGAAAACACTCATGCAGGCAACATGGAGCAGGCCCAGCAGGTTGTATTTATTTGTATGTATTATGTAACAGCATTGGTTGAGGACTGAGGAAGCTGTGAATTTGGGAGGGTGGCAGGGAAGGGACAAATGTGGGAGGAGCACTAAGGAGGAGAGGGAGAGGGAAGTGAAGTAATTATACTTTAACTGAAAAATTTTAAGCAGCAATAAAAAAGAAAATATTTTTAATATAGATTTAAACATGAGCATTGAAGGGAGCATACAGACTTTTTTTTTTTAAGACTATTGGGGCTAGTGAAGTAAAGGTGCTTGCAAAAAATTATAAATAAAAACTTTGGCAATATGATAGGCATTTTATAATAATGATTTCCTTTTGTTGCTCATTTACATGCCTTTTTTCCTCTTTCTATTCAAAAAGAAATGTATTACAATACACACACACACAATTATGTAAAGAATCCTGTGGCCTTAAGTTCTTGTCAGGTTTCAGATGGCACTAGGCAGCCTGGCCACCCTCTCCTCCCCTCTGCATCAGTTCCTTTTCCACTACTGTATGATTTGGAGCAGGGACCTTAATGCTGTTAGTAACAGCCCCTTTCCCCAGTGACATGTTTACACAAACTTGAAATGGGAGATACATAGAATAAACATCACAATGCAATGTCTGGATTGATCGGGAGAATAGAGTGGAGAAATCAACGTTTGAATGAACAAGGGTAAACTGTACACAGTCCACAAGAACATTATGCCAACAGTAACCATCACCACTGAGACTTATAGCTAGTCATCAAACTTAAGTAGATACATGCCACATGACAACTGCTAAAAACAGTGAGCATTAAGAGCTACTGTTTAGCATGTGCCAGGTGCCACATGTCTGTCCATCTACTTCTGACTGTTGCCTCACTTTCTCCTCATTCCAGTTCATAGAAGTAGTTGTTACTGTCTTCATTTTCAGATCAGCAGGTACTTTTGTAGTGCCACTGGTCCCAGACTGTGTGAGAATTGTGGAAACTGTGTCCCACCCATGTGTGTGAATACAGCTGCCAAAGAGCTAGCCCTGGGCAGAAGATTTAAGATACAGAATTCTCACTCAGAGCTGAAAGATCCAATTAGTCATCAGTCATCAGACATTTAAAGGATATATTAGTGTTAAATCAAGATCTTATGGGGACAGAAGCCTTGGTAGGTAGAGACCAGAATGAACTTCAGAAAGATGGTGGAAAGTTGGTTTGGATAAAGTGGACGGCGTGTGATTACGGCTTAAGGAAGAGGAAAAATAGGCATCATCATGTTCGTTGAGTAGAATGTCATTTGTATAGTCACCACAAAATGGCAGTCACAGGCTAGTTCTTAATTTTACCTTCCTCCTTTCTGATCACATGCCTTTTCTCAAACTGTTTCATGCCTTTTCTGTGCATTGAAGTGTGCTCTAATTCTGCAGAATTTGGGAGGCCGCCTCCGGAGGCAGCACTGGGTTTGTGTCCTTGCTTTTCTCACTTCCCAACTGTGGGGGTGATGCCAAAGCCTTTGTAGCTAGGAGAGTCCCAACAGAGGGTTAATAGTGAGGTCTAGCTAAGTGTCTGTGCCCTTAGTTCAAAGTGTGGTTTGTTAGGCTATACTAGTGCCCTTCCCTTCTCTTCTCAGGCTGAGAAACAATGTGGCTGTTCTCAATCCTGCTTCCTTGTCTGTGAGAGTTCTTGTTTACTTAAAAAAGAAAGAAAGAAAGAAAGAAAGAAAGAAAGAAAGAAAGAAAGAAAGAAAGAAAGAAAGAAAGAAAGAAAATGAGCTAAAGTGCTATCTTAGTACTACATAAGTGATAGAACAGAGGTAATTTTGGGCTTAACTGTTTTTAATGAGGCCCCATCTCTTAAGATTTTATAAATATTATTAGTTGCATATCTCTTAATATCAAAACAATACTGTCTGTAACAATGAATTTAATGTTTCCCTCTATATTCCCTGCTTTTACTAACACAATTTCAGAATTCATCTCTTGATTGTTGTTAAGTATTTTATATTATCTCTCAAGAACAATAGGTTTAATTGGACAATAAAATTTATGGAAATTAGGTATACATATGTCTAAGTTTCTACAGCCTGTTTTATCCTCAAATTATATTCTTTGAGCTCTTAATTTATATTTGGTATCTTGGTGGGTTTAAATTGACTGGAACTACTTGTTCTAAAACTGTCAATAATGTGTTTTGTTTAGCTGTAGATTTATAGAAAGTCTTACATTTGTCATGATACAATAACTATTGTAAATCATATTTTTATTTTCTGGGTGTATTTGTTTTACACACAGAACAGCACACCTACCATTTAATAGAGTAGCACAGTTTCAGAACCCTTGATTCTGAGAATAATTTTCGAGTTCCTTTATCAATGAAAGCAACCTTGGCTGGCTGTGGCTTTCCTTGATCAAGAGTTCCCATTTTTGGCATTTGCTGGTGTAAATTAAAGACCATGTGGAAATTTTGTCCTTGACAATAACTTATTTTTACTTGATTTGTGTGTTGTCATGTTTTGTTTTCTTGCCTGAATACAGAAGGATTCTTTATTTCATTTTAACTATGGGATTAACATTTTTTTTGTCTGAATGTGGCTTTGAATTGGTATTATTTAGGACATAATTTCATTCTCTCTCTCTCTTTTTTTTTTAGTAGTTTTTTTTTTCAAATGTGTGTTTCATGGTTACTTCTATGTTAGTTTGTCACTAATAGTTCTTAGAAACCGTTATAATTAGATTGTTTTTTCCTGACTCCCAAATCTACAGTCTTTTTTCCTCTGTTAATCTCTTGGGATTGCTCACCATCTGCCTCAATGATTGAATTTCTTCTGTGTGTATCTTTCTCTTAATTAATTAATTTTTTATTTAACTTTTTTCATACAATGTGTTTTGATCGTGTCCCTCCCCCAGCTCCTCCCAGGTCTTCCTCATGTCCCACCCACACACCTTCATGTCCTTTCTGCCTGTTGGTCATCCCTCATCCCATGTGGGCGATAATTCCTGGCTTCATCTCTCAGAATCTACACACCCGCTCTTTAGTTTTCTTCACCTATAATCTCCTTTTACTCCAACAGTCTTTCAAAAGTTGATTTATACTTTTGTCTTTCTACTTTTGGTTTTAGAAGTCCTGTCTCTTTTTTTCCATCACATCGGGAATGCCAAATATTTTCTGAAAAATGACTTCAAAATTCCTGAAGGAAATCATTCTGGAGAGTGTTCTGTGGTTCATGCTCTTTGCTTGCTAAGCTCAGTACCATTTGGTAGATTCATGTCAGTATTTAGCTGTTAATCTTGGTGCTGGGGTGCAAATGATCTCTTCAGTTCTGCTCACAGAGAAGATGCTTTGGCCCTTGCTCTCTGTCCTTTCGTTTCTTAGTAAAGGACATCTTTGAGGTCTCTGACTTAGTAGCAAGTTGACATTTGTAGGCTATGACCTGCTTTCAGTAGACTGGAAGATTTTCAAATAAATTAGGTATCTCTAATGCCTCGTTTTCTGTTGCTTTTATTTGTGAGCTCTGGAAATGCTCCAACCTCCAGAAATGCAACATTTTCAAAAATCATCTATGTCTGGAAATCTTGTCTGTATCTAAAACCACCGGGATGCTAAGCACTTCCCCTTGTTTCTAGCTGCAAAGGAAGTGGCAGCCCCTAACTGGTGAAGTTGGGGGACTTTTTCCCGCTGCCTCAAAAAGCATAGGTTAGGTCTCTAGGCAAGGTGGCCAAGAGTGTGGAAAGGTTGATATACAAAAAGAGGAAGTTAGGGAGGGGGGATGGTGGGGGGGGAGGGGAGGGGAGTGTAGCTGATGTTCTTGCATCTTTTTAAAAAATTTATTATTATGTATACAGTATTGTCTGCTTGTAGGCAGAAGTAGACATCAGGTTACACTATGTTGTGATCCACCATGTGGTTGCTGGGAATTGAACTCAGGACCTTTGGAAGAGTAGGTGGTGCTCTTAACCACTGAGCCATCTCTCTAGCCGATTCCTGCATCTTTTAAGGCCCATCACTTGTTTAATGTTACCTCTAGTCACTTAAAAAAGTATGTGTATGTGTGTGTATATGAGTGAGTGTGTGTGTGTGTGTGTATGTGAGTGAGTGAGTGTGTGTGTATGTGAGTGTGTGTATGTGTGTGAATGTGTGTGTATGTGGAGGGACTATGTGTTTGTGTGTGTGTGTGTGTGTGTGTGTGTGTGTGTGTGCGCGCACACACACATGTGTGCATGGGGGTAGAGGGGCAGAGGACAAATTAAGGTACCATCTCAGTAATGCTGTTTCTTTGAGACAGGGTTTCTCCTTGGGCTGGGACTAGCCAATCAAGATGGGCCAAACTAGACCATCAAGCTCCAGAGGCCCCTGGTTTTCAATTCTGTTCCGAGGTTTGTTGAATTCTTGGTAGCACTGGGATTACAAATACAGAACACCATGCCCAATTTGCTTTCATGGCTTCTGGGGGTTAAACAACAGATCCTCATGGTTGTAGGCAAGTACTTTACTGACTATCATCCTCTAAGGCCTTTGTAAAATCTGTTTGCTCTTTTTTCTGTTATAAGACGCCTTCCCTGCTCTTGGAAGGCAGCTAAAAGCCATGTCTTCCTGGGTGTGGTTGTATGCCCCTTCTCTTACCTCTTCCTGAAGATATTTTAGTGAAAGTCTGAGGGGACTGCTCAACAAGCTTGCAGCAAGCAGTTAAAAACAGTAACTTACGTGAAACTTAATAAGTAATTTTTTTTTTCATTTTGCAACATGCTTGAAGGTTTTTTGCTCCCTGCAGATATTTTGTGGAAATAAAGTCTGCCTTGTAAATATTCATTGCAACTTGTTATTCAAATAAGGTAGGTAGGCATGAGTGTTCCTGTAATAGAACCCGTGTCTTATGAAAACTGGGTCATGTTAGTGATGGAATAAAATGCAGGCATATAAATGACAGTAAGAATTCCAACGACTTCTATAAAAGTTTTATTATACATAAAAGCTGTCTGATCACTGCCTACTAACAATAGTCAGAATTGAAACAGATGTTATAAATCATTTACTAGAGCAGTTGAAAATTCAGTTGTCTCCAGAGGCCAGAAAACTAAAGCAAATTCTTGAGGTGTGCTGGTTCAGTGTAATAGGGAGAGAAAGGCACTGAAGTGAAGGTTACTCTAAAAGTGGCCCAAGCCCTTGACTACCATTATGGACTGAAGCTACTCTCTTACAGAGATAGGACTGAGGTCAAGGGAGAGTGACAGATTTGTCCAAGATGAAAAGATTCTGTGGTCTTCTTCATCAGAACTAAATAATCTGCAGGGTCCATTCAGGATAAAATGGGGGGTTGTGGTTCAATATGGTGCTGGCAAAACACTGTATTGAGCTGAACCTCATGGAACTGTCCCACATCCAGGCTTGGTTTTAGGTTCTGATTGAGAATTTGTAGACTAGATAGAAATAAATGCACCGACACTCAGCCATAACCATGAAGGAAGCTGATCGTGGGTGTGGGTGAAGGCCAGTTTTGCTCTTCACACTGTGTGAGTGAGCCAGCAGTGCTCACGAGAGGACTTTCGCATGAGGGCTAGCAATACTGCTTTTCCGTTTCATTAGGAGGTTTTTTGAATTACTCCTACTTCCGTCAGTTTTTGCTGTCCCTGCTCAAATTCAGATTTTTGTGAGTTACCTGTTGAAGGTTTTCGACCCTGAAGTTCAAAGTTCTTCTCTAGGTTTGTTCTGCCTGAGGTTCTAGAATGCTGGAGAGTGGGCAAGCCCGGAAGTGTCTCTGCCTGTGCAAGTCTTCAAGATGCTTGTGCCTGCTGGTCATTCTTAGGTAGTTGTTAGAGGTCTTCTACACTCCTTCCCTCCTGAAAGCAACTCCTGGTTCCTTCAGATAATTCTACATACCCTTTGAAGCATCTGCTAACATATGTCACTCTTACTCTGCTTAAAATGTTTAGGTGGTTTGCAAACACAATTTGTCTTCGGATGATAGGAAGTTTGTCTCTTTCTCTCTGGTGTTCATCTTATAACCTTTGGTGTATACCACCTTATAACCTAAGGTTCAGCAACCTAGTGACTGATGAATACAGTTGAGTGAATCCTGACCGGTGTTTAAAAGCATGACACTCACGTTCAGAAAGTACAAGGATGGTTCAGAGTGCAGCTGCTTTCTGCACAAATTGTGCTGGCTGAGTTTCATCCCTGGGCCCACACACATTTGCAATGCCAGACATGACCACAGATATAAACACTTGTATACACACGTGCAACCGGTTGTGGACACAAGCACATGCACCCTTTTGAAAGTTTACAAGGCATACAAGAAATGAAATTAGGTGTTGAGTCCTAGGGTAAGATGCTTTTGGTAAATAAAAAATTTAAATACCTTCCTTTGGTGAAGTGCATCCCTCCGTGTGTGCTCAATCAGAGGAAATGGACAAGCCGGGGAAGAGAAAAGGCAGATGGGCAAATTTGATAACTTACAGAAAGAAAAGTCATGAATAATGATTAATATTTATTTCCTTAAAGCCATAGCAGGAATGATTGTGTTTGACTAGCAATTTTCACCAAATTCATTCCTTGGACTAAAGAAGCAGAAAACTTAATTAATTTTTTCCTCACATATCTCAAATGTACTGTGAAATATTTAAACTGAAAATATCTTAATTTCTTTAACTTTCTACAGGTGGAGATTTTCCTTTTACCTCTATGTATTTAGCTACGGAGTCCGGTTCTTGAAAAAGGTAGGCACTGCCAAATTACTTCATATAATTCTTACATGACAACAGGCCTATATTTAATTTTTAAATATGTGACAATATTTTAAATACTATAGCAGGCTTCCCTATAATTAATTGCACATTTAAATTTGATTATACAAGTATATTTACATAAAGTTCATTTATTAGCATGTCTGAATGCCTTGGAAAGCAGTTAGCTTCTGCAGTACAGATGTGAAGTCTTCAATGTACTCTGTCTAGTTATTGCTTTTTTTGCATTAGAACTTAGACTGTCCAACTGATGCTATGAACGCGCTTAGAGTTTCTGCATTGCATGTCACATGACCTGAAACCCCTGTTTGCTGCAGTACTTATTATCACTGTAGTCCTTGACAGCAGAGACTGCAGTTCTAGTGTCTTGATTATTAATTAACAGGGTAGAAACAACTGCTGGTGGTAAAGTTTTTTAATGCCTGTGTTGTCTTTGTTCCTGGCTTGCCACCTGCCACGTGAACTGAGACTCATTAACCTGTGAAAACGTTTCTTCATAAAGTGTAGTCATCTTTTGCCTGTTGGCTGCCGTGCTTATTGTACAACTGGTGAGGCAGGGTGCTCAAGTTCAAGACTCAAGAGGATTCATCCTCTCATATTCTTGCATATACTAACAATCGAAACTTGGCATAAAATGGAAAGGTAAAAGTACCTTGTACTATTAACCTCCAGAGTAATACTATTGTTTGTTTATTACAAAAAATAATCTCTAAAGTAGGACATAGGCCAAGTAGCACGCTAGTAAATCTTATAAATACTGGCATGAAGTTTTCAAATATGTTTTGTTTTTAAAGCCTGAATTATCAAATGTCTCCCTGTTGAATTGCTCTTGTAAAAGGTGGCCACTTTTCAGGGGTAAAGCCCTTTAGAATCACTTTCCACTGCTTTTTCTTTCCTGAGGTAACTGTGCATGTTCTTTGTATCTTAACAGGATGTGTGAGCCAGGGCCATTTGTGTACATTTAAATGGCTGAACTTCACACTCTTGATAGAGAAATTTGCAATCAGAGTAAACAGTCGTGGCAGAAAGGGCTTCCTTTGAACCCTTATATTTGTGTTTTCAGACCTAGTGAAGAGAATTGAGTGTCAGGCATTTTATGCTTATATGGAAGGGATAACTGTAGGCAGAATCTTAGCTCCTGTGGAACACTGGCCCTACATGGACTGTGGAGTTCCTAACAGCAACAAGGATTCGGACTTCATGCTTGCTTCTGTAGGTAAGAGATTTTGATGGTGGGAGCCAGGACCCACTCTTTTCTGTCCTGTCCCCAGTTTGTTGGGTGGTTTCATTTGTCTCTCACGTGGTAAGTGTGGCCAACTGACACCACAACAGGAAGCACTTTGACATAGATGTAGTTCATTCTAGCTCATTCTGCCCCTACACAAGCTGATTGGCATGAAAATAGCTTTTGTCTAGACTGAGCAATTAGGGATGGAAGGCCAGTGGAGCATGCAAAGCAGGAAAGAGACTTGTCAATAGAATGCTTGCTAGGGAACCTTTTCTTTTTTCTTAAACGTCACCATTTTTATACCAGTTTCCTTTTAGGAAATAACTAGTGCTTTAGAAACAGTGACATGTTCTGGTTGAACTGACTTGTGTTGAAGTTCTTTCTTGAGTGCTGACTGAACAGCACTCATCTGGAGGAGCTGCTGGGTTTGAGCCTTTGTTTAGCTCCTTCACGTGAAGCAGACGTGTGTGTCAAATCTGTGCTGTCAAAATATCTGTGCACGACTTTGCACACATCTTGTCAACCCTCAGTTTCATGCTCAAGGAAGTGCAGTGCCACGAAGGTAGCTAGCACACTGAAGGTCACACTGAGGCTTACTGAAGGCAAAGTACAAAGTACGCACACTGCTGTATCATACTCCTCACTTCCTCACTTGCCAAGCGGCACGGTTTCCACGTGACTTCGTTCTTTGGTCAAGTTAACTTAATTGACTAAACCAAGTCCTTATTCTAGCTCAAATAACCTTTAAAAACTTAAGTATTTTAGTTTTATGAACTTAGAAAAGACAATATTATTTACCTGTTTTTTGAACCAAGAGAGGAAAAAACTGTGGATGCAGCCTCAAAATTAAACTGAAAATTTCATAATATTGTAAATATTTTAACAAGGAATCAGCACATTTTATCAGCATAACCCTGAGTTGACCTTTGTGCTTAGATTTTTCTAAATAATAAGGTAGGAAAATTCTCATAATCACTGGGCAATGAACTAATTTTTATTCCAGTATTGAAGGTGTTGATTATTCCCTGGCAATCTCCACTGTCCACTTTCCCTCTGTCCACACCTAGGCCAGACAGGTGGCTATAGCCCATCTCTTAGGACATGAATGTTCTCTCTCTAAAAGATTTGGCAAGTCAAGACTAGGAGGCATTTAACTTACAGAAATCTAAGTAAACTATCATGTGGGGTTATTGCTGGGGTAAGAAATACCTCAATAGTCTGAAGTGAGCGTACCTTAGTGTCTCTTGATTTATTGGTGTTCTCCACAGGCAGCTCTGCCCACACATGTGAAAGGTGGAGACAAACAAAAGCATTTGTAAAAGAATGCCTGGGGTGCTCTGAAGGCCTGCAGCCTACTCACACAAACTGACACACTTTCAGGGGTCCTAAAATAAACCAAACCGTTGCTCAGCATGGGTATACACTTGTAATCTCATCCCTGAAGAGGATGGAGTGCTAATGGGCAGTCTGGGCCATTCTTTTTGTTTGGCTGATTGGCTTGGATTTGGTCACTTTTAGATAGAAATTTCTGTTTTGCCGAATTTAAAAAATACTCTTAAGTTCTTTCTTTTATTCTTGAAATGTAATATCACAGGAAGGTAATACACACATACACACACACACATATATGAGATATAGATTAAAATTTTTCTTATAATCTCCATGTTAGGATAATTTGTTTCCAACTTTTAATCATTTGGTACATTTTTATAAAATTGTCCACTCTGTAAACACACATGCATATACCTAAATGGAAAAACTGGCTGAACGTGTCAGGGACCTGATAGAGAGAAACCTCAATCAGCATGGTAAGAGTTACTATATTATTTTATAAAAGCTTACTCCTGGGAACCACGAGGCTATGTAAATCAAAGTAGCTGAACAGCCAGCTGTGGATCAGCTCCATGCAGTGACTGAACAGCTAGCTATATGGACCACCTCCATGCAGTGACTAAACAGCTAGCTATATGGACCACCTCCATGCAGTGACTAAACAGCTAGCTATATGGATCACCTCCATGCAGTGACTGAGCAGCTAGCTATATGGATCACCTCCATGCAGTGACTGAACAGCCAGCTATATGGATCACCTCCATGCAGTAACTAAACAGCTAGCTATATGGATCACCTCCATGCAGTGACTGAGCAGCTAGCTATATGGATCACCTCCATGCAGTGACTGAACAGCCAGCTATATGGATCACCTCCATGCAGTGACTAAACAGCTAGCTATATGGATCACCTCCATGCAGTGACTGAGCAGCTAGCTATATGGATCACCTCCATGCAGTGACTGAACAGCCAGCTATATGGATCACCTCCATGCAGTGACTGAACAGCCAGCTATATGGATCACCTCCATGCAGGGACTGAACAGCCAGCTATATGGACCACCTCCATGCAGTGGCTGAACAGATAGCTATATGGATCACCTCCATGCAGTGACTGAACAGCCAGCTGTGGACCACCTCCATGCAGGGACTGAGCAGCTAGCTATATGGACCACCTCCATGCAGTGAAGAGCTTGCCTCTGAGTGTGAGTCGGCTCACTGCAGACTGGACCTTTCCTCAGTGCTACCCTGACGGTAGTGCTGGCAAGGAAGTGCTAGCACTCAGGGTCAAGGGATTTCTGAATAGAACTGAAAAGCACAGTGGAGCCCAGGAAGCTTTCTGAAGAGGAGATGCTGGCCAGCCAATGTCCCTGAGGGAAAAGCTGCCCCCTTTGATGCCATGGAGTAAAGATATGTCACTGGCAAGATAATAAAAACTGAAAATAAAACAGGATAGACTAAGTTCCATCTTCCCCTGCAGCTTTCCAGCCTCTTAGTGTTCCTTAGAAGTCAGGCTTGGCAAGACACTGGCACTATGGAGCCAGAGGTGTGGCTTACAGAATCTAGCCCTGAGCTGAGAACCCCATCTGGGTAACCAGTCTATCCTCACTTTCTGTGATGTGCTCTGGTGATATACTGCACCTTACTATTAAAAGAATACACTGTTACAGGGGCTGGGGAGATGTTTAAGTAAAAAAAAACCAAATGCTTATCCCGTAAGCCGGGACCTGAGTTTGGATCCACAACACCCATATGAAAATCTAGGCGTGCGTGCAGGTGCATTCTTACAACCCTATCCCTGGGGAGGCAGAGACGGTAGCATCCCTTAATTTCACTGGTCAGCTAAACTTGCAGAATCAGTGAGGCCCAGGTTCAATGGGAGACTTTGTTGCAAAATATAAAAAGGAAAAGGACAGACAGACGAAGACGATTGACATTGACCTCTGGCCTCCACATGCGCATAGACACACGTGCCAAAACACGTACACGCTGTCAGGAGCATGCACACAAGCATACAGCACACACCAAAACATCTGCTGGTTGGTTGCTCTCTCTTGCGTCAGCTCTATGACTAACCACTTAAATGTGCAGTTGAAAAGTGTTCTGGACTCTTCCCACTGCCCGTGTCCTTAAGTTTCATCAGTCTTACTTGAGTCATGGTTTTTCCTTTCATGGTGCATGTGGCCATGGCATAGCCTGCTGGCCCAGCATATGTAACTGTTCTCTTTTGCTTATTGGTTGACTTGAAATGCTTCTGAAATAGAAGCAGAATTGTCATGTGTTTGTCTACTTGAAGGTGAAAATAAAATTTGACCAGTTGTTAGAATGAGCATCCATTTACCAGTGTGTTTTTGTTTTTGTTCTTGTTCTTTTGAGGCATGTGTGTGTATGTGTGTTACTTTAAATTTTTTGAAATTGCTTGGGCATGGTCACTTATTTAAGGAAATCTGAATTTTATTTTTAACTATGAAAATGGCCCATCATGTGCTTGTCTCAGACATGCACTTGAAAGGTTGGGGAGATGTCTTCATGGTTAAAGAGCTTGCTGTGCATATGTGAGGACCAGACTTGGTATAACATGTTCACAATCTAAGTAATTCCACAGTGAGGTGGGAGGCAGAGGCAGGATGATCCGCAGAAACTGACTGGCCGGCTACCTGACATATAGCACCACACAAGGAGGAAACAAGGAGGAAAGTTGAGAACCTGAGGTTAGCCTTTGCCTACTAAATGCATGCCATGGCATGTGCCTGCTCTCAGCCAAATGAGTGTGGAAACCCAGCATGCACGCACTGTGCATGTGTGTACGTGTGCGCGCGCACACACACGCACATACACACACACACAAGATTTTTTTAAAGTGTGCGTGTTTTATATTACTAGCATTGGGAGAAGGGACCTTAAAGATCAAATGTCCCAAACTTCTCATTTAGGAAAGAAAACCAATTTCAAAACGGTAAATTGATGTGCCCAAGACAGAACTGGGAGCATTTTTAAGTTCTTTGCCTAAGCTAAAGGAAAGTTAGAAAGCAGCTTTTCAAAAAGGTAGCAGTTCAGGCAACTGTTGCTTTGTCATAGTTAGCCAGAATGAAAAACAATTTGAAGACACATCAGTGGTTCGAAGGGTTCATGGTTGAATTGCTAGCTTCTGCTTGGCCAGGCACAAGGAACTTGGGCTACATCCAGGTGCAGTTACATTTTACTCTCTGAAACATCTGGTTTGGCGCGGGGGGGGGGGGGGGCTCTCATATTTTCCCCAGAAAATGGGAAAATGATGCTTGCTCAGAGATCCCCAACTTAAGAGTGTGTGAGAGGCTTTGGGAACTCTTACAGGCTTGCTCAGCCTTTTGACATCACAACACAACATGGCCATGTACAAGTTTATGCTACAGAACCATTAATACACCCTTACACACGCACACGCACCTCATAGTGTTTTAAGTAACTATGATTTTATGTTACATTTCATTCATAGCTATCCTGGATTACATGCACCATGGCTTGGACTCACCTACATGCACTAATTGTTGCTGGTTGACAGTTGGACTCTGCATGGGATTGTGATTTCCGAATATACTGTAACCTCTGCTCAGGAGAAGTGATGTGATGTACTGCTGGGGCCTCCTACTTTTTGTGTCTGTGACTGGACCCTTCCTATTAGGCTTACACATTTTCTGGAGCAAAATTTCAAATCAGATGTCAGTGCGGCTTCTCCTGCCTTTTCCCTCTTCCCTTCCACCCAAGAACCCTCTGACACACTCCTTTACCCAGCTTGTTCCTTCCGTTTACCCTACTCCATTTTCCTTTCTTAGTGTCTGCAACTCACAGTCCCAACACAGGGAGCTTCCTGAGGAGTGAGAACCTAAGGATACTGTGCTGCAGAGAAGGAGTTGAAGAGGACCCTGTAATCTTGCCATTCCCACAGTACCCTTTCTATCTCCATGACTTATTCTACCCCTAATCAGCCTTAGGACTATAGGCAAGTCCCCCAATTACTCTGCTATTTAATTGTTCCATCTCTGAACTCAGTCACGAAGTCTAACACAGCATTTCCAGCTTGTATCTGACAAGTCAGTGGAGAATTTGACAGTTATGGTAAACTGACCCAGTCTGCTTAAAAAGCAACCTGATGATGTAGAATAATTATCAATATGCTTATAAATTTTGACCTTAGCAATTCAACTCCAATAAATTCATGCTGAAGAAAGAATTATAAAGATCTTCAATTATGTAAAGTTATTAATCACAATGAAAATATTATCAATATCTATATGCATATAATAAAAACCACAAAACATTTAATGGCCTTAATATTTAGTATCAACAGAATTATCGCTACATTATTATCAAGAACGGAGTAGCATGCAGTTCTTTGAAAATAAATTCAAGCTAGCTGTACTTATGGTCCTAGTAAAGTGTTGAGTGAAACTGTTCATGTGTATTTGTCTAGAGGTCACATACATAAATAAAGGAAAGGACAAGGCTGAAGGAGCCAGTGAAGACTTATTTTACAAAACAGATATATGGATAATGTTCCTACATTATTTAATACATTATTATTATTATCATCATCATCATCATCATCATCATCATCATTATCATTATTCAAGAGCTCTAAGATGGAAGAATAGGAATGAAATGACTATTATAGGAAAATATGGCATTATTAACAATTTTGATATGAGAATATAGAAATTATAAGATGGCTTCCATTAAAATGACAAAGAAATTAAAAGGCTTAGCCTACTTCCCAATCACAGGGTCTTTAGAACCCACATTAACCTGCAGGCACAGCAGAGTACATCCCAGGTGGGGAACATGAAGGCATAGGCACCCCGAAGCCTGCTGTCCAGTTTAACTGATCCATTGAGCTCCATGTTCAGTAAAAGACAGTGTCTCAAGAAATAAGATGTAAATTGATACAGGAAGATATTTAGTGGTAACTTATGAATACACATACACCTGCATATGTGCACCTGAACATACACATACATATGTCCTCACACTTATGCACCTACACACACGCATGTGTCTACATATATACATACCTGTACATGGCTACACATGCATGTGTCCCATACATATACACATTATGTGTACACACATATAATGTTTTGTTTAAAAAGTCTAGCTGTTCATATTGCCCTAATTCCTGTGGCCCTACTTTTGGGCTCTCTCCTAGGAAAACCCTTTCCATGGTTGCATTGCCAGGGCTGCCTTGGAACAGCCCTACAGTACACTCGCTGGGGAGATTTTGACATCCCCTGTGTGTTTCTGGTAAATCTCAAGCTGTCTGTAGTTTTGCTATTGTTGCAGAGGTTGATTGTTTCTTTTGTTTCGTAAGCCAGGGTCATCCTGTGCTACCCAAGCCCTCCTTGAAGTAGCAGTCTTCTGTGTTACCTTCCGGAGTGTGGGGACTGAGCCGTGGGTCATAGCTCAGCCTTCATTTCACATGTAGTTATATGGCCTACCTTAGGAAATGACTCAAATTCTTCATCCTATGTGGTGCTTTAAGAACGGCCTCGTTCTTTATGTGTGGGGTGATGACCCAGAGGCACTCCTGCCTTAATGAATAGCCAGGGTACATATGTGTGGCCAACAATGATTACCTCATTCACAGTAGTGAATGTGGAGCTGAACTGTGCTGCTGTGAATCCTGAGTGTGGTAATCCCGTTGCTCACTGAAGCCAGGCCTTGTACTGTGTGCTTTATTTCTTCAACCTTAGTGGTAAATAAACCAGGGGTCTCATAGGCTCACGGAAGTAGTCAGGGGGAGGGGTCGGCCTGAATATAAATACAGGATTTTTTGTTTTGTTTTGTTTTACTTTTGTAATATTTTAGATTTTTAATTCTTTTGGGTTTTTTTATTTAAGTTTATTTTTTTTAATTTATTCACTTTACATCCCAATCTTAGTCTCGTGCAGGTCCCACCCTCATCCCTTCTTTGCCCCTATGCCCCTCCCTTAGTCTCAGAGATGGAGAGCCCTTCTCCCTATCAACTGACCCAGCTTACCAAGTCTCATCAGGACTGCCGGCATCCTCTTCCTCTGTGGCCTGGTAAGGCGCCTTGCCAGGGGGAAGCGATCAGAGAGCAGGCAACAGAGTCCATGGCAGGGATCATTCCTGCGGCCTTTATAGTAGGGGAAGTGACAGCACACGCTGGCAAGGTTGTGAGGAGAGGGGAAAACTCCTCCATTGCTGGTGGGAGTGCAAACTTGTACAACCACTTTGGAAATCAATATGGCACTTTCTCACAAAATTGGGAATAGTTCTACCTCAAGAACCAGCTATCCCACTCCTGGGCATATACCCGAAAGATGCTCCACCATACAACAAGGACATTTGCTCAACTATGTTCATAGCAGCTTTATTTGAAATAGCCAGAATCTGGAAACAATCTACATGTCCCTCAATCGAAAAATGGATAAAGAAACTGTGGTACATTTACACAATGGAATACTATTCAGCTATCAAAAACAGGGACACCTTGAAATTTTGTTTTGTTTTTGTAGCCTACTGGTATTCAGTCTTAATTACTGACACTATAGATTTGATCAGTATTGGTCAGTTATTAAGAAAAAGTAACTGCTCCTCCTGCCCCCACTGCTGTAGTGCTGGGAATGATATCCAGGCCTCCCTTACTCTAGGCTAGTTAGTGCTCTACCACTTTCCCTCTTACCTTAGATCACAGAATTTAGTTCAGTAAGTATATTCAAAGCCCCCAAATTAAGCACCACATTTACTTTCTCTGCTTCTGACAAAGATGAGACCTTCTACTGTGTTCTTAATTTTTTACATCATGTCAATATCATCTACAGACTGTATATAGAAACCCTTCTTCTGGAATAATTATACAGCACATTTTTCTCTCCTATAGTATATATTTACTATGTTATGATTAGCAAATCTTTCATATACGGGTCACAATCAGCAGCTGGTTATAACAACAACATTTTGCACATTTGGGGAATATGTTTGGGGTGAGGTTACCCATTGCCTCGGGCAAACTAAGCATATTCAGATGGTTCAGGGACTGTGCCAGCCTGGAGTTGATGGCTTCTAGTGTCTCAGTTACAGTGATACTTGCACTTCGGTTTAGTGAAGTGTCTTCTACAGAATAAGGGAAAACCTGCCCCCCCTCCCCCCCGCCACACACACACAGTTGTCCTGTAGTGTGTTCAGGCCACATGTGGACAGAATGACGGCTCATGACAGCTTCCTCCAGGCAGCCAAGCAGGAAGATGGCAGGACTCCATGAAGCTGGAAATGGATACCGGGGAGTCAAGGTAATGAGTGACTTGGTCCCCAAGTACAAATGGTTACTCTGGCCTTACAGCGTGGCATATGCTTTTCTGTAATTGTCCCAAGCACTCCTTAGTCTGGCCAGTCTCCTTCCAGCTTACTCAGTGCTCTATCAACTTGTAGAAACGCCAAGACTGAAGGGAAGGAAAAAAAACCAACCTTTACATTTTAGAGGTTACTAAAATAACACTCATTGAAATATATTCATTATGAGTCCCCTAAAGGCATGGACTTCTCGTGAGACTGAGCAGAGCTTGATGGTGAAAAATATCACTCCTCATTTGTACGCTGTGACGAGGTTGGCTTTGCAGACTTGCACTAGCTGCAGGCGGTGCCTGACAACTGAATCGCATTAGTATTCACATCCTGGTCCCACGGGGAGCAGGAAAGTAGTAGTGCACAGGAGGGTTCGGTAATTAGAGATGAAGTATTGATCTGTGAATCGGAGCCCACGCCTGCATTATCACTCTGCATTAGTAAATCAGCAGCAGGGACCTGCTGGCCACACAGGAAAACCACACGTGGCACTCAACACAAAGCTTTTTTTTTTTTTCCTTAATTCAAATGTGTTTTACTAAAATTTGAGAGCTAATGGCTTTCACATGCAATAATTATTATGAAACATTTTCAACAATGATACTAAAAATTGTCCCAAGCACTCCTTAGTCTGGCCAGTCTCCTTCCAGCTTACTCAGTGCTCCCCTCCCACACCTCACTTAAAATCAGCTTTCTGGGACAAATAAATAGATGGACCATTTCTGTTTGGTATTGTCTGAGTGTATGGGCCATGATGGGGTGCTTAGAACAAGGCATTGATGTGGATCAAAGCATCAGACTTCCCTGTCCAACCACCCCATGCTCCCATGAGAGACCTGTGCATTTTCTCAGGTCATCCTGAGTCTACTGCTGTCCCCTGTAAGGTGGGACAAATGGCTGTTTATGCTTTGCCTTTTAAATTCCCCTTCATCATTAACACAAAAGGAATATGCATGCCTGGCTGAGGCTGACACTGCTAATCTTGGGGGAGAGAGGACAGAACGACTGCAGAGAAGAAGCTTGTGGAGGACTTCAGTGAGACGGTGTCGTCGGACACAGCAGGATTACTACCCTCAGATTCACCACAGCAAGACCTACCCAATATCAAGCCAGTTAATATGCCAGCGTGGATAGGGAGGTACATGCAGGCCCCCAACCCTAACTGAGACGCTGTAGACAGTGGATGGGTGCTCAGAGAGGAAGAGTCAGATGCTTTTAGAGGTGTAGCCTGGTAGACTGGCTATGCTTATCTGGGTGATACCATTCAGAAGCATAGTACGAGGTACAGAAGAGGAAAGGCATGCTTCCTGCCTTCAAGGTTCTTAAATCGAATGAAAGGTTAAGATTTGTCTACAAAGATGCTCTGACTCAAATTCCACATGTAGAAACAGCCTCAGTCAAATCTGGAGACACAGGAAGGGGGCTAGATCTCACTGTGGAGTAGGCTCACTAAACACTTGGAAAGCTCCATAGCGTGCAGAAACTTCAGCACACGCTTCAAACCCAGGCTAGGGACCCACCCCCATCCCCAACACACAAGCAGTCCTAAACAACAGCTTGTTTGCGGAGATAACTCGGTCAGTTAAATGCAAGCAAGAGGACCTCAGTGCATTGCCCAAAACTCATGTGCAAAAGTCCAGTGTGATGTTGCATCCTTATAATTCCAGTGCTGGAGAGTGGGTCCCTGAGACTCATTGGTACCAACCAAGAAGCTGTAGGTCGAGTGAGAGACCGTCACACAAAACAAGCTCTTGTGGAATGCAACAGTTTATTCCTTGCCTACACACACACACACACACACGAATGCATGCACACAGAGAGACAGAGAGACAGAAACAGAAAGACAGAGAGAGAAAGAAAGAGAAACAACTACAGGTTCCTTGCCATAACCTAACATAGCCCTTTAGATAAAGGCTAGGTGGAAATTGAAATTTTAAGCTTTGACATTGGTTCATTATTAAGGAAGTTTCTTCACAAGATAAGATTTCAACTCATTCAGTAACTGTGGCATGAAACCTGACTTTTACAAAGTAGCATTTTGGGTAATATTGCATAAATGTTGAGCCTGATGGGTATTTTTCAGAATTATATTGGAAATGCTATTCCTTTCCTCTTGACATACATTTTGATATTTTGAAAGCTCATTCTTAGTATAACATTGAGAGCGGGACAAAGCATATGTTACCGAGAAAACTAAGCAAGACAGCTCCCAACTTGCGGGCCAGCCTGGGCTGCATAACAAAACCCTATGCCACAAAACAGCCATCGAAACTTTTATCCTCATGTATTCATCATGGAAATTCTCGGCTAAGAAATTGAGAAGAGCGCAGAATGGACCCCCTCCTTTTAGCATTGTAAGAAAAGGCACACATTTCTGGCTCATTTTATTAAAAGCTATTTTTGCCAGCTATGGGGAAAATACCCTACTTTACTAAGTGGCTGACTCAGAATGAATGGATTCATAGTTGACTTTTCCAGTTCACTCACTCACTCACTCACGGATGAGGCCGATTGGATTAGTAATAGCCTTCCATGTTATTTGGAAGGTGTTTTGCTATCTGTGCTTTCGTATTTTGGGGGTATGCTTGCTGTTCTTCACATTGTGTTCTTAGAGCATTTGCTTCATAGAAGTAATATCCCATTAGTTTAGCTTATTTCATCCTTAAAAATGTCTGATGTGCTGTTTGTGACCAAGTTCAAAGGAAGAGTGCAGATTGCACCGACTCTCAGGCTGAAACGGGCCTTGGAGTCATTTGAAGTATTTGTGGTCTCGTGGGTTTCTGTATTTTTCCTTAGTTTCTGTTTCTGATTGGAGGAGGACTTTCCAGTGAGCAACAGCAGTGGGTGGATGGTGGGTGGTAGGTGGTGGGTGGAGGATGGTGGATGGAGGATGATAGATGGAGGATGGTGGATGGAGGATGATAGATGGAGGATGGTGGATGATGGATGGAGGAGGATGGTAGATGGTGGATGATGGGTGGAGGATGATAGATGGAGGATGGTGGATGATGGATGATGGATAGTGGGTGGAGGATGGTGGATGGTGGATGATGGATGGAGGATGGTAGATGGTGGATGATGGATGGAGGATGGTGGATGGAGGATGGTGGGTGGTGGATGGAGGATAGTGGATGGAGGATGGTAGATGGAGGATGATGGGTGGAGGATGGTGGATGGAGGATGATAGATGGAGGATGGTGGGTGGTGGATGATGGATAGTGGATGGAGGATGGTGGATGATGGATAGTGGATGGAGGATGATGGATGGAGGATGGTGAATGGTGGATAGTGGATGATAGATGGAGGATGGTGGATGGAGGGTGGTGGATGGTGGGTGGTGGATGAAGGACGGCAGATGGTGGATGGAGGATGGTGGATGAAGGATGGTGGATAGAGGATGGTGGATGGAGGATGGAGGATGGTGGATGGTGGGTGGAGGATGGTGGATGGAGGGTAATTGATTCACTATGGTGGGCAAGGAGCTTTACTTTGTGAACTGCAGTGTTCTGTCCTGATGTTTAGCACTTTCCTTGTGTCTTTCTTTGGTGGAGCTGCTGGAACACCACAAACATAGTGGCTTCAAACAACAGTACTTGATTTCCTCAGGTTCTGAGAGTCCGCAGTATGATTTCTGTCACTGTGAATAAAAGCAACAGGGTAGTTGGGGCTGCTTGTTTCAGAGGGCCTCAACGTAAGCCCTGGCTCCCAGTGGCCTATTCCTTGGCTTGGGGGCCCTGCTGCTGTATCATAGACGGCATCTGTGTGTTCTCTCCTATGAGCATATCAGTTTCCTTTCTGTGGACAAACCTGCTTCTTATAAACCAAATAGCTTCTTTAGGTAGAGGTCCTTACCTTACTCACTTCTGAGAGCTTGTTCTTGCCAGGTAAGGGAATATTTCCGCATCCTGGACATTAGCCCTTGTCTGTTTGGGAGCTGTTGTAGAGCGTACAGTGATAGGAAAACCCCATACTCATCGTTGCTGATCATGTAGCAGCCACTCACTGGAATATGAAGAGGGAAATGCCATTTAGAGCATTGCAACATTCTCACTTGAGGCTGACAAGAATCTCCAGATGGTAGCATACATGTATCTGTAGTAAATCATGATGGTATTCTGTTACTTTGAAACATCGTGTCAAAGCATATTTTACAACAATTTAAATTTTCTTAAGAGCCGGTATAAAATTCACATTTGGCTAATAGAACATTTGATATGCTCACAACTATGTTGGATAAGCGGTATCACATGATAAGGACCGCAAGGGTGCTGCAGATAGACCTCTAGGATTAGAGTGGGGAAGGGGCATGTATTCAGGAAGTCCAGAAAAGTGGGAGATGAGGAGTGCGCTGAAGTTGCAATGATGAAGGAGACTTTGGCCATGAAGGGTTGTATCTGGGGCCGGCGGATGAGAGGAGGCTTCCTGTGATGGAAGGCAAGGAGGGGCATCCGACAAGGTGATAAGATGTCCCATGATGGACAGGCCAGGACTTCAGCTTTGGTTTAGGAGAGAGATGAAGAAGGAACAGACAGTTGAACCAGCACTAGAAGAGGGACACTGGTCACAGTGTGAGGAAAGAATTGGAAGCAACAAGTCCTGAGCGCATGGGAACCCGTGTTGGCCCTATAGCTGCTGTGTTGTCTGTGCCCTTTGCCTCAGCATTAGAGATAACCACTTCTGCCACGTTGGTTTTATCTTGCCGCATACACTCAGGGATGGTCAACAGAAGGCCGATTTTGAACACTTGGGCATGGAAGAGGTTGAGCGTTAAAAGAGAGTAAAGAGGACACAAGGAGACTATTTGCAGTTTATTTGGTTACTTCTGAAAGGAGAGAAAAGGAAAAGCGGAAGTTTGGAAAGACTTCACTCCCTGGGCTTACAGTTCAGTGGGAGACCATCTGCCTGGCGTGGGCACAGCTGTGAGTTTATGCCCCAGTACTACAGAGTCTAAGGAAATGATAAACACATAAATAATGCATATGGACAGCTTTTCCTCCTTTTTTCTTTCCCTCTCCTTTTCCTCCCTCTCTTCCCCCTCTTTCCTTCTTTCGCACCTTCCTGCTTTTCTTTTCTTCTTCTTGCAGAGAAAGACTGCTGCTTAGTTTAAGACTTGTGTTGCCATTTCACTTGTGATCTTTTCCCACTGGGGCAAGAAGCCAATTTTTCATCCAAGGGTCTCAACATTTCATTTGAAGGTAGTGAACAGTGTAGTGGGATCCTGCTCCGGTTTTTCAGTGCTGGACATGGAACCCCGGGCCTCTGTTACCTCCAACCCCTTAGCTTGCTTTCTCCAAAAGCTTGTGCTTAGACAATACAAATAACCATGAAATAGCCTCCAGTTCTGTGGCATCTGTAGGGGATTTGGGGAAGGAGGAAGATGCCTAGTGGAGCGTG
Organism: Acomys russatus; assembly: GCF_903995435.1. Classification (NCBI taxonomy): domain Eukaryota; kingdom Metazoa; phylum Chordata; class Mammalia; order Rodentia; family Muridae; genus Acomys; species Acomys russatus. The sequence goes on along the minus strand of NC_067160.1, from coordinate 17,717,601 downwards.
ACAGGCACTGCCTTCCCCGTGTCATAGGCTACGCCTGCCGAGGCTTGTTCTGTGATAGTTCAGTGATCTTCTCCTTGGGCAGCAGCTTGTGTTGCTACACCATGTGGAAAAGAAAACCATGTCAGAGAGGTTAAGTAACTTCAAGTGCCAGGGCTGGCATTCTGCTCCAGGCTGTGTGATTCTTCAGCCACCTTCACCACTGTCAAACAGCCTCCCCCGGGGAAGAAGGCTGTGGCTCGGTGTTGCGTCAAAGCCCGCGATGGCAGCCTACTCTGTGATATTATACTTTGCCTTCAGTTGTGGTGGGAGGATGGGAGGGAACTTTGAAAAAAAATGGGACCATTTTTAACTTGAAACATACTTAGTGTCTACTAAAATTGTGTGTGCATAGGGTTTCCAGATTTACTTTTATATTTTCAGCCAAGAAAAGCTTTTCTTACTGTACTAGAACATAGAATGTATATTGCTTTTAATGGGAAAGGTCTGCCACACCCCCTACTCCCACCTCAACACACACTTTAGCAAACCTGTTTGACCCCACTTTGGACTATGTTGGGCTCCTCCTCTTTTTTTTTTTTTTTTTTTTTTCATTGCCCAGTCCTCTTGGCTTTGAGTCTGTCCTCTCATCAGCACCCTGTGCTGCACAGAGGACACCACGGTAATCCACGTTCACTTGTCTCTTGCTTCCGTGTGCACCCATAACTCCTCCTGCACTGCAAACACACTTCCTGAATGTATGTATATATCCAATGCATATCAGACCTTCCCATTATCAATATAGGAGATGGTTACACTCGTGGAATGCATATTGAGAGCTGAGCAACTTTCAAAGATAAAGAAGAGAAAAAAGAAGTAGAAAACTGAACAATCTGGAACTCGTTTTTAAAATGAAGCAGGTGTCCCACATAAGGCCTTGCTCCTGGGTTGAAGCTGACATGAATAGGAGAATGGAGAGAAAAATTAAATTAGACCATTTAAGGGAGTCTGTATATTCTGATTTCTCATTTATTTTCAGTGTCTCTGGAGGGAAAGGTGAAGCAGGGGACACAAATGCCAAAAGGCATCCTGTTAACTGTCGTAGAGGTCGAGAGTGTAAAGTGCCTTCCGCTCCGTCTCCACATGTCTATACCCAGATGGCTGATGAAATGTTTGTTTCTTTCCCTGGCCCTCCTGCCTGCTCCGAGCACAGACAGTGGCTCAGCACCTTTCTTTTCTTTTTTGGGGTGTGTGTGTGTGTGTGTGTGTGTGTGTGTGTGTGTGTGTGTGAGATGACCAACAAAGATCAGTTCTTCAAACGCAGTGGCCCACCTCTTGAAGCCCATCTACACCCACCAGGTTAATTCAGACAGTGACCCCCTGGGTCAGGTTAAAGAACTCGCCCCACTTCATACTTACTGCTGCTGTGGCTGCGTCATGAGCCTTTGCTTTTGGAATGAGTTTCCCAGAAGTCTCCTGGGTCTGTGCTGATGGCACTCACATCATACAAAAGTGTAGGCCTTCGGTCACTGTGGAAATCTCTCAGAGGAGTTCTGCAGCTTTAAATATGATTTCTGTTCTCTCTTGTTGCCAAATAGACTTTTTGTGAAAATATTAATGGTTATTTATTGTCTCATGTACCATTTAGACTGATATCACACTTTTTAATATGGAAGTAAATTTTTTTCTTCTGATTCCAGAGCTGGGAAAAATCTTATAGTTTGTGGGATGGTGTAGGGGATCAGTGTGCAGGAGAACCTCAGGAAATTGGCGGGTGAAAGAAAAGGAAGTGGAAGTATTGGGGCACGGGTAGGGATTCTTATTTGTAAGTGAACAAGAACTTCCTCTTGGGGGCAAGTGTTTACTATGTTTTGTAATTTTTATTAGATGGTAACATTTGCTAAGAATCGTATATAGCAATTCTGAGGCCACTAAGGTGGAGTTCAACTTGTGATAGCTTTCAGTATTGTGTGTTTCAATCATACACTTTTGCATTACAATCTACTCTTCGTGTCTTCCCAGGTAGTGATTTTCTCCTCCTCCACCTCTTCCTCCTCCTCCTCTTCCTCCTCCTCTTGATCATTGCCAACCAAAACTCTAAACAGCATCTTTCTAGCCCAAAGTGGTCAATATAGTCACATTAACTATCTCTTTTATAGCCTTTGGAGCAATTATATATTCATTTTATGATTTTGAAGCAAGAAGAAATTTCCTAAGTGACTTTAATCTGAAGACATATATTTAACCCCAACCCATTTTCCAAGCACACGTCTTTGGGGAAAGTGGCTGATATTCATGTTTTCAGGCATATATTAAGATAAGGCCCTGCTGCAATAATGACATCTTGGGGTATCTTATTGCTTAAATATATCATTTGCATGTAGATTACTTTTCTCTATCCCTCCCTCCCTGCACTGCTCCCTCGCTCCCTCTCTCTTTCCCTGATTCATAACTACTGTCAGATAATTCAGGTTTGTGGGCCTGATCTTTTTGAACTTCATTAATTGTGCTCCCATTCCTAGCAGGAAACTGGTGAGCATGCTCACTTAGTTCTAGAGAACTAAGGGTCCTTAGGGTTGTGGTGCATCTGTGGCCCACAGCCTCATGGGTTTGATGGTTCTTGCTTCTTTTGCCCGTTGACCTCCTAGATTTTTTTTTTTTTTTTTTTTACTTCTGTTCAGGTTAGTCATCAAAGCAGTGCCTCTAAACCTGGCATGCCAGCTAAGAATTGGAGCAAGATTATGACTGAGTAGTACATTAATTTTCACACGCTGAACTCTAGTTCAGTTACTAACTTACTGTTTGGTCATAGGAATTAAAACATGTAGTCATTATCTGAGCTTTGATGCTTTAGTTTTTTCTATCTGGAAACTAAAAATACTTAATAAACCACTTACTTAGTTAATGGTCTCTAAATTCTTAGCCCTCACCTGCTAAATAAATAGGTTTATTGAGGCATTAGAAAGGGAAAAGCTTCTGAGTTGCTAATTTTTTAAAGCCTTCCTTTCATTAGTTGCACATTAAGTTTAATGAGATCTGAGCATTTGCAAATAGGTGAAATAATGGGAAGAAACAACTAAATCTGTTTATTCTGAAAAGGTCTGGCTTTTCCTGCTCTGCTGGTAGTCCATCCAGAGCCAGGTACACATATCTTACAAGAGCCACATTCTTTCTCCTGCGCGTGCCTCAGACCTCACAAACCAGCAGACGCTCCTGCTCGTGTGCACAATTTCGTCGTATCAAGATGATGAAGAGCCACTCTGAGAAAAAACCTAGACACCTGGTTAGTTTTGAGGCTGACTGTTGACAGACAGTTCTTTTTCCCACAGACACCTTTACCCCTCAAACTGCCTGTTTTGGTGTTGTATAGCTCCCTGAACGTAGCTGGGGAGTAGTGTTAGGAGGTCATTGGAAATAAGATGAGTGGATATGAAGGAAAGAATTGTTGGTGGTTTCGTTTACAAAAAAAAAAAAAACTATCATTAGGAGAAAGGTAATTGTTTGAGGATTTTCTATTTCTGCAATGTTTGTGAATGACTGATTTTTCAGATGAAACCTTAAAGGGAAGAGATGTGAGGCCAGAGTGAACCCTGGTGGGCTTACTGTTTCTAGTGGCAGCTCTCCTTTTGTGATGGGGACATTTTTCAGGTAGATAGCTCTGACACAAACAGTGTGTCATCCTAGATAACAGCTATCTTGATAGCGTTGGGGGACCATCCATGAAGCAAGAACATTGGTGTGCAGGTAGAAACTTCTCCTTGTAGCATGAAGTCTGGATAACTCTTAAGTGGACTAGGGCTGCAAGAAAGCGACGTCTGGTGCCAGCAGAGCTAATGACTGTGACACTAGACTCCTGCCAAAACTAATAATGAGCTAGGACTTACAAATCCCCGTCTTAGCCCTGGGATATGGAAAATATTTCTCTTCAGTAAATAGTTAGAAATCATCTGCCTGTAAGTAGCTGTCATGGTACTACTCCTGGCACTGTATTACCGTTAGCGAGAACGGGTCCTGGAATGATGTTGATTATAAGCTGTCCTGTAGGGTACCGATCACTGTATTCTCTCACTAATGAATCTGAATGTTGAAACTTTTGAGCTTAAAACCTCTACTCAGATCTAGCCAATGGACAGGATATTCTCCACAGTTGTGTGGAAAGTGGGGACTAACTTTGACATGAACTCTGGTGCCGCATATTTGACCACTTCCCCTTGGTGGGGAGGCTTCATGGCACTCAGAGAAAGAATAAGCAGGCTACCAAGATGAGACTTAATAGCCTATGACCATATAGTAGGGGAGGAAGTCCCCCTCAGCCATAGACCTAGGGAAGGGGAATAGAGTAAAAGTGAGAGGGAGGGAGAAACAGGAGGAAACAAGTGATGGAACACCAATTTAGATATAATCTGAATAAATTAATAAGAAATGGTTAATGAAAAAAATTATTAGCCTCATACTTTGAAACTCAGATGTTTTTTTCCTCGCATGCATCTCAGGAATCCAAAGACATCACTATCTGGGAAAAGTAATTATAAATCAGTATCATTACCTATATTGGATGTTAGATAAAATAATTTAGATTTTATTTTGAGTTAATGGGATAAGGTGTGGTCAGAGTCAAGGTTGTATACCACCTATCAAAAAAAAAAAAAAAAAAAAAAGCATGAGCTGACATTCCAGTTTAGGCGTGTGTGTTCTAATCTAAAAGGTAAAGACTCTAGAAGTATCTAGATGGATGTTGGTGGCCACTTACAACACAGCTTTAGCTCTCAGTTATTAAGAGGATTTTGTGGAAAAGTTTATTTTATGCCATGTCTCATGTCCTGTTGCTTGAAGATAAGTAACCAATAGTAAGATTTTATAGGGTGTTGTCCTTTTGCAAAGCACAGGGAAAGCACCAGAACCCTGTGGCAGATGTAGTATCTACAGGTTAGGGGATTTGTTTCACCCAAGGTTCCTACACACACACACACACACACACAATTTTAAGCTAAGCCTCCTCATCTTATTTAGATGCTAAGAATGGCTAGACCACAGCCATGCTCAGTGAGTAGGCAGGTGTGTACCCAGACCTCCCAGAGGAGAGTGCCCTCTTTGATTCTGCGTTTTTGTCAAGTTTCTCTCCCTTTGAGGCAGACGGATGTTGATTCTTCACTTGGTCCAGGGGTTACAAAGATTCAGTGCTGGTAGAGGCAGCCACTTACTCCACAGTTACTGTTGCCCTAAAGGCAGCAAGCAAGCACTGCGTTACCTGCGTTACCTGCTTCCATCAAAGCGCTGCTTTAACAATACTTGCTATATTGTATCATGTAGAGGAAGCATAGATCTTCCAAAAAGCCACTTGTGAGAAACTCCAGCACATCTCATTTGGCGCAGGTTGTGGAACATCTGACTGTGTAGGTATGTAGTGTTGTGCAACATAGAGATCGCAGAGTAAGCCACTCCGTCACTTGCCTGGATTTACGTTTTGGCTACGCTTTTTACTCGATGTGTGATGGTCTGCTATGCTAAATGTTGTTTTACTCTGCCTGCCTCGACCTTCTTATCTCTAAAACTAATAATAATAAGACCCACATAAAACCATTGTAAAAATTCAATAGCCTATAGTTTAGATTCAATAGAAATAATAATTCAGATATAAGCGTATACAGTACATTTTTCCTTATCAGATTTGTGAGGGATCAACGAAGTAGACTTGGCTAGTGTTGGGTAGGACTCTCAGGCCTCATTGCCCCTGTGTTAGGAAGATGGGACAAACTCACAGCAATCCTAAAAGAAATGCTCTGGCTTTGTTTGTGAGCACTTCATTATTCATTTCAGACTGCAGGCAGCCCTCTCTAGATGGTGCTCTGTGCAGGGTGCCTGACCCTCCTCGGAGGGGAAACCTGCTGGAGTTGGAAGATTTCTCACCTAGCAGAGACTCCTTTTTCCAGTCTTGAGCAAAAATCAATTTAAGGATGATTGTGTAAATAGCTTACCAGAGATTAAGGATTATTTGGGCTGGAGCCAATACAAAATTTATATGTATATTTTTTCACTTTTTCTTTTTCGCGAATCCAAAAGGGCAGATTAGAAACTTAAAGCTCAAAAAAAATCAAGTGTTTTATCCAAATTCTTACAGCAATTCTGTGGTGCTAGCATGATCTGCATTCAGGACAGCTGGTCTCCGAGCCTTACTTTTAACCAGGGAGCCCCAGATTTTTATGTAGAACCAGCCCCATCAGAAATGTGTTCACAGTTTCTGCTAGGGGTTGCTATATAGAAGAATCTCACAAAAATGTTCCCTAAATGCCACGAAAATAATATCAGGATATTTCATGTCATTTCTTGTTCACAAGAACTCCTAGGGAGACGTTTTCCCTAGCGGCTAGAGCCAGGATGAGTAGTAGATTACCTAAACAGATTTCCCATTTTCTAATGTCATATCCTCCCACAGGTGTAACTGACCACTGGAAGTCACTGGGCACACCAGGAGGCCACTCTCGTCTGTTGTTAAAGTTACAGTAGCCCTCTCCTTTTGCTTTTCACTCCCTTGGCTTTGCTTTTCATTCTGCATTTAGAAAACATTTTAAAATGCAAATTATCAGTGCATATGGAAACTTTTCAGATATTACAAATAGGATAAAATCAATAAACCTCCTTTGCTATCTTCTGTACTAATTCTTATCTGTTATTTTACACTGTGTTCCAAACTCTAAAAAATAAAATAAAATAAACATATGGTAAGAAGGAACATTCAGAATATGTTTTGGTCACTGTCTGTGACTTATCAATTAGAAATGAACTCTTTGAGAAGCACAAGCTAAGGATTAGTAATTATGGCCCTCACAGTCTTACCTGGTGTCCATTTCCTTCAGAGTTTCAATCTGTTACTACATTGTATTTTTTTCCTGTTATTCTCTTTCTTCTTCAGTTTGGCCTTGAATCTTTTTAGAAGAAAATGTTATCTATGCCACTTGGGAAAAAAAAAAAGAATGCTTTGTTACAAGATGAAAAGAAGATACTTGGGATGGAAGCAGTTCCAGAGTTGACCGTCTCTGGCAGAGTAGTGCTTTGGGCAGCACTGAGGTTTGATGCTAGAACATGGAGGCATGCTTACGGGAAATGGCTGGAGCGGAACAAGAATGGCGTATTTGAGTCTGTAGGGGATCTTGTCTGGACGGCAGTTAGGAGCAATCTGGGGTGCTTCCATCCTCCACTGCTCTCTGTAGCACCCGTGTCCTGGAATGCCACTAGGTGACTCACGGAAAACAAAGCAAAGTCACAAAACAACCAAATCTAGTATAGTTATAGCCTCGCAGAAAACTGCTAGAAAGCCTTTTCCAACCCCCTGCCAGTTATGTCCTTCATTTCATTCTTTTTGTAAATCTTTATCTGACAAAGAAAGCATCAGGTCACGTTATAGATGGTTGTGAGCTGCCATGTGCTTGCTGGGAATTGAACTCAGGACCTCTGGAAGAGCAGGCAGTGCTCTTAACCTCTGACCCGTCTCTCCAGCCCCTTCATTACATTCTTAATGCTGTGAAGATCAGATCTTAACACCATCTGCTGGCCCAGCAACTAGAGAATGGTGAGGCATAGGCCAGGAGGAAATCATAAGTGGCTCCTCAAGTATAAAGTGTCCTGTTTGCAGGCCAGCTGTTGTAACTAGTAATGGACAGTGGTGGAGAGGAGCCCACCAGCTCACATTTTCCTGTCTTGACTGTCAAGACCTTCCTCCCTGCTTAGGGAATGGGACAGTAGATGCTTTGTGTCTCCTATCTCCTGTTTGAATTTCCTCCCGTTAGTCATCCGTAGCTCAGCGGGTGTTGGTTTCCTAGAGCACATTTAATCTTGACATTTTCCACTCCTTGGGTTTAGAATTAGATTTTGTCTTTGTTTCATGCATTCGAGGCAGGAAGTGTAAAGTTGTCAGGAGTATTTAGCTAAGAATCATCAACACCTTTGAAAACTAAGAGTCCCTGCAGTGAGCCAGATATGCAGAGCAGCAAGAGATGACAGCAGCTTTAACCCTGCCAGCCACCCACAAGGATGCAGCATAAAGTCCTTAGGAGCTGTGGTGGTGAGGCCTGTCATACTGGCATGATGCAGTATACAGGCAACCTCTGTTCTCTTTGGGGTTTTATGTTGCTAAGAATCAGAGGATAATTTAAAGAGTGTTGGGTTTTTGTTTGTTTATTTGTTTGTTTTCTCCACATCTTTATGAAAATGGATTGGCTTAGAGATATTGCTGTTTCTTTTTAAATGGAATGTTCTGTGCTCTAATGAAACAGTTGCCAACATATCAAGAGTATTACAATAACTGAGTTCCTGATTATAGTTATTTGCAGCTGTGATCCCAGGTCCCCGGTGTATCATCTATGGCTGTCTCTATTTCTAAAAATTGTGTGCCATTTTTCATTCCTGTGAACGTAAATTTTGAGTTTACTAATTAGACATAGCTTCTCTTAGTAATTTAAAACATCGTCTGGGTTCAAATGCATGTTACACATTTTGCTGTGTTGCTGTGTTAAATAATAGAGATCCCTGGAGAAGACTGATGAGAAAGCACCATCCTACAATAAAAGCAGTGGTGATGAGTAAACTCTGAGAGGTATACTGTGTGGCTACTCAGGTTGTGATGCCTTTGGAGCCACCTCTGAAGCATGCTGTGAACATAAAGTATGAACGTGAGCTTCAGAAATACTCAGATATGCTGTGGAGCATGGTCAGGCAGAGCCAGCACTCTCCAGATAGGGCCGTGAGTTGTCTGTTCACTTGCTGCAGGGATGAAGAAAGTGTAGCATCTTGTGCACCCATTAGGACTTTGCTTTCCCAGTCAAGGTGGTACCTGCTTCAGTTCCTATCCATAGGAGGCTGATACTATTTCTGCCTGCTTAGTGTTGCCTTTTCTTCCTTGGATCATGGATGCCTTCCAGCGACTGGTATTTATTAATGCTTTGACACCATCTTCAGTGACATCCTTAACATTCCCCCCGCAAAAGGTAAAAGTGATCGCACTTTTAAAATGCATTATTAGTTTGGGGGGTGATTCATGGCTTTTAGACTCTTGCAATTCGCTATGATTAAGTATTAGAAGGATTTTAAAATAATGCAGAAAAAAGACAAAAACTGTCTAACAGTCTGTAACTGCTACTGGAAGACAGGAATGTATGTTTAAAATTCAATGTATATATTTTGAATTCCTGTGTATATATTTTGGGATTTATATCAAGTTAGTTTATATTAATTACTATTGTATACGTGTGTGTTGCATAGTTCACATTAACATTGCATCTTTTCCCCACTTATTACATGATAAATATATCCCATGCCTTTTAACTAATACTTGAAAATATTATTTCAACAATTCCATTAAAATTATGTGGATTCGGAGACACCAAGATGGTGGCACCCAGTGTGTACCGTGTCTATGGAGCAGAGGATTGGAGGCTGCAAAATCAATTGAAGGGAAAGAGTTGGGGAAGAACAGAACCAGCTCTCCCCTCCCATCATGGCTTGACAACCCCAGGTCGAAGCAGCAAAACCGATTCCAGAGAGCTGAGTCAGGCACGGGCCACAACCCACATTAGCTGCTATCTGTATAAGGCCCATCGGACAACTGAACAGCTTTGGGCTTAGATCTCTCTCCAACTGCCCACGGCTTACCAGCCTGGCCCATCTGGGACACTGAGAAGAAGCAAAGATGAGTTGGCACAGGCCTTAACCCGTATCAGCTGATACCCCTAAGAGACCTGTGGGACACCTGATCAAGAGGCCTTGGGCTTATATCTCTCTCCGGCCACCCACTGCTTACCAGTCTGACCCATATGGGACACAGAGAGCAAACAGGCAGAGCTAAGTTGGGTGTGGGCAACAACCCACATTAGCTGCTATCTGGTAAGGCCCCTGGGTCAACTGAGCAGGGTTGGTCTTGGATCTCTCTCCACCCATCTGGAGTTTATAGGCCAGGCCCATCTGGGACACAGAGCTCTAACAAGCAAAGGTGACCCCCATCAACTGATATCCCTAAGAGGTCTATAGGATACCTGAGCAAGCAGCCTTGGGCTTGGATTGCTCTCCACCTGCCCATTTGACCTGCCCCATTTGGGACACAGAGAGCAAACAGGCAGAGGTGAGTTGGGCATGGGCAAAACCCCACATTAACTGATATCTAGATAAGGCCCATGGGACACTCGAGCATGTTTGGGCATGGATCTCTCTCTGCCCACATGATGCTTACCAGCCAGGTACATCTGTATCACAGAAAGTGAACCAACAGAGTTGAGTCTGACTTTGACCACAATACACATTATCCACCATACCAAGGAGAACTGAGGGACACCAGAGCAGCTTGAAGCTTGAAGCTCTCTCAGCCTGCTTCTCTCCTGCCTGACCCAAGTAAAGCTGAGCTGGGTGCAAGCTCCAACACCCATTGTCCACCTTCCTGAGAAGGCCTCAGGAAAGTTCTAGCTCTTTATGCTGGCACCTGACCTGCCTGGTCCATGTGAGACACACACATACAATGACCCCATTGGAGGAACCTCCAGGCCTGCTAACATCAGAGGCAACCAGATGGCTAGAGGCCAGCGAAAGAAGACAAGCAACACAATTCAGAGCCATATGACACCACCAGAAACTTGTGATACTACCACAGCAAGCCATGGAAATATGAACACCCACGAAACACAAGAAGAATATTTTAAATTGGAGGTGTTGAAAATGATAGAATCCTTGAAAGAGGAAAATAAATCACTCAAAGAAATATAGGAAAATACATTCAAACAGATCAAGGAATTGAATAAATCCTATAAAGAACTACAGGAAAATTCAATCAAACAGTAGAAAGAAATGAACAAAACCATTCAACACCTAAAAAGAGAAGTAAATGCAACAAAGGAAACAAATCTGAGGTGATTCTGGAGTTGGAAAACGTAGGGAAGGGAACAGGAACTGTAGACACAAGCAATGTCAACAGAATTCAAGAAATGGAAAAGAGATCTCAAGTGTAGAAGATACAGTTGAAGTTATCTATGTATCAGTCAAAGAAAATGTTAAAACCAAAAAGTTCCTGACAAGAAATCTGGAACACTGTAAAGAGACCAAATCTAAGAATAATAGGAATAGAAGAAGGAGAAGACTCCAAACTCCATGGTCCAGAAAACATTTTCAGTAAAATCATAGAAGAAAACTTTTCCAACCTAAAGAAAGAAATGCCCATAAATATACAAGAAGCCTACAGAACTCTAAATAGATTGGACCAGAAAAGATAATCCTCCAACCACATAATAACCAAAACATTAAAAGTACACAGCAAGAAAGAATATTAAAAGCTGCAAGAAAAAAAGGCCAATTCACAGATAAAGGCAAACCTATCAGAATTATATCTGACTTCTCAACAAAGACTATGCAAACCAGAAGGGTCTGACAGATGTCATGTAGACACAAAGACAGCACAGATGTCAACCCAGACTACTATACCCAGTAAAACTTTCAATCACCATAGATGGAGAAAACAAGATTTTATACAACAAAATCAAATTTAATCAATACCTAGGCACAAATCCAGCCCTAGAGAAGATACTAGAAGAAAAACTCCAACCCATGGAGGCTAACTACACCCAGGGAAACACAGGGAGTAAATAACCCCACATCTGCAAAACCAAAAGAAAGGAAATACACACACATACTACACCAACACCAACATAAAAAAACAAAAACAGCAACTAGCAAGCACTGGTCAACATCAATGGACTCAACTCCCCAATAAAAAGACACAGGCTAACAGAATGGATGCCAAAACAGGACCCAACATTCTGTCACATACAAGAAACCCACCTCAGCAATAAAGATAGAAATTACCTCAGAGTAAAGGGTTGGAAAAAGTTATCCCAAGCAAACAGACTCAAGAAGCAAGCTGGATTAGTTATCCTAGTATCTAATAAAATAGACTTTCAGCCAAAACTAATCAAAAGAGATATGGAAGGACACTTCATACTCATCAAAGTAAAGATACACCAAGAGGACATCTCAGTCTTGAACATCTATGCCCTAAACACAGGCGCACTGACATTCATCAAAGACAAAGTATTAAAGCTTAAGTCACACATTGAACTCCATACTTTAATAGTGGGACACTTCGACACCCGACTCTCAGCAATATCATTGAGACAGAAATTAAATGGAGAAATAATGAAGCTAATAGATGTCATGAATCAAATGGACCTAACAGACCTAAAGAACATTTCACTCAAACACAAAGAAATATACCTTCTTTTCAACAACTTACAGAACCTTCTCCAAAATTGACCATATACTTGGCCACAAAACAAACCTTAACACATACAAAAAGATCAAAATAACCCCTTCCATCTTATCAGACAACCATGGATTAAAACTGGAACTTAACAGCAATAGAAAGCCTCTGAACTCCTGGAAACTGAACAATTCCCTACTCAGTGACCTCTGGGTAAGGGACAAAATAAAAAATGAAATTAAAGACTTCACAGAAGTCAATGAAAATGAAGGCACAGCATACCAAAACTTATGGGATATAGTGAAATCAATGCTAAGAGGAAAGTTTATAGCACTAAGTGCCTTCATAAAGAAATTGGAGAGATCCCATACTAGCAACTTAACAGCACACCTGAAAGCTCTAGAACAAAAAGAAGTAGACACACCCAAGAGGAGTAGACAGCTGGAAATTATCCACCTCAGGGCTGAAATCAATAAATTAGAAACAAAAAGAATAATTCAAAGAATCAACAAAACCAATAACTGGTTCTTTGAGAAAATCAACAAGATAGACAAACCCTTAGCCAAACTAACTAAAGGCAGAGGGAGAATACTCTAATCAACAAAATGAGAAATGAAAAGCGAGACTACAGACACTGAGGAAATCCAAACAATCATTAGGTCGTACTTCAAAAACCTATATGCCACAAAAATTGAAAACCTAAATGAAATGGACAATTTTCTTAATAGCTAGAAATTATCAAAAGTGAGTCAAGAACAGGTCAACAATTTAAATAGTCCTATATCTCCTAAGGATCAAAAATTTCCCAACCAAAAAAAGCCCAGGGCTGGATGGGTTCAGTAAAGAATTCTACCAGACCTTCAAAGAAGAGCAAACACCAATCCTCTCCAAAGTATTCCTCAAAATAGAAACAGAAAGAACATTACCAAACTTATTCTATGAAGCCGCTGTCACCTTGATACCTAAACCTCACAAATACTCAACAAAGAAAGAGAATTTCAGACCAATTTCCCTTATGAACATTGATGCAAAAATGCTCAATAAAATACTTGCAAACTGAATCCAAGAACACATCAAAAATATCATTCACCATGACCAAATAGGCTTCATCCCTGGCATGTAGGGGTGGTTCAATATATGGAAATCCATCACTGTAATCCATCATATAAACAAGCTGAAAGAAAAAAGCCCACATGATCATCTCCTTAAACGCTGAAAAAGCATTTGACAAAAATCCAATACCCATTCATGTTAAAAGTCTTGGGAGAGATTGGGGATACAACACACATAGCCAGACATATAGTCAAGGCAATATACAGCAAGCCTATAACCAACATCAAACTAAGTGGAAATAAAAGTGGAATTTTCTCAGAAATATGGGAATAATTTACCTCAGGACCCATCCTTACCACTGCTGGGTATATACCCAAAAGATGCTCCACCATACAATAAGGACATTTGCTCAACTATGTTCAAAGCAGCTTTATTCATAATAGCCAGAGTCTGGAAACAACCTAGATGTCCCTCAACTGAAGAATGGATAAAGAAACTGGTATATTTACACAGTGGAATACTACTCAGCTATTAAAAACAAGGAAAGCTTGAGATTTGCAAGCAAGTGGATGGAACTAGAAGAGATCATCCTGAGTAAGGTAGCCTAGACCCAGAAAGACATGCATGGTTGTATATACTCTCTCATAAGTGGATAGTAAGCACATTATACGCTATAACTACCCTACAACACAGACTGAAACATCAACCAACAACCATGTATGATGTAGACCCTCTGCTCAGATGTAGTAGACTGGCAGCACAGTCTCCTTGTGCATCCTACAATATGGGGACGAAGGACGACTTCTGACATGGACTCTGGCCACTGCAATGTTGATCACATCCCTCTGGCTGGGCAGCCTTGCCAGGCCACAGAGGAAGAGGACACAGGTAGTCCCGATGCGACTGGATAGGCTGAGATCAGATGTTAGGGCAGGAGGGCTCCTCTTTCTAAGGACTATTGAAAAGAGGGAGAGGTTATGATGGAGGGAGGACAGGACCAGGAGGTGACTAGGGAAGGGGCTACAATCGGAATGTAAAGTGAACAAAGTTTAAAAAAAAGAAAAAAATTTTAAAAAAGAAAAGAATGTGTAAATTCATCATATCTGACTTATGTATTCTTGCAGTATTATATTATGTAGACAAAAAAAAAAAAAAAAAGAAAAGAAAACAAGAAAATGAGTATCTTTCTTTGGCGTTAAAATGTGCTGGGCTTATTTATGTGCTTATGTATCTCTGGTTGACTTTGGATCCAGCTTTAAAAGGTTCCATGGGAAAAAATAAATAAATAAAATGCTGCTTTTCAGAGCAAGTCAACAGTTTTCTCTTCTCGTTTAGTATGCCCACCTGACTTGCTGATGGCCCCACTCCACTGCCCAGTGAGCGAGGCAGCCATTTTTGTTTCGCCCTCTTAGCAGTAATGTTGCCTCTCGAGGCTCGTTCTCCCTGGTTCTTAGTGGACAGAGAGCCCCAGCTAAGCAACCCTGCTCCATGTCCAAGCAAGGGCCTAGAGAGCTCATTCATGGCAGTAACATACATGGGAGGGGCCTAGAGAGTGCATTCATGACAGTAACATACATGGGAGAGGCCTAAAGAGCCCATTCATGGCAGTAACATACATGGGAGAGGCCTAGAGAGCGCATTCATGGCAGTAACATACATGGGAGAGGCCTAGAGAGCGCATTCATGGCAGTAACATACATGGGAGAGGCCTAGAGAGGGGGCTCTAGATATCCCTGTGAAGGCAAGTGAGATGCCCCTTCTGTGCTCTCCTGCTTCTTCCTCGCAGATGAGCTGCCTCCAAGGGCTGCATTGGGCTTTAGAGTACATCCTAAGAGAGGTGGGACCTCAAGGAACTTTCACAGTGGCCTTGGGTCACCTCATCCATATGTGAGAAGTGCCTCCCTCATTGGAAGCCCATTTATTGAGCTTTTCTGTTCTTCACAGCTAATCTCCACACGCTTGCCAAAATGTTTTCTAGAATCCACCAACATCAACATGTATGTAATGGTCCTTGGCAGAAGTGAATAAGAAGATACGTGAAAAGATGCTTTTTATTAGTGAGCAACCGTAAATTCCTCAAGTGTTTGTTATCCGTAAAACACGAGTATTTTACTTAAGGTATTTAAATTTTAGATTTCCCCATGTTCTAGTATTTCATGAATAAAAAAAAAAAAAGGAAATAAAATGTCAGGTATTGTTAACATAACAGTTATCCAAACACTGTTGTTTACTTATAAAAGGCTGG
This sequence comes from Acomys russatus, assembly GCF_903995435.1. Classification (NCBI taxonomy): domain Eukaryota; kingdom Metazoa; phylum Chordata; class Mammalia; order Rodentia; family Muridae; genus Acomys; species Acomys russatus. Next base: position 17,702,095 of record NC_067160.1, on the reverse strand, counting down.
GCACACAGTTTCTTCCATGAGAGATGGAATGCAATGCACAGTGCACTTAGATGATGGGAAATAGTATATTTTCTACTAGCAGGTGAAATTATTTCCTAACCCGCATAATAGCCTTAATGGCCCCTAACTGGCTCTCCCCTTCTCTGAGCATTCATTACTCCTCACATCCTGTAATTTACTTCATCTGGGAGTTTATTTATTTTTATTTTTAATTGCTCTTGTGAGGCAAGTAAGTATCTTGGTGATAGTGACTGACAGGGTCTCTTAAATTCCCATAGATTATGTCACTTGCTCAATGTGTAGTTGGTGACTTCAAGTTCTATAAATTGTGATTAGGCCTTCTAACTAAGAAAATAAGTCCTGTGGCAGAGCACTTGCCTAGCATGCTCAAAGCCCTTGGTTTGATCCCTAGTACTGAGAAAAATGATGCACTCTGAATTCCTGTGGTATACTATTTCTCCAACTACCATTTCTGCTGACAAAGCATTGTATTAAATTAGTTATGAAATGATTTGGAAGCTCTAAGTAAATGTTGTTCCTTAAATTTGTGTGTGTGTATTTGTGTGTGTGTGTGTGTGTGTGTGTGTGTGTGTGAGAGAGAGAGAGAGAGAGAGAGAGAGAGAGAGAGAGAGAGAGAGGGAGAGGAAAACTGAACAGAAAGAATGCCACTCCCTCCTTTCCCTAGTTTCTCATTACTAACATATTTTGCATTATTAGTGCAATACTTTTGTTACAATTGACAAACAAATATTGAGAGCACCATTAACTAAAGCTTGTAGCTTAGGCCAGGCCTTCATCTTATCAAATATATTCTATGGGCTTTTGTAAATATTTACTAGCTTATTGACACCATTGCAATACCGTGCAGAATAGCCTCATGCCCAAAGCTGCTAAAACAACAACAACAAAACAGAACAACCAACAAACAAAAAATGGTCTGTTTGTGTGGCTATAACTCTTCTACTCAATTTGGACAGATACCAAGGAGCAGGGATGCTGGGTCATAGTAACACACTTTCTTATTGGGTCTTTACAATGGGACAGCTTTGAGAAGCAATGCCTGGAAGCAGTTGACATTGGATGGAGGCAGGGATGGTGCTCAAGTTTACTTTCCCGGGTTCTTCTCTCTTAGCAGCTGTATATAAATGGCCTGAGAGCATGCATGGAGCATGCAGCGCTGTTTCACAAGGGCTCAGAGTAATTCTCTTGTTGTTAGAACTTGAGAGCATAAGTAACACATTCCATATGTTTATATTGTAGATGTCATACTAATTAAAAGGTTTAGACAATTCAATAATCTTTCCTAACTTTCAGCAATAAGAGTATATCACAAGCACTTTGCAAGAGTGCTCACACATGCCATGGGTAAGGCTTCTGTGTTTGCTTGTAGTTACTTTCTTTTCTCCTTTTATAATGGGTTTGAGCTAAGTGGTGTGTTTCTGGCTTGGGATTTGCTCTATTTAGAAAGTATCTGGTCTGAGCTATTCCCATGGCATTTAGAAGAACCTTTAAGGAGAGGACATTGACATCATCTGATGATGTGTTGGTCATGTGATAGCACTAAGCAGAGGATAAGTGAGCAATATTCTCACCACTCTGCCATTCTGGCAGGTGCTGAGGAATTCAGCTTCAGCCTGGCCATGTGGGGTATCCGCCAAGGTGCCCTCTTCATCAGGCACAGTGCTGCCTCCCAGGCAGCAAGGGCTAAACCCGGCCTCACTCCAGTTTGCTATTGAGTCTGTATTCTTGATGTGTTTTGCATACAAATATTCAGAGATCCGAGCGAGTGGGTTTCCTTTTTCTCTGTGTAAAAGTCTTCTGGCTAATTAGCTGTTTGTAGGGTGGTGTTTCTTTTTGTTCAGTCTCCTGTCGGTTTCTTCTCTACTCTCTCTAGATAAAAGCTACGACTATATTATGCCCCCACCTTGATGGCTCAGGATCACTGTTGGTTTCTCTCTCTATTCCAGATAATAAGAACTGAGGAAACAAATACACAGGCAGGGAGTCTCCACCTCCATTAATGAACCAATATCGGAGCACAGATCAGCTTCACTGTGTTAGAACTAAAATGATAGAAAAGGCCTTTAGAGAGCTGTCTATAACGTGGGAGGTGGCTAGCAATCGGATATCTGTAACAAAAATGGCACGTGTGAGAGAAATAGACACATGGGCTGCCTTGAAACTGAGCTTGGGGAACCAGGAATGGTTCTGTGTAATGGTTCTTGTATTTAGCAGTGACTTGTTAGCAAAATATATACAAAGAGAGAAAACAGGAGATTAAAAATGGGTTAACAATAGCCTTGGACTCATAGGACACCTGAGCTTTACTGTAATTAATATGAAATCATCAAATGTTCCTTCAAAAGAGAAAGGGGTTCATGAACCTGGATTCCCAGCCTATTTTCTAGTTTTCATTTGTCCTTTGCGTTGAAACTCAGAGACATTTCAAGAATATATCAAGTCTCAGAACAAATCACCCTTCTCTTTCTTATTTCTCATTTTGCCTTCCCCTCATGATCTGCAGCATTCAGCCAAGTCAGAGATCTTCAAAAGCAAAACCAAGACAAAACAAAAACAAAAGGTTATCTCTGTGTGTCCAGCTTGTAGTCCCAATGACTTGGGCTCCTCACGGTTGCTAAAGTCACCACTACCATACTGGTAAAGTCCGGAGTGTTGGTGTCACCTTCCCCTCCTCCCTGGCTCCTAATATGACAGCCACTACTCCCATGCGCCACAGGCTGATTTACTCTCTGTTCTTTGTGTTCAGCTTCAAGCATTCAAAAATGTAAAGTCATTAGACTACACTGATTGTCCTTCACTGTAGAGAGTTCGGGTAAACTGGGTTTATCACTTCAGCACCTGGGGTACTAAAATGCTATTAGACCCCTTTATAAACATAAAATCATACATACTCAATATGCCTGTGGCACATATTGGAAATGGTATGAATGCATTAGAAAGTCACACACTGACATCTCTCCCTGTTTCTGTGAGTCTCTTAGTGTTTCTCTCGTTTTTTTTTTTTTTTTTTTTTTTTTTTTTTTTTTTTTTTTTTTCCACTAGGATTAGATTTGGAACCAAGCTTGGTGGCTTAAGCGATAACAAAGATTTATCATGTCAAGTAAGTCTAGAGTCTAATGCGATGGTTTCACTGTGCCATGTATGGCATGGAAAATTCCTGTCTGTTCTACCACAACAATACAGGCGTCTGTGTTCTATGTTATTCCCTGGTACAAAATGATGACTGAACTCTAGCCACCTCATCAAGGAAATTCCTTCCTAGAAGTAAGGCAGGCACTAATGTGCTTGCTAGCCACTCCTTCTATTATTGTTCTGAGTGCCTATAAGCCATCCCAACAGACAGGAGCAGCAGTGAGGCCCTACTCTCTGAAAGGTGGCTGAGAGATATCACTCTTTTTCTAGACACTATGTTCAGCTTAAAATTGGGGTTCAATCATTAAGGAGGAAAAAGGGGCGGGCAGCTTTGTTTGGGATAGACAAAACCACTCTCTCCCTGGTGGGTGAAATATGCCTATTATTTTAACTGTTGAGTTTCCCTCCTCTGAGTTCCTGCAATTGTGTGGCTGCCATCCAAGAAGCATTCTCGTTGAACCGCCTGCCAGGTTTCACTTTCTCAGACATGTCAAGTCCCATAAACTGGCAGATCTGTAGATCCTTGGAAGTACTGACAGGGAGACAGGGGTGGCAGAACAGCCACGCCAGGTGGTAACAAACTGCTCTTCTTAGAATTCCTCAGTCAACACAGTGAGGTGTGCAGGTGTCCTTGGCTTCAGATCTGACATTTGCACGTGTGGTTGCCTCACTCCTGTGATACAGATCAGTCAACGTAGGAGTTGGCCTCATTGGACACATAACATCCTTAGGCTCCCAAAGTTCTTGCAGCAATAGGACTATAGACAGTCTGTCCAGGAATCTGAGCTGGAAAGAATGATGCTGAGCATTGGTTGAGAAGTTTCTCAGGAGTATCAGCCTCTGCACTCCTGTGGGCCTAGATTACACTGAAACATATCTAAAGAGGTTGTCATAACAGGTCTGCCTCAGAGTTTAGCATGATTGTATCATAAAGAAGTCTGTAAAGGAAGAGTGCAGAGGTTTTTCCCTTTTCAACATCAAAGATGAGAAGGGTTAGTCATGTGGCTGAATATAGTGTCTTTAATATAAAGATACGACGAAGGCTTCTGGCTACACTGTTAACATAATTTCTCCACTGAATTCATTTTCATCACTCACTTCATTACTGTCTTCTCTTATCATGGTGTCTTATGACTGGACTCATCCAAGAACCCAGTCAATGACTGGCTCTCCTGGACTGATTTTGCTGTTTAAACTCTTGCCTCTTAACAAACTCAGTTTCATAACCCTCTTACAATAACAGCGCAGCCACTTTTTGAGGGCATGAAATTGAAATAAGAAAGTTACTGTCTTGTTGGCTGGCATGGTTTCAAGTGGTTTGTCTATATTAGTTTTGTTTTGTCATTTTTGGTTTTCCCTTTCATTCTCCTACTTTTCCAGGGAACGCCATCCCTGAGAAAGCCTGAACTCCAGACTGCACTACCATCTAGGTCTCCTTGCTTATCTAAATATTCTCTCCAGGACCTGTAATGGAAATAGCAAAGACAACCCATCTAAGGCTGCAGCTTCATGATCACAAAATGCACACAGACATGAAGTGTGTGCCAATTTAAAGCAAAATGATTCAGCCTGGGGAGATAGCTCAGTCAGCAAAGTACTTGTTGCAGGAATGCAACCCTGAGTTTGGATCCCCAACACCACCGTACAAGCTGGACATGGTGGCTCATGCCTGTAGTCCCTAGCACTGGGGAAACAGAGAAAGAAAGATCCCTGGGCTCACTGGCCCCCTAGCCTACACAGCTGGGTGTGCTCCAAGCTCAGCAGAGAATTCTGTCTCCAAACACTAAGGTAAAGAACAGTAGATGAAGACAACAGTGTTAACCTCTGACTGCTATGTGTACACACACACACACACACACACACACTCACACACACACTCACACATGCACATGTAAACTGCCTTGACAAAAGCAGCTTAAAGGAGAAAGGGTCTATTTTGCCCACAGTTTCATGGCACAGTCCATCATGGCTGGGAAAGCAAGGCCTTAGAAACTTGAGGCAGTTGGTCACATTGTATTTGTCATCAGGAAGCAATGGGGAATGGGAAATGAATGCTAGTGTTAGCTAGATGTCTCCTTTTTTATTCACTCTAATACTCTATACCTACCTACGGTGAGGTGGATCTTACGGGTGTGCCCAGAGGGTTATCTCCTAGGTGACTCTAGATCCTGTCCATATGAACCACCACACAAATAAAGGTAGAAACTCAGAAAAAAAATGCAGTAAATAGATAAAAGTGAAAGTCCACCTCATAGCGAGTCCCTCCTTGACTTCAAAGCTGCCATTCACAAAGCCATACTGGCCATTCCAGTGACAACACCTCCCGGTACATTCCTTCCCCTGTGCGATACCTTTATGGCAGCCTCTGTGGAGTTTGGCTTAGTTCTTTCCTGCTGACTCTCCCCCGACTGCAACATCATCATTTCTGTTGTATTCATGCCTGTGTTCTCAGCACCTGGAACCCGGCACAGCACAGAGCAGGTGCTGAACAGAGGGTCTTATTGAGTCAGTACCTGTGAACACTTTAGAAATGCAATCACCCCGGGATTCAGCTTGATTTTGCCTTGTGCTGTTTGTTAAAGCACTGCCACTTAGACAGATATAATCAAACTGAAAAGAGCCCGTGGTACAGCTGGCCTGCTAGCTCCATCTTGTTAGTGTTGGTGCTTGTCACAGCTGCCAGTTTTTCCTATATTTAGATAGTTGCTTTATTTCTTCCTGTTTAGACTAACTGTAATTTTCCTCTCCTTGGGTGTCCTCTTTGTTTTTCCAAGGACGAAATTACAATGAACCCCATTATAAAACCAATTGATGTTACAATGATTAGATTCACTTCCATCTTGGATTAAGTTTTGTTCACTGGAACAGCGCCTACATATGTCTGTTCTTGTAATCATTATTGTACGGTTGGTTGAAAACTGAATGTTTGTGTTTGTAGCCAATAGTATTTGAAAAGTGGGAGCCATTCTTCCAAGATACATGTTCTAGAATCAGAAGCTAACCTGGATGACTTGTCATGCAATTTATATTAGAAAATATGTGTTGTACTGTGTTCCTAACTACTATCGTAAAGTCAGTGATGAGCCAGCTACAACCCATAGGACCCCAGAGGTTGGGTATAGAGTAAGAAACTAGGTGGGGACAAAACTAAAATACGTGGATCGGGGTAGAAGGACTGGAACAGGAAGATGAAGGTAGGAATACGGGAAGAGAGAGCTAAAATAAATTACGTTTAGAGGGGCAGTATGGAAACACAATGCAGTAGAGGCATCCTAAAATATACACCTATTAGAAGGTACTCGTGAAGTCTCCAAATAACAGAGGAGACAGAGCTCCAGCTGGGCATCCCTTGTTACTAAATGAAGCTCCCAGTATTGGGAATGGGTTACGTATACTTGAGTTGTTGGCCAAAAGGGTCCCAGGGGAACTCCCAGAGAACCCAAACTATTGCCAAAACTATGGGTTGCTCTCCACAAACTGGTGGTAAGGCTATATTGCTGAGAAAAAAAGAAAAGTATACAGAACTCACTGAACACAGAGGTAAGCTAGTGCCTACATAGAACACCTCCCCACTCACCCACCTCCCAACCCCCACCCCGCCACACACACAGTTCTTGATACCAGAAAGTACTCTGCATGCTACCAAAGGAGAAATATAAACACCAACCCAGCCACAAACCCTTTGATCTACAATGGCGTTCTGCCTGCAAAACATGCCAGGGCAGTGGTAGCACAAAGCCAGTGGGAATAATGAACCGGTATCTGATGTTACTGAAAGCCCTACTCCATACTTGATAGTGTTTGGTTGACCTGAGACTAGATAGCCCAGGGACCCAGGGTAAAACCAAGTGCTACTGTTCTGCTAAAGGACCATAGCAATAAAATGACTCCTGGTGACATTCTGCTATACTCACAGATCAGGGCCTCGCTCCACCATCATCAGAGATGCTTCCTCCTGCAGCAGATGGGAACAAATACAGAGACCCACAACCAGACATTATGCACAGAGTGAGTTTCCTTGGAACACTCAGCCCTAAAAGGGCTGAAGAGGAGGCAAAAAGAGTGTAAGAGCCACAGGTGATGGAGGACACCAGTGAAACAAGGCCCTCTAAATACAACAGGACTGATGCACATAGGAAGTCACAGAGCCTGAGGCAGCATGCATAAAGCCTGCACAGAGAGCATCCTAGAGTCCAGAGGAGAAATGGACACATGCCCCCATCCCTAATCCAGAAGTTATCTCCAATTGAGAACCACTTGCAAATGAAAATTTAGTCTTCTCCAAGAGAGTCTCTCACTGGGCAAACAAACTACTCTTAAGGGTATACCACGTGCCCAACAGTAGTTGCCAACAGAAAATTAACTCAGTGGCATCTTTGGAGGCTCCCTTTCTCATCATGTTGTGCCAGAGCTTTTTTCTCTCTCTCTTTTTAACTTTATCTCTTTATAATTTGTTTGTTGGTGTGTTTTCAATACATCCCAACCACAGTTTCCTTCCTCTCCCATCGCCCCCCCCCACCTTCCCTCTCCCCTAGATCCTATCCTCCTCTGATTTCTTTCAGAAAAACGCAGGCCTCCCAGGGATATCCACTGAACACAGCATATCAAGATGAAGTAAGACTAATAGGCACAAACCCTCATATCAATTCTGGGAGAGGGAACCCAGTAGGAGGAAAAGGGTCCCGAGAAGAACGAGTCAGGCACTCCACTCCCACTGTTAGAGATCTCATAAAAACACCAAGTTAACAGCCATATCATATATGGAGAGGACCTAGTACAGACCCAGGCAGACTCCATGTCTCTTGGGTTCCTATGAGCTCTGCTTAGGTGAAGTCTGGGCTGTGTTCTTGTGGTATCCTCAACCCCCTGGCTACTACATCTCTCTGTCTCTGTTTCTCTGTCTCTGTTTCTCTGTCTCTGTCTCTCTGTCTCTGTCTCTCCCACCCCACCCCTGTGTGTGTGTGTGTGTGTGTGTGTGTGTGTGTGTGTGTGTGTGTGTTTTGCTTCTAGTTTATTGTTTAATGAGATTCTTGATTGTGTGAAGGAGTGGGTCTCAGCATTTATGTCTGTCTTGTACCTTTTCTTGTGTTCTTTTCCTTATTATTATTTATTTTGTCTTATCTGGTGTGGGTTTTTTTTATCATATTATATTATATTGTATTATATATTATTATCCCTTAGAAGCCTGTTTGTTTTCTAATGAGAGACAAAAAGTGGGTGGGCGGGAAAGGAAGTAGGAAGTTATTGGGTAAATTAGAGGGAAGGGAGAACATAATCAAGATATATTATATGAAGAAAACTCTGTTTTCCATGGAAGGAAATATAAAATAAAAATGAACATTACAGACTGATGTATCCCTACAGAGTTAAAAATATTGTCATGGCATCAAAAAAAAAAAAAAAACAAACAAACAAACAAAAACAAAAACCACCCCTCTAATTGTGAAATTCTGGAAACTAACTGAGAATCTAGGATCACACTGTCATTTGACTCTGTGGTGCATTTCTAAAGTAGTAATTGCATGACAGCCTGATATGAGCTTTCTAGATAATACTTCCCAGTGATAACAGGATAATGAGTCTTCTCAGGTCATTTGCTAAAGCTGTTTACATTGGAACCTGTAAAATGTCATCATCTTACGGTCATTTCCCTTTTAAAGGTTACTTTATGTATGCAATGAGCCATGCATGGCCTTTTGAGCATACAACGAAGCCATTTGTACACCTCAGCCTGGTGCCTGATAGCTCCAGCTTGGTTCACTTTCATGGACTCTCCAAGCATTGCCAATTTTTCCTACAATAATAGCCTTGTCTCTCAGTTGTTTATACAAAGAAGTTCTGTAATTGATAGTGTGTGTGCCTGGAGAACCAGGCATCTGACAGAGCGGTTAAGTGCAACCCGAGAGAGAGAGAGAGAGAGAGAGAGAGAGAGAGAGAGAGAGAGAGAGAGAGAGAGAGAGAGAGAACGCCAAATGACAAGAAAGCAAACATTGATAGGTTCATATTATAGACAGCAAACTCAGAAACACACCAGGCATAAACAAAGAAAACCACAAGAGGAAATAGTCCACTTGCATGGGTACAGCCTGCTGTGTCTAGGTCAGATAGTGGGACTAGTTGGCCCCCATTTTTTCTTTTGTTTCCCAGTAAGTAGAGTGATAATATGAGAGATCACATTTTAGTATCATGCCAGCTTTATTAATCATCCATCCATTCTGGCTCATTGATTTTAATAACTTTCTCTACTCATTGATGCTTTATCATGCATTCAGAAAAACTACTTTGTCACCAGTTGAGGCCCCTTGACGTCACTCAGTTGCATCAGTCTGTCCTACTTGCACTTTGCATCACCTCCCTCTAAAAACTGATTACACATTTGGGGGAGATCGGAAGCTGTGAAAAGAGGAAGATGTGCTCGATTAAAATCCAAAAATAGTCATCAAAATGTAACTGTTTGGAGCTCAATTATTTGTGATTAACTTGGCAACTCGTAAGATAGTTTCTCTATAGTAATTAGGAGGTAAGTAGGATTTGAGGACCCACCACTCGTTTAATGGACATAGTTTTTATCAGTTGTCTTGTTAGTATTGAGTAATGATAGAAACAAGTTACAACCCTTTGATTAATTTTAATATATTAAAGTGTCTGTAAGGAAAGGGAGGTAATTATTTTCCTAAATTAAAATTGCACATTTTCATCACAACTTAATTTAAAATGTTTAAATCCTTAACAATCTGCATAATATACAGTAGGTGCCTCACAGACAGAAGCCACGTTGAAAATCAGTTACCAACTTTACCAATTTTTCTCCAATATCAAAATTTAGACCAAATAAGCTTTTGATCCTCTTGATTACTAATATTTCTCTGTTGTATTTAATAAAGGTGACAGCATTGTACTTCAGGACCTCTGCATTACAATAGACTAACAGGGTCTCTAGGAAGCTTGCTTTCGAGGGGACAGAGTTGGCACTGTGGCCAGAGTGTGTCAAAGCAGGTTTGTCTTTTGGGGGAAAAAAGGGAGGCGTGTCAGGACACATCCAAGAATAGAGTCCTGTAAGAAATCTGAGTGCTTGTGAGAAAACAAAGCAAGAGTCTTGTGACCTCAGTTTCTTCAAAACACAAAATTGTTCTTGGGATGTGTTCTTGTGTCTCTCCCAGGTGTAGCAACAGCAATGAGTTTACTTCCGATTATTCATTACAACTGGCTGTTTATATTGTTATTTGGTAAAAAATGGTGGGTTTTTTTGTTTTTGTTTTTGTTTGTTTGTTTTGCCACATGGGGCTTATTGTACATTTGACTTGGATGATGATGATGCTTAACTCTCAGAGAGTAAATTGTCTGACGCTGTGAATAAAGTTGGCTATTGCATGAGGCTTTAGTCCACTTCATTTTTAGGCCTTGCTCACCCAGGTTCATGTTGCCTACTAGAGCAGTAAACAGAGGTGGGGCGGCGGGGGTGGAGTGGGGTGGGGCGGGCATGGTGGGGTGGGGCAGGGCGAGGTAGGGGGGTGTGGGGGAGGCCAGTGAAATGCAGGATTAGATAAGATCTTAGAAATGTCTGGAGGCAACTCCTTGCTTCACAGATGAGCAGCCTGATGGGTAAGTTGACGAACAGTGTCATCGGCTAGCTAAGGCAGGCCAAACCAGGGAAACAGGGCTCCTACACCCTTCTGCCCTCTACTTTGTCATGTGCTCTTCCTGTGATTGCAGAGATAGGAGGAACATAGGGAGTGGCCATTCCCCCCCCCCACCCCCACTTTCACCTTTCTCAACCTTTATCAGATTCTCTGCTCAGTAAATTAACACTGTATGTGCCAGCTGAATGGACTTTATATTTCCCAGTAGCATTCCCAGATACTGATGTCATGATACAACTGTCTCTTAATGTCCACCCATATAAAATACATCCTTCCGTGGCCATCATGGCCATTTCTAGACAGAGACCTGTTGGTAGTTTCTTCTAGGATATGAATTTAGGGAATATAGACCTGTTTATTCCTAATAGGTGTGAATCCGTGACTCAGCCTGATTTGGCATGCTACAAGGCATAATGACAAGCCAACATTTTTGAAAGTGATGGAAATTTCACATGCATGAAAAGTCAGGTTTAGTGCTCTATATTTTGAGGAATGGATGTGGAAGAAGTGGCTTTTCACTCTTTTAACTCAGTCTCTTTGAAGTGTACCTTAAGAAGGTGATTTTTATGTATGTAGGACTTAGCTCAAGGTAACAATTATGTAAAGGAAAGCAATGATAATCTGTGAAAAGTCTTGATGGTCATTTAGGCTGAACAGCCCCAAAGGCCAATCCTCGTTCTCTCCTACAGCTGAAGATCATCTAATGTGTTCTACCTTGTGATCTCAACTAAAACAGTCCTCCTCCACGCTTATCTGACTGGGTTGACTCTAGCTTTTGTTCCAGAAGTTTGGGGGAGGGATGGATCAAGCTGAGTGCCAGATACTTTTTGTCTGTCTGTTTGATTTGGCTTCTCTGTGTAGCCTTGGCTGTCCTGGACTCGCTTTGTAGACCAGGCTGGCCTCAAAATCACAGAGATCTGCCTACCTCTCTCCCAGAGTGCTGGGATTACAGGCATGCGCCACCCACCTGGTGCCAGATACTATTGATGGGACCTTACATATGGTAAATGGCATTTATTTGAATAGCTCAGGTCTCTTTTGTTGGGAACAAGGGCTCTTGCAGATGGATGTATTTGCTGCCAGCTATGTCTCCCATGGTCACATGGTCAGGTAACGAGGAAGCCCAGCAGCACAGTGGCTTGAAAGACAAAGATGTGCATCTAAACCTTGTGTAGACACCCTGCTGGGAGTGTCCTAGGACATCTCTGTCTCTCATGGTTGTCAGAGACCTGAGTCGTTTTCTATTTGTTTTGCCTGCCTCAGAACAGTAGTTGGAAAACTGCCAGGTTTGGAACCCTTCTGTTTAACAACATGGAACAGCTATATAGAATCTTAAAGAGCCTTCTTTATATTATTGGCACTAAATACTGTAATCTCTCTTAAAATTTCTTTACTAGAAATTAAGTCTGAAAGACAGTTTAAATTTTTTTTGGAAAAAGTCTTTAAATTAAAAACAATCTTTAAAATTAACAAAAATTAATGCTTTAGATTTAACACAAATAACATTTTAAAAAACAACTTTTCTAAAATTAAAAAAAAAAATTTGGATGGTTTTTGTGGTGTTCTTAGGTACTAATCAACTAGATTTTTATTGCTGTTTCTACAGTTAGTCAGTTGTGATATGTTGTCTTATTTGAAGAAATGTAAATGAAGAAATCTAGACTCCTGAGAAGCATAATTTAGTAAAGTAGGACTGTGTCGCTGTGCTTATGGGGATGCAAAACTAAATGTCACCTCTTCTGGTAAAGTATTTGATTTGAAAGTATTGTGCAGGGAGTCTCACACAACTAGAACTTGCTTGGGTCCTGTCGCTTGGGTCTATTTTCTTTATAGCTTTTGTGAGGTTTTCCGTGGGCATCTCACACAGCACAGCTCGTAGTGACAACTGTGCCTGGAATCAAGACCGGGTCTCTTATTATCAATTTATTTTTCACCTGCCTCTTCCTGTTGACTCGTGTGGCTGTCACTTAGGAGCAATGGCTCAGAGCCTGCTGCTCCTATGTGCTTAGACGTCTCCTCAACAACTTGACAATGAGGCAACCAATACCAGAGAACCTGCCCCTCAAAACATGTATTAGAAGCCCATTTTCGAACTGAAAAGTAATGTGTGGATTAAACTCTGAGAAGGAGCTGGAATTTACTAGAAGAGAAGACCTCCACGGGGCCCCAGGAAACATTCCAGAGGCAGAAAGCCAGGACACTGGAGCTTAGAAGACAGGGGCTCTGTGGTAAGTGGTGGCTAGGCCACTCACAGCAAGAATCATGGCCTGGAAAGATCAGTAGACACGTGAAGAGTAGCCTTTCTTGTATGGTCACAGTGGACAACGAAGCCAGCCAGAGTCTAGAATGGCAAGGTATAGTCTACCTGCTCAATCAGAAGTGGGTGCTATTTTTTTTTCCCTCTCTGGGAGAGTAAAGTGGATGGATAGAATAAATGTAGCTACAATCCACTTTCAAAAGACAAGGAAATATTTTATTTTCTCTGGAAATTCCTCTCATCTATCTAGTGACTGTCTTTCACGGGTCTACTGTCTCCAACCATATGACATTTTCCAGTGGAGCCTTCCCTCCCACTGCAGCCTCCAGAGTTGGGTTACTGTCCTCCTCCTGTGTACCACTCTTCTCCATCTCGTATTTATAGCTGCTATAATCTATGATGCTACGTGTTTTGGTTGCCTGGGAGATGGCAAGATTCTCCAAAGGTAGAGAGCTTGTGTATGGTGTCTTGATGCCTACCAGGGTGACAAATTCAGCACATGAAAGATGGCATGAATACAGAGGACACTGGGACAGCACAGAGACAGCAGGGCCTAGGTGGTGGTTTAAGAGTAAGGAAGAGCCTGATGAGGATCTTTGGGCACAAGAATGAATGTAAGGTGTCATAAAATTTGCTCAGGAGGAGGTTCCCTTCAGTCACAGACTTGGGGAGGGGAATAGGGTGAAAGCATGAGGGAGTGAGGAACAGGAGGATACAAGTGAGGGGAAAACAATTGAGAGGTAATCTGAATAAATTAATTAAATAAAAAAAGAGGAAACAATAGTCTCCCATTCTACTAAATTCCCATTCTGAGAACGTAGAATTAAATTATTAATAATGTGCTTATACTTGAAATAACCCTATAATCACAGAAGAACTCCAAAGGCAGCTATTTCCTGTTCTAGCTTTAAATTGAAAGTTAATTGCGATTATTGGATAATTTGAGGGTAGCAGTATATTATTAATCTCTTAACGGTGCTTATAAATATAGATCAAATGTCCTTTATAGGACCATTGAAACTTAATAGGCTGGACTTACTCTATTCAAATAAAACTTGTTCACTGCAGAAAATGAATAGATATGATAGCTTGTATAATTTAATATTGATATACCAACAAAAAAAATCACCTGAGAAAATCACTACTTAGAGGTAACTAGTAAGTTGCTAGTATTTAAGGTGTGTGTGTGTGTGTGTGTGTGTGTGTGTGTGTGTGTGTATGTGTGTGTGTGTGTGCACGTGTGTGCATATGTGTGTGTGTGCGTGTGTGTGTGTGTGTGCATGTGTGTGTGTGTGTGTGTGTGTGTATGTGTGTATGTGTAGAATATAGTTCCTTCATATCTACAGTCAGTAAAGCCAAAGATCCAACCAACTATTAATAAAATAATGTAGAATTGCTCATGTCCTGAACAGCTACATTCTTTGGAACACTAGATTAAAACACTTATTCATAGAGCATTTTCATTGGGTTAGATATTATGCTTAGTCTAAAGAAGCTTTAAACTATGTGAGAATACACATGACAGTATGAAAACAAGTGCTACCCCAGTTTATATAAAGGGCTGAGCAGCCACAGATGTCAGTATCTTCAAGGGGTCACGGAATCGATTCTCTGTGAATATTGAACAAATAGAGGGTATGCTTTGTATTTTAACCATGTTGTATACTCTTCTCGGGATCTGGCTTTTACATAAAATATACCTGTTCTACTAATCCTCCTTGGCGCTCATGACGTTAGCACAGCTGGGGTAAACAGCTCCATGCATCCTTGATGGTGTCCCACATGACATTCCAGCTGCTCCACCTCCCCAACTCTACTTTCTCCAGAGAGGTGAAGGTCAGTTAGACTCAGGAAGGTGCATGCTATAAAAATGGAGACATTAACACTGCAGCTTTCAGCCAGTAGAGGAAGAGGGGGGTGGGCACGTTGCAGGTGTTCTGATTTGAGACTGTTACTGCCTGCCTCTGAGGGAGAGCTGCGGGGACTTCCAGTGGGATCCAGCTGCTGCTTCCTGCAGCAGTAATCAGCCCATTTCTGCAAACTGTATCACATTTCCTCCCTCATCTGTCATCTCTATCCAATTCTTCATCCCAGCATCTGCTTTCAAAGGAGGCCAAACTCAGAAAAATCTCAGCCTCACACTATGGATAATTATATTTATTCCAATCTTTTGTTGTTCAAAAATGAATTGTAGTAGATATTTATGTACCAAACGCCTTTACAAAGAGGCCCAATGCTGTGTGGGATATATATGTATTAAATGTTAGGTCAAGGATGTGCACATTTTAAAGGCTCTTGATATGTATTTGCAGACTATTGGTTTTTCTTTGCACTGATGAATCCTTGATATTAACCTTGTTAAATATGTGTCGGGCACTGCAAAGAAATAAAAATTCTGTCCAGTTTCCTTCCATAGCTTTTAATATTAAGGCATAAACATGTTTTATTTAAATGTTGCATGTTTGCAGCTTTGCTTCAGTTTTTTTCATTGCATGTTTAAGCATCTTCGTCAATATATGATCCCATTGCACATTAGGGCTATCAGTCCTCTGCTACATGTTATACATTGTTCTAACATGGTGTTTCAACTAATTTACGCTTCTTAATAGCTATTCTTGTTGGCTTAATTCCAAATTTCTTTTTATCCTGTACATCTGCTGTCTCTTGTGTTGGCATCTTCACCATTTTCTCCTCCCTTGAGATCAGCAGCTCTTAACCTGGGTGTTACTGTCCCTTTGGGAGTCAAATGATCCTTTCACGGGGGGTCACCTAAGACCATCCGTATATCAAGTATTTACATTACGATAAATAACAGTAGCGAAATTATAGTTATTAAGTAGCAATGAAAATAATTGGATAGTGGGGGTCACCACAGCCTGAGGAATTGCATTAAAGGGCGGCAGCCTTAGGAAGGTTGAAAACCACTGCTCTGGATCCTTTGTATTCTTTCTCCTTTGTCCAGTCTCCTTCTCCCTGTTTCTTCTTCTAAACATGGACCTGATTAGTGCATCTGGGTTTTTACTGGTTGTTGCATAGAGAAGCGTCCACAACAGCACTAGTGGAAGTGACCTGACATGCAGATTTATAAGAACCACGGCCAGCATGCCCTATGACTTTTAGGTGTGTTGAAACCCTTCAGTTGAACAGAGGCAGGTCAGTTGAGGTCTACTGGCTGAGAGGAACACCACTCACATTCCCTCATCTTTCTTTCTCTGACAAAATCTTCATAGAGGCCACGTGGCCTCAGGACCAGGGCCAATCTAGGAATCTCCTACTTATGGATGCTTGGCAGATCTTCAGACTACTTTCCAAATTGATTGCAAAAATGTGCTGAAGGCACATGCAAGACCATACACAGAAGGTCAGCATCCCCTTTTAAAGCCTGATCACTATGAAAGGCATATGCTGTCATGGGGTCAAGTCCAAATTGCATCTTCCCATCACAAGAACTCTCAAGGCTAGTACAGATGCCATGAGCCTCCAGGGAGAAGCTCCCATTTTGCTTTGTAGATTTATAGTCACGCATCTCCAGACCCAGGAAATGAGAAAAGGAGGTCTTTTACCTGCGGCTGAGTGCTCCAGACTACTGACTGGCTGACAAGCATCATCTTTAGGATGAACGGCAATTACATACAGTTTGTTTGCATCTTTTTAAAAATCACAAAACATGAACATGGCCTAGAGAGATAGCTCAGCAGTTAGGAGTGCTGGCTGATCTTCTGGAAGTCCTGAGTTCAGTTCTCACCTACTACATGGTGTCTTACAACCCTCTGTAATGTAACCTGATTCCCTCTTCTGGTGTGCATGAAAACAGAGCACTCATATACATAAAATAAATGAGTAAACCTTTAAATGGTGGTTTTAAAAAAAATTCACAAAACATGAAATGCATCTTTTTATTCTGTTTTGAATTATAATAAACTCTAGATTGTTATCCTGAATTGATAACATTTATGATAAAATATGCAGCTGAGTGTTTATGAAGATTTTCAGAGCTTATGTAATATAGATAGATGTTAATCATGCACACAGGTGAAAAGAGAGATACAGAGATGTTGAAAGATAGACACAGTGAGTGTAACTGAGCATCAGAGTTAGGTGGCAACTTCCCAAACCCAAGGTGAAATGGCACAAGAGGCGACACCATTCTCATGTCTTGAGCAAACATGCCAAGCTTTCAGAGAAAGAAAAACACGGTATTGTTTCTTCCCTCAGACTAAATTCAAAAGGGAAAATATCATGTGGGGCTTGAAGTTTGAACCTAGCACGAACAAAGAGTGATTTTTCTAGTATAAATTCACTGCCAATGTGGAAGTGTATTTCTTATGTCTGCCTTTGACAGTAAGTCCTGCATACAAGCAAAGGCGTACAGTTGAAATGTTGCTTGGCTGGACTGTTTTCAGGGCAGTTTCAGCAGAAGAAGGTTTGGTAAAAGGAATTGCAACACGTGTGCAGCATTACTCCTGTGTGTTAACTTAGTGCAGGGAGACCTTTTTAGCATTCCCACACGTAATCCTGAGAGCCACACACTTCTTGCCTAAGCTGTGCAGAGAGCAGTGCGGTTTTAGCCTGCCTTCCTTTGGTCCTGTGGAAGCCCAAAAAGGAGTTGTGTTTGTTTGTTTTGTATTTTTTGAGAGCGGGTCTCAACTATGTGGCTCTGGCTGTCCTGGAACTCATTATGTACACCATGCTAGCTGAAGACTCACAGAGATCCCTCTGCCTCTGAAGTTCTGGGATCAAAGGTGTGCACCACTAGCCTGGGCAGAAGAGAGGGTTTTTTTTTTCTTTTTCTTTTCTTTTAATTTTATTAATTTATTCAGATTACAACTCTATTGTTATCCCATCACTTGTATCCTCCCATTTCTTCCTCCCTTCTGCTTTCACTCTATTCCCTCCCCTAAGTCTATGACCAAGGGGGACCTCCTCCCCTACTATATGGTCATAGGCTATCATGATAGAGAAGAGAACTGAAATTTTGCCTCTAAGATGCTGACTTTGGGTACAAAGCACATACTTTTCACGAATTTGATAAAGCACCATGAAAAGTACTTCATATAATTCATGGTCTCTGTTAAGTCAAAACAATATTTTTAAAAGAGACTACTATTCCCGGAGATTTAGGTATTCAGTCCTTTTTTTAAAAAAAAAAACATGTATATGTGTGTGTACATATATATGTATGTATGCATGTATATATGCTTATATGTATATGTATGTATATATTTTTATTTAATCATTAAACCTTTGCCTAATATATTCTTTCTCTGGTTGTTTAACATCTCTTCTCTCTTCAGCCTAAACTGAGCCCCAGCAGTGCCCAAGGGTCTATCCTGATGCTGGGATTGGATTTGTTGGGGTGAAAAGAGCCACAGATGCCTCCCCTGGGACTCTGTATTATTGATGGAAGTGCTTGCTGTTGAGTGGCTGTCTGTGAGCAGATGTGCATAATGTAATGAAAAATCCCATTGTACTTTGTGGTTTAGGTTGAGGGTGTTAAAGGTAATTTTTCATCCACTAAGATGTAACCTTGGTCTTAATACGATACATTATAAGTCATCTAAAAATGAAATCCGCTGTTTTGTAATTTAGTAGCTGGTAAACATCATTTGGGAAGTGTGGTCTTATAATGCTTTGTTAGCGTAGATGGCTGTAACCAAATACACTGGCTGCCTGAAATGTACTCCTCGCTATCCTGGAGGCAGCGAGCTCATAATGAATGTCTGGCAGGCAATACTGAGAGAAGTGGGCCCTCACCAGACAGTGTGCAGATGGCCACCTTCTACTGAATTCTCCACATGCTCTCTCTTCTGAGAATGTGTGTGGGAAAAAAAAAAAAAAAAAAAAGGAAGGGAAGTATGTAAAGGCTGTGTCTCCAATATAGTGATGTTACATGCTAAAAACGTCAGCATATCAATTCAGGGTGAAAACACAAATCACTTCCTGGTAGATTAAAAAGCAAATGTTTTAAGTGTTAATGCACTGTCTGTTGGCCAATACAAATATGGAGACAGTAAAGCTGAAGCATTTCAGTAGTGACTGAAAACATGGAGCCTTCAGTGTACACGGCCCAGGGGCTCTCTGGATTAAACTGGATTTGAAAGGTCTTTTCAGTGTAAGAGCACTCAATGTTATTAATAGATAGCCACATACGCAAAAACATGAAATAAATTCCAAATGTCTGCCTGGTGCTTTTTTAAAAATTGCCCCTTCTCTGTACTCCCAGAATACCTAGGGGGAGGTTGGCTTGAGTTACAACTCACTGTTCTTTACTGCCCAGCTCGGTAGCTCCCTATTGGCTACTGTACCCTCCCAAGTGGGCTCCAGGATGGTACCTTGGTGCATATATTAAAATGTGGGCTATGCCGCCGTGTGTGTCTGGGGTGCACCTATGTATCACAGTAGCTCAGCTATGAGCGGTATGACGGGAATTTATTTATCCTACACAGACAGCCCAAAAGTAAGCAAACAAGGACTAGCAGGGAGCCCCTGACCCCAGTCTCAATAGGATACCCATCTCAAAGCCAAAGGCACTGCTAGGTTTTCATTATCTCCCTCCAGTGGGCATGAAGGAGCTTGACAGACTCAGTCCCAGTCACTGTTAGGAGCAGCATCTCAAAGTGGTGCACGGAAGTTCCACATGTAGCCCTTCTGCTGGAGGTTAGGTATTTTAAGAGAGGTTGGGTGAGAGTCACTGCCTCCAGCCACTGGTCCCCAGCAAAGGCTCGAGGCTGCCAATGGTTATCAGAACTAATTCAGTTCAACTGTGCCGAATGGGAAACTAGCAGTGGGTTGTTTAGAACCCGCCCTTTTACCCCCTGCACCACCTTACTATTAAGTGTGGGCCGTGATCTGATAGTGCCCGTTATCACTGGAGAGCTTCAGAAGTGCAGGACCCCTTCCCCCGCCTTTCAGGCAGATGTACTGAATCACAATCTGTACTGTAGCGATCTGATGAGCTCACAGTCCTTTGTGAATCCTTTAAGGCAAGCACCTGCTAGCTGTAGTACTCGGATTCCTGGGGGACTAAATGAGATAATGTGCATAAGTTCCCTCAAGTCTGTACAGTGCTCCAGAACACTGGCTGCTTACACGGCTGTGAAGCAGGAAAAGGCTGCTCGTGAGCTACCAAAACAATAAAAACTGAGACTTACTGAACTTCTCAGATTTTTTTTTGACCATTTAAAAGTATTTTTATATGTTCTCTGAAAACATCATACATTAAAATAATGTATTTTGATCATATTTTTCCTTCACTACCTCCCCCAAACTCCCCCTAGTTGCCTTCCACCCAATCTTATCCCTAACTTATTTCCTTTTTAAAAATGTACTTATTGATAACTTCTTATATGAAGAGTGTATTTTATTCATTTTCCCTTCCTCTAACTCCTCCCACGCCCTCCCTCATTCTCATGGCTCTTTATTCTTTAATTATTGCCATGACAAACATATATGTGCTTGTCTGTTTGTTTATGAACACAATCTGATAAGGCCCGTTAGTATAATTCCTCTGTATATGTGTTTAGAGCGTGACACTTGTCCTTGGAGAAGACCGAATCTCGGTCTCTCATTAATTGCTTGCAGCTCTTTATCTAGGTGGGAGGCCTAGTGCACACCGGGGTGTCGGCTGATGTTGTCTTTGCACGAGTCTTCTTTACGTGACCATACTGTTGAGATGTCATGGGTTCGACCTCCTTGTCACATAGAAAGACACTGTGTCTCAGGAGACATCCTGCTCCTCGACCTCTTAAGGCCTTTCCGCACCCTCTTCTGTAGAAGTTCCATACCCTGAACTTGGGTATAAGGGTTGTGTTGTAAATGTTTGTTTGTAGCTGATGCCCCATAATTAATTGATCTCTGCATTTTGACCCGTTGTAGAGTTCTGTAATGGTCTCTGATGCAAAAATCATGCTTCGTTGATGAGGGATAAGAGCTACGACACTTATCTGTGGATGTAATCATGCATTTAGAAGTTATGCTCACTTAAGAGAGTGACAGCATGAAGTTCTGTAGGGCCCATAGCCTCATCAGCCATGGGCAGTAGGCTGGATTTATAAGACTAGGTATGAGTCCCTTACTACTGAGTGGGTCTTACCGTCAATTATGATGGCTCTTGGTTACCTCCAGGATATAAGTACCACAACATTACAGTTTTCAGAATATATTGCTGCTCTAGTCATTGTTGTAGTTGGGAGAGTTTTTTACTAGGTTTGCAGTGCTAGATAGGAATTCCCTCCTACAGAACAGGCCTCACATCCAACAGCAGTTGAACTACATTACAGCAGTAGGCATAGCTTGTCTGGTGGGTTGTTGTTGTAGTTCGTAAGGGTCACAGCTGGGTTAAAATACTGATGCCCTCTCTCCACAAGAAGCCCACAAAGCACCTCTCAGCATGAAGAAAGCTCCCTGGTAGGGAGAAAGCATTTCATCTTAGTCCAACTTGATTTCTCTGAATGTTGCAACCAAGATGAATGGTATCTGCAGCACCAAGGTCTTCTCGTCCAATTCAGGTGGCAACCAAGAGCAATGGCGAGAAACTGGATCATCCTGAGGGTTTCTGGAGACTGCCTGAACAATAAGGGAGTAGCTGAACTCATAAGGGAGTATCATGAAGCTGGTACTGGAGATTTGTTTAATAAAACATGGATTTTCCATTTATCAATGGAGAGGTTGATTACAGGAATTAATAAAACACGTCTCATGGGACAAATTTAATTAAAACAGTTATATGCAGGGGCTGAAAAGATGGTCTAGTGGTTAGGACCACTTGCTTGCTCTTGCAGATGACCTCACCCAGTTCCTTACCACCCCTTTGGCAGTGAACAGTGGTCTGTGACTCCACCTTCAGAGGATCTGACACTGTCTTCTGGCTTCCACAGGCCCTGCATGTATGTAGTGCACAGGCATACATGTGGGGACAACACATAAATAAGCCTTTTTTAAGGTTATGTGTAAAATACCTTATTACAAATTGCAGAATCATATGCCAGTATCTAGCCTTAGGCTGAATATCCAGATGTGGAGTCCAGGATTATTCCAGATTTCAGTTGTTTTTGAGTGTTGTAGTGTTTGGTATAGTTGTTAAGTTCCTGCAGTTTTGGGTTTGGAGGCATTTTCGGTTTGAATTTAAAGGTAACAGATGCTGAACCTGTACAACAAGAGAATCACCTTCTGCCTTGGAGTTCTGTTTTGTTTTGCCCTTTAATCTAGAAGTTGGGAAAGACATCTGTCCTTTCTATCTCACAGCGTTTGGGGGCATCA
Organism: Acomys russatus; assembly: GCF_903995435.1. Taxonomy (NCBI): domain Eukaryota; kingdom Metazoa; phylum Chordata; class Mammalia; order Rodentia; family Muridae; genus Acomys; species Acomys russatus. Next base: position 17,679,787 of record NC_067160.1, on the reverse strand, counting down.
GGTGACATCTAGGGGAAAGTACCATGCATATATAAATGTGATGTTCATCTCATGCTGTGATGCTCACGAAAACAACTACTGTTACAGTGTTAGGTAAACAGCTGGCCAGCTGAACTGGGGCCCCGGTGGCTCTGTCATATTTACAGGGTCCAGTCCTTTGCCTTGGATGTCAGCAGATCAGTGTAAGATAGACACATGTCCTCTGCAGAGGGCAGCAGGCGCCAGGACCACAGAAGACATGGGTCGAGATGCTGAGCATCCGGTGCTTCCAGGGACAAGCTTTGGCTTTAGAATAAAACATACACTGAAAAGCTGAGAGAGGAAGAGAAGCCCTGGGTGCTGGGTTCTTCTGTGTCTGCTGTTTCACCTGTGACAGGACGGGATGACCAAAGTGAGGGGCTGACACACTGGGCCCTGGGGGCTTGTGATTGCTATATCCTGAAAGCACTTTCAGGCCTGGTCTAGCCTTCATGTTTGCTTTCAGGACATGCTGACCTGTCTGGATGAACACTGATGCTGAAGCTGAGGGAAACACCTGCATAGGACATAATTTTCCCCTGGGGATTTTCAGTTAATTGTAGAGATAACTTTATCAGAGATAAAAGTAGTAAATGACATTGTGCTGAACTTTGAAATAGATTTTATGCTGTGATCACACCTTTAAAATATGCTTATGTATGTATATTTAGGAATAAATCTATTACTTATATCTATACCACATAGGAAAAAAGCCCAGAAACATACTATAATTAAAAAAATGTTAATGCAGATGAGAATTTAAGTTGGTTTTTTTTTTCATTCTTTTCTATGTTTTCTGGATCTTCTTCAGTGAACATGTCTTTTTATATACCCCATCTCATTTGATCTTCATTTTCGCCTGTCTTAGTTAATTTTCTATTGTCGCGAAGAGACCCCAAGGCCACTTATAAGTGAAAGCATTTGATTGGGGGATTATTTACAATTTCAGAGCGTGAGTCCATGACCATCATAGAGGGAAGTATGGTGACAGGCAGGCAGGCATGGTGCTGGAGCAGTAGCTAAGAGTCTGCATTGTATCCCACAAGTTGGAGGCAGAAAACCGGGGAGGGTGGGAGGGACTGAGAGAGCCTTGGTCTGGTATGAGCGTCTCAGACCTCAAATCTCCAGTGGCGTACCGTCTCCAAGCCACACCTGCCTCCCCGTCCCTTCCAAAACAGCTTCACCAACTAAGAACCAAGCATTCACATATGTGCTCTTAATAGACACCATGCTCATGGAAGCCAGCACATGTCCCATTGCCAGTTAGTAAATATGGTACAGATAAGAGAAATGAGGGAAACAGACACAGCTCAGACCCCTGGAAAATTGAGGACAACAGAACTACACAGTGAGGATGGGGTTGGGCCAGTAGCAAATGAAAACCAGAAACAGCAAAACTCTGGGAAGAAAGCTAGACCGTGTTAAATGAGTAGGAAACGCAGAGACTTGCAGACGTAAGGGAGGATGGCCCCCTCAGGGTCAGTACAGGACACACCCGGACAGCAGCAAGAGCAGCAGCAAGCAAGCAGGTGGTTTTTGGTTTTTTTGTTTGGTTTTTTTGTTGGTGGTGGTGGGTTTTTTTTCAGGAGTGGGTTTTTAAGGAGAAAAGGGGGAAGTCTGTGCTAGGGTAAGTTGGTAAATCTTGATTGGACATATTAGCCAAGTAACGAATTTTGAGTGTTGAATGTTGGATTTTTTTTTCTTAGAAAGGAGTCAGTAGCCAAATAAGGGAATGGACCTTGGGGGTTAGCTTTAGGAATGAAATCTAACTGTTTTCAGCAAGGGGAAGAGGGTAAATGGCAAAGCCGTGTTGGCTCCGTGTTTGCCATGCTCAGCCTGTGTTTGCCATGCCTGGGCCTGCTGGAGCGCCCTTCAGTGGGGTTTTCTAAGATGCCAACATTTGACATTTTATTGCATATGGTGGCCCTATGTTTCAGTTCAGTTTTATCAGACTCAGAAATAGGACACAGTGGCTGCGTTTCAGCAGGGGACCACATAGTCTGTTTGATCGCACTTTAGGTAATACTTAGCTATGTGACCTAAGAAGGCTTTCCAGACTCAGGACCTGCGTTTACTTACTGGAAAAAAAAAAAAAAGGCAAATATCAGTAGCTGTTGTAAGGATTAAATGAGCTGATATGCGTTAGTACCGCTACAATGTATTAGGCATAGAAAGGCCTGGCCGGTATCAACTGTCAGAAACTATCTTCATCCCTGTGGTCCAGAAGTGATGATCAGGGAGATGAATCGTAAGAACAATATAGGCACATCAAGTGTACAGAGGTGTGTGCTACAGAGGTGATGGCTAATGATGGATGGGAAAAAGTAAAACAACAACAGCATTAATAGAAAAGTGTGAGAACATTGATTGTGATGTCATTGGATGGTTCTGCTCTCTGTCCCAATTCATGTCAATCCATGTCTGCATAGTATGGGTTTTGGAATTTATGCAAATACTTAGATTTTTTTAAATTATATGTTTCTAAAAGACAAGTAGTTGCCATCAAATGAAGGATGATTTATCCGAAAAACTTATACCACAAGCTAGAAGATGGAAGGTACCTCAGGGATTCCTCTGAATCATCCTGCTGAGGTGAAACATAAGTGAACCCCAGTCAAGGCATAAGGAAAACGGCTTTGTAAAGGTTGAGGCCTAGGTTTTCCAAGATAGATTGTACGCAGTGCTAACAATGTTCTTCCAGAGGGGAGGTGGTGCACCCGGTCTTAACGGCACAGCTGCTGAGGCTGGTTCATTGCAGGAATACAGCTGAGTGATGAAGAGACTATCTGAATCTCCAGGCTTAAGAGAGAACGTACAGTGCAATACCTGTTGTTTTAACAATATTCCGAGGCATGTAAAGTGTATTTCTTTGTTATATTTTCCAGACCCCTTGGCTGTGGAATACAAGACACTGCTGGTATAACTACCCTTACCAGGTAAGGAGGACTGACTTCTGGGGTGTACAGACGTAGGGGGTCTTCCTTAGGTCAACTTCCTGGTGTTGGCCAAGCTGCAGCAGGTTGAGTAGCCACTTAAATTTTGTTATTGTGCCTGCTCATTAATGGCAAGCATAACCTAATGAAGATGGGGCCTTCTCTGTTCTCAGTGGGATGCATAGCCAAAGTCTAGTTGCTTTAGCACATGGACTAAACCTGGAAGGTTCTTTTGTTGGAGAATAGGATGTAGCCTATCTAACGGGCAGCTGGTCCCTGTTTCTCAGGACAGAGGAGGGCCTGAAGGCCTGCTGGCAGTGCAGGGCTTCCTCCACAGTGAATGTGAGTGTTCCAGTATGGTGCTGGAGCTGGCCTGCTGAGCTCTGTTGACTCTGTAGCTTAGAAGTGGCCGCTGAAGACATAAATCAAGCACCACTTCTCCAAATGCAGAAAAGTGCAGCAATGCCATTACACATGGCTGAACTGTTCCTGCAACTGAAAAAAGGAGGCACTATCTTTGAAAGTAGAAACTGAATCATAGTCCTGAAAGGGGGTGTTTTCCACCTCTGCCTTCTGCTGGTCTTGCGAATCTCTTCATGAATTCATTAATATTAGCACAAGTCCTCGCCATCCCTAGATCAACTAATATTGGATATCAAAGGGAAGACTGGGCATTTTCTAGGTAGTCAGGAAGTATCCTACAAGGGAAGCAGAAGGAACTAGGTAGTGTAACGAGCACCTTCAGTGCTTTAGATTGAGATTGCATTTTGGAGGCATTTGGACTTCCTGTGTGCATAGGGCTAATACGGAACACACAGTCCCTACCATCTCTGCTATCCACAGAACTGCAACTGGTAGAGGCTGATACTGGATACTCCCCCAAGGCTCAGGAGGAATTGAGATGGAATTCCAGCTTGTATTTGAGCCCCTTAATTTATTTAGGTTAGAAAATAATTTGCCTAGGCATCATGACATAGTTAGAGAAAGCTGAGAGTTCCTGAGACAGCTTTTAGAGTCTGAGGCAAGATGGAAGGGCAACCAGTCATCCATTACCTTACACAGTTGTCTCAGGCCCAGCTACATTTCACTCTCCACGCATATCTACATTTCTACTTATAAAAAGGGCATTAAAGGCTTCTAGAAACTTTAACTGGGATGTGGGCATGGCAGCTGCTACAATGTGTGCCCCACATTTAAAAGGTAAATTCTGCAACATGAAAGGCATTGAGACAAATGTCATATAGAATGTAACACTTCATCTTGTTTTTAACTGTAGTGTAGCCCAAAATAACTTTTGCATTCTGACTGTAGCTGGGAAGTTGCTTGGTTTGAGACGAATGCCTAGGACTGTGGCCCAGAACAGAGTCCTGGCCTGTTTCACAGACAGAAGGATAGATTTAGCATGAAAAAAAAAGGGGGGCTGGGGGACTAGGAGATAGAGTTATATTTAAAAGTGGAAAATATCATTAGGATGGAAAGAAAGATACCCCATCTGTGTAGATACAGGTCAAGAATGGTCTTCTACTAGCCCAGTATCATGAACCAGTACTGAGTAATTCAGCCCAGTGCTCCCGAAACTGAAGACGGATTCATGATCTCTATGGCAACAGTGGCTATCCTTGACAAGTGCCATATGCTAATAAAAATTAATGACTTTCTCTGTGTAGGGGGCATAGGAAATTAAATAGCATGCGTGCAAGTGTAGCACTTTGTATAATCCATATGTATATAAATATATAGAGGCAGAGTCCAGAGTCTATCTCAAGCCTTCAAGTGCATTTTTCAAGATTGAACAGGCTCGTGAAATATTTAATATGTCTTTAACATATATTACATAAGTAACGAACAGATTTTTAGGTGAAAAGTAGCAGTCTACTTCATTTGAAACACACATTCCCTCTTTTATATGAGAGTGCCCATTTGTTACACATGTAATAGTTTCATATGAGTGTGTATTTTAAGGATCAGAGTAAGACGGGGGTTATATGCAGTTGACCCTTGTACAGCTCATCACAGGGGCATACACTAAGAACAGGAAGCTTTACACAGGGGCCTCACTAGCGCTGAGACCTGGATTTAACCTCCTAACCTGAGCTAATTGATTGCAATTTTCTGTCAGCTATATAATCTAGATGAGGAGTGAGAGTGGTAATTTTACAGATTTCAGGATGCTCGGAGTGAGTCATGGGAGTGCTGCACCAACTGCAGAGCGCTGACAAGCGCCGACTACTGTGATGCACTCATATGAACCCTCACTTCCAGATGTGATCTGACTTGTCCTGTGACCCCCTCATGGTGAGGCCAGGAGTCAGAGAATCTCATACCAAAATCTGACCTTGGCTCAGAGGCTCCAGCCTGCGTCGCATACAGCATCTACCCAAATACCCACCCTTCCTCGCTAATGCCTTTCAGTCTTAAAGAGGCATAACAGTGGGAAATAGATCTCTTTCTTTCAAGGTGCCTCTGAGCACTGATCCTTCCTTCAGTCAGTTGCTCACAGAATTCTGCAAGAACATCTTGTAAGAGATCCATCCATGAGTGCACCCCCTCTCATGATCTGACTCCCGCCCAACAGTCCTCCAATCTGCAAACTCCATTGCATTGGGTATCAGCTTTCATACACACGAGTTTATAGAGATACCAGCTTATGGCCCGTGGTACTCTTCCATTTCAGGAAGTGTTCAGAAGTTCTGATCTAGTATCTTTTCCTGTACTGTATCTCATCAGAAATATGAGAGAGACAGTTTTCCTTGATGCCTGTACTGAGTGAGTAAGGGCCATCTTGTGATATGATTGTCACATGGTGCATATAACATTAATTTCCTTTAGAGTACCAAGTAGTGCCTTCTGAACACTGGTATGAATATGTTTGAAGAGTTTCAGAGTTTTTTTCTTTAATTCTTTCCAATAAGCCAAGACGCTCCATTGTAGCTCAAGAAAAACAATTAAATGTAGCTCATTGAAGCGTTGAAAAAAACTTTCATTATCATGGTGTGTGTGTGTGTGTGTGTGTGTGTGTGTTTGTGTAAAATACACTTTGCTGACTTTACTTCTCTGAGCCTCTTGGGTAATCAATCAGAACAGGCACTATCTCCCATCCCCCTCCTCCACCACATTATAAGTAACTTTACTATAAGCTATGAATCCTGACTTTCATCTCAAACTTCCTGGCCATCTGCCTGGTCAGTATGTTTGCAGCCTTCCCGTCCCTCTGATCTTTAAATAAATATCTTTGAATCATTTTTTTCAATATTCCAATATATTGGCCATTTCCTAAAAACACAGCTTTTTGATCAATGAAGAAGTTGACCTATGCTTCGCTGAGCATTATGGAACGCATCCCTGCCACCTGAGTTCTTTGTTCTATGCTTTGAACTCTCACAGCAGCTGTCCTGTGTGTGCGTGCGTGCATTAGGACACGTGCCCAGTTGCCTAAGGGGTCTTGTAGCTGTTGTTGTACTCAGCTGCCATGCGAGTTAATGCTTTCTGGGTTTGAGATGAAATGAGTGCTCTCAAGCTGTAGTCTATAGGTGGCCTCGAGAGTGCCACTGTCTCACAAGGAAACAGTGGAATTGCATGTGTTCAGCATAAGACCGGGTTACCAGTCAGCTGTGAGCTTGCGGCGTTTGGAATACAAATAGGGTTTCCTATTAACTCTTACTCTTCCCTTTTTTTCTCTTTTCCCCTCAGCCACTCACTGCTGACCTTCACTATTATTATATCCTGGAGCTGTCATTTTATTGGTCTTTAATGGTTTCCCAGTTCACCGATATCAAAAGGAAGGTAAGAGTTGTGACATCATATGGGCTTGATTTAAGGGCCCTGCCTGTGGCTGAGGAGTGTCGAAGGCATCCCCTGAGCTCTGGCAGCTCTGGGATAGCACTAGGACTGTGTTGTTAGGAACCCGGTCTGCTTGTGCTGTCCTTTAGTCTCTTCTCATCACATCTCCAGTCTTGCTTCCAAACCCAGCGTTCCTTATCAACCATGCAAAAGTACAGCACCAGAGCCAGGTACTTCTCTAAGTTGGGGATGGGAAAGTCACAAGGTTTAGGTGAACCTTAGCGATATGGTGGGGACAGACTCTGAGGCCAGCCTGGGCTACAGAATACTCTACCACAAACACCAGAGGACGTGTATATACATACACATATATGCATATACATAAATACTTATACAGACACATACATACACATGCATGACTATGCACACCTACCTGTTCCTATACATGTCAAATATCATATATGTGCATAGAAATATCACAGAGTCCTTATCTTCTCCAGATTAAATAAGAAGAAAAATTTTATGTAAAGCTTTAGAGAGAGAATGAAGTGTCAGTCAGTGTTTCCATCAGCAGAATGAGTTCTCCAATTAAGGGAATATCTGTGCAGTAGTTCTCAACCTTCCTAATGCTGTGACCCCTTAGAACAGTTCCTCATGTTGTGGTGACACCTAACCATAACATTATTATTGTTGCTACTTTATAGCATAATCATAATGTAAATATTTTTGGAGAGAGAAGGTTGCCAAAGGAGTCGTGACCCACGGGTTGAGAACCACTTATCCAGTGTCAAACTATAGCACAGTGCTCTGTTTTGCCCTGCTGCTCCACTGGACTCGCTTGTACTGAGAGCTGTCCACATAAACATCTGAGCATTGGATCCACTCATCTGGTCCCATCCTTCCAGTCCCTCAGGAGGACACTATGGTTTTCACTGTTCACTTTTGCTAGGATGCCATTTTCTTAGTATCTCCATACTCCTATCAGTCCCTAAAAGTGATCTTGCTGGCATCCATCTAAATGAAAAGGAGAAAGACAGGTTACTACAATTTAAACAACTAATTTTTACATTTGTTTAGTGTGTGTGTGTGTGTGTGTGTGTGTGTGTGTGTGTGTGTGTGCGCACGCACGCGCACACGTGCACACATGCGAGAGTGCACACGTGGTCACATGGGTGCAGGTGCCCCCAAGGGTGGGACTCTTTCTCTTTCCAGCAGCAGTGCCTGGCTAGGAAAAAGAAGAAGAGGAAAACCTGTCTTTCCAAACTTTGATCAGTACATACCTTCTAAGCATCAGAAGTGTATGGTCCGATCAAGACCAGCTTAGGCATGGTGGCTGACTCATTAACACCCACACTGTGGCTCCCTTACGCGTTTTACCGAGCACTCTGGAAACAGTGAAAGAATCTTCAGTGACAGTATGCCAACTGGATCGCCTCCATGACATGAAGAGCGTTCCTTACTCTTGGTGGTCAGACCATGAATATGTCCCCCGAACCAGGCTCCATAGTAAGCTCATTTTGTTATTCCTTTTCCAGTAGCTCATTTGCCCTGGTCGTCACATAAGTCACACTTACATAGCACAGAGATATGCAACATTCTTTTCTCTTATTTATTTATTCTACTTGAGAAAATTAATGCCGAGGGAATCGGTGTAAATCTCTCAAGGTCATGCGACAAGGTCTAATGAATTAGAGCCCAGGGTTGCCAAGCAAGGTCCCCTCTGAGAGCAGACACACTCACCGCTCCTGCCCTGCCCTGCCAAGCTCCTGACAGGAGCCTCTTACAGCCTCTTGTAGTGCCCCCTGGTTTATTAGATCTTCCTTTGCCTAGAGAAACCTACGGGTGCCATCCACAGTCAGCGACATTAACTGAAGAGGGACTAGCTGTCTTTTGCTTCTAAGAGCCTGGTCCTAGAAAATGATCCTATTCCAAAAGGCCACTAAGCCCACTTGCGTGAGCTCTCACTATGCATATAACCAGTCTTTCAGTGAGCATACCTCCACTGTTGTCCAGCCAAATAGGCATTTGGGTAGGCAGATTTCTTTAAAACATTGAAGTAAATAGCTTCTTCTTTTTTTTTTTTTTTTAAGTGTATTTAAAACATCAGATAGCAAACACTTGTGAAAATGATAATCTGACCATGAGTTCTGTGGAATTGAGCCTAGGCCCTTGCATTGTCAGTGTTCAGAGCTCAGTTTTTATGGGTTTTTTTTTCCCCCAAGCTATTAAAATGCTTGGCACCTCTCTCTGTATTTGGTTAGAGTAGTTTTGTGTATTCCTGGCGCAGCTGGTTTAGTCTGGTCCGAACACAAAATGGGTATTTGGCCACCACCAGACCTGTTTGTTAGCTAGCGCAGGTGTTAACATGGAAACTGTTTCGCTTTGTTGCTGTCGGCCATTAGACACTAGAGCGCCAGTCTGCCCCCTTCCACCTCTCAGGCTGTTCCCTGTAGGTCTTCACCATCCCTGACAGCACGGCATTCCCACCAGGAAGACCCGCTCTTCCAGCCACTGGCGATTTGTGGTGTGTACTGGCTGCCAGGCCCACTCTCCACCTTCTGTGCGGAGGTTTTAACTCAGCTGTCTAAAATCAGCCCGCTTTCTTCATCTTGGGATGGGCTTGCGGAAGCCCTGTGGGCAGCGGAGGGTGAAAACAGCTTTGGGAAGTTTGCTGTGTGTGAGGTCCTTGGGAGAGATTAGCAAGACTCCAGCCCCTGGTAAATCACAGAGAGTTTCAAAGGCCAGGACTTACAAACGGCAAGTAAGAGTTTGTGTCCCGTCTCTTTGATTAACTTTCTTACAGTCAGTTTATAAATCATTTCTCTCTCCTTCATGCACGCCTTTTGTTGTTATTTTGACACAAGGGATGTTTTACTAATAGCCCATGGTGGGCTCAGAAGTCCTGCCTGAGTCTGCCTCCTGGTCCTGGGATTACAGGCTCTAGCCGTCACGTTCAGATTTAGAAATCAATTTTTTTCCCCACTGAGTTGTTCTATGAATCTTTCTGAAATGATCTTGATATTCAAAAGTTCTTCTTTCCTCACCATTATTTTTTTCTACCAAGAATCTAGAGATTGAAAGAGAGGGGAGAGCCTTTCATCCTTTCTGTGTGTTGATAAAAAATATGAACTCTTGATTATCCCCAAAATCAGCACTCATTTGGTCGGTGAGGAAAACTGCTATTAAAGGAAGGGTCTGGCAAAAATATAATGAGCCTGGAATTTAAATATATGCTACAAAAACAGTGTAAATCTTCTCGAAGATATTTTCATTGCTTTTTTTTTCCTTACATTTTTCTTTTATTAAAAAAATAGTTAAGACACCATTGAAAATATCAAGCTTTTTTTTTTTTTTTTTTTTTTGGCTTTTTGGCTTTTTGAGACAGGGTTTCTCTGTGTAGCCTTGGCTGTCCTAGACTTGCTTTGTAAAGGTCAAGCATTTTCTTAGTCCCCAACACTAGAAGGCCTTACTCTCCTCAGGGCTTGCTGTCTGCTCCGATTCTGTGCTCTGGCACCGGTTCGCGGTGAGCATCTTTCTGCACAGCTACATTTTACAAGGCAGGCTAATAGATAGTCTGTTCGGTCCAGAACAGCTTGCTTACGTCTAAACCGTGTGTCGCTTTTAACGAAGCTGCTGTGTGGCTCAGAGGCCTGGGCCTCCAGCCAATGGGCCCTCCCCATGTTCAGGCACGCATCCTTGGCGCCCCGCCAGATTCTGGCTGATCATATCCGCCTGCTGCTTTCTCTTGCTCTAGCAGGAGCGCTGCATCTTGGCAAACGATCTTGACAGAGATTTGGTGATAAAATATAGGAAAAGAAAAACTTTGTGACTGGCGTGCTTGGTTCCCTTGTAACTTGTTTGTAAACACGAACTTGAGTCCATGACTGTGGAGCTTCAGCTCTCATGTGGAGCCTACCCATGTTCCAGATTCTTCCTTTAGAATAAAAGGAAATGCATTCCTCATTTTTCCTGCAAAGACCCAGTGTGCCACAGATTGAATTGAATTAATATACACTAAATTAATAACACATTCAAGAGTTAAAAATGAGAACAGTAGCTGGCAAATAATAACCAAAATTTGACCAAATCTAAGCCGAGAACTAAAACAAACCAAACTAGTAGTCACACATTTAAATGTTTTTAATCAGTCGAAATTAACACAGTAATCATAAAGAAGGCGTAAGTTAACATGAGGAATCCTTTCCTTTTCCAAATAAGAAAAATTGAAAAGCAACTACCATACATTCATAAGGGTAAACTGTTTTTGAAAGGCTACCTTACAATAAAGAGCAATCCTTTAAATTCCCACTAGGCGAAAACATTAAGAACAGTATAACTGAGAATGACAATCAAGGCCTCTAGGGCCCCTTGCCTGTCCCGCACAGTTCCCGGTGTGACCCTGAAGAGGTTGCTTTGCCTTTCTGTGTCTTGGTTCCCTGAGCAAAGACAAGAGGTCTCAGAACCTGCCCCGTGGGAATGTCCCAAGCGTAAATAAGCAGCACACAGAACTGAGCTGGTTGCTGGCACACCGGAAATGCTCAGTTCACATTAGCCTTCCTGCATCCCCCTCAGGCATGCCTGAAATTGTACTATACACACACACACACACACACACACACACACACACACACACACACACACACACACACCTGAAACCAGTAGACTGGGAACGTAATTGATTTTCTATTGCTCCTGCACTATTTAATTGCTCCAATGAGGCCCTCAAGAGGGTTCACTTTCCTTCTTGTACGGCGACTGATGCAATTTGAGATGGGTCTGCTCCTTCAGTCTTAAGCCCCTTCTTCTCCCTTTCCTCCACCTACCAGTGGAAGCATGCCATTAGTTAAGAAATAAACCTTCTGTCAAAACCACTGAGATTTGACAGGGCTTCATTTTTAACCCTCTAACCTAGCTAATCCCTACAGAAGCAGCTAGGAAGAATATGGTGAATTATAATTCCCTAGAACTGTATTTGAAAAACTACTGATCAGCATCGACAGGTCTCAAGATGGGGTCTCCGAGTCCTTAGCAATCACTAAGATCTTTATAGGAGGTCCACAAAGGCAAAACTGTTTTCCCAGAGGCACTGAAATCTCATTTGCCTTTCTCTGTGCACAGAAAACTGCACAGAGGAAGCAGAGGGCAAAGCTGCTGGCTGCAGCACCAGGATGTTCCTGTGCTCACTGTCTTCTCCAGGGCTGTCTACCGACTAGAGAGAGAAGGGCAGTTTCCCTTGCAAACACTGTGGACAAGGCACTAAAAGATGGTATTAAATCTCTGCTTGCAAATGCGTGATGGAATGCCAGGTAGACACGGAGAATGGCTGCACTGCAATACAAAACGTTGTCTCAAGAAAAACCACATACAGTTGGTTCTTTGCACTGTAAACTAAACTAGTTGCCCACCCCATACAATTCCATTTTTAATTTAAAAAAAAAAAAAAAAAGGAAAAAAAGAAAAGAAATAGCTGACAAGTTATGTAGTTTTACCTTGTATGGTCAGTAGACATTTTTTACAAAAGTGCACAGAGTGAGCTCATCCAGTTGGTTAAAGAAAAGCATTCATTAAATGACATCATTCATTAGTGATAAAGCCTAAGGCTTCAAATGAAGCTTAGATGTCTAGAAAATCTGGGTCTACCAGTGAGAGCCTGGCAGCATCTCAGCACCTGAAGACTTTATTTGTAATGATACAGGTGTGTGGAAAATTCCAGAACGAAGCCTGTTACTTTGTGTGCTAATTTGAAATTATTGGAAATGTTAAATAAGCAAATGTGGCTTTTAAAAAAATCACTAACAAAGTAAACTGGTGTTTTCCAGATGTCTAATGTATGGTGTCCTGAAATCACACATGCATGAATGAAATAAGCTTTCAAAGTGGAAGGCAAAGCAATTAGCTTAGGTGATGACTCCATGCACTAGGATGGCTCACATTGATGCTCTAAGAGCATCTGACTTGTCAAAATGTGCTATTGTATCAAGGAGGATCTGTTAACTATCCAAGGAGACCATTAAGAGCCTCTCTTCTTTTGGCTGTTATTTGTGTGATATTAGATTTCTGTCAGGTACTTCAGCCAAAGTGTCTGACAGCAGATTGAAAGCACATGCATGTGTGGGACTCCGGCTCTCTTGAATTAAGCCAGACACCAAAGAGTTCTGTTATCATGTGGAACAACTGCCACTTGTCTCATCAGTCATTTTCACTTTTACTTTACACATTGTAGTTACCATTATTAAAAGCATTTGTTGGTGGGTAGTGAAATTTATTTAAAATTAATAAGTGTGTTGTGCTTTAAAAAAAAAAAAAAAACTTCTCAGTTTTAACCCCTTGTGGGATGAACTCTGAGAACTCACTTAAACACATCCTCCTTGAAATCCTTTGCAGCCAGTTGTTTGGGTCAAAGCCTGCACCGTGGCAGCACCAATGAGGCAAACATGGCCTGTGTCTTCAATGGGCCAATTACAGAGACAGATTGGTAGTGAACAGCAGGTGCCGGGAGATGGCTCAGTTGGTAGAGGATTTACTGCACAAACATGAGGACCTGAGTTTGGGTCCCAGAACCCATGTAAAAGCTGGGTGTGACAGTAAAGAGAAATGTATTCAATGTGGCCAACACGCACAGGCACACACCACACCACACACATGCACACACACGTGCACATACACATACCCACATGCACGTCTGTCTTCAGGGTCCTGGCACAAGTTTTTGATCTAACTGGAGGGCCAGCAGTATGCACAGCTAAGCAATTGTGGTCAAGGTGTGGTCCACACATCACTGAGCCACCATTGTCTTTGATCCAGTCTCTCCTTCAACTGTGTGAAATCTGTTCCCAGGAGATGAGTTCTTCCTCTGCTGGCTCCCAGCTTCAGCCTTCTCCTTCTCTTTCTCCCAGCATGAGATTCCTGGAAACTTTTAATTTCCATTGTTTCAATAGTAAGTCTTAGTAGCTAAAAGAAGAGGCTCTTTTCCTAGTGTCATCACATCTGCCAGGCTGACCATTACATCTTCAGTGCTTTTTAGGAACATAAAGGTGGCCTGAGACCCTGGTGCGTGAGTTTTGCTGCTCCATTAAGTGGTTCGTCCCTTTCTTAAAAAGCTTAGCTCTCACTGGGTAGCACCTACAGGTGGGTGGAGATGAGGCAGACCCTCTCGCTAACCTCAGTGCTACTGCTCGCTGGCACCGTGCCCCTCGCTCGCTTGCTCTCTTCTGCAGGCATGTGACAGTAGGAATGGAGTCCTGATTCAAATCCCCACCCCCTCATCTTCATAATATGAAGAAAAGGTGGTTCATTTAAATAGGCTACTATCTCCCACCAAAAAGAAAAAAGTATCTGAACCCATAGCTGCATTCAAGATAATGGGGAAACAATACTGTCCTACAATCTGCAAAGGAATTGTTTTATGGGGCGCATCTGTGCAATTTTGGCTTTTTCTGCCAACTCAGCATCCACTTGCCTTTTTAAGAGTCAGATGACTGGGGTACCACAGATGCATCTGCATATGGTGAAGAAAGATGACAGGAGCCCATAAACTACAGAGGGGCTCAGTGGTGCTGTATTACATGGGGACCTGCACCTCAGGACCCACACGCAGCAGCCCGGGACTCTGTGTCCTCAGTTGAGGGACTCTCTCAGGGGGTCCCCCTGTTCCTTGGGAGGTTCCCTTCAATTGGGAAGTTGTGATTCGGCCTCCTCTGGGGTGAGGTTCCTCTCACGTCATTCCAGAGAGTCTGAAAAACTTCCACTTTGGCTCATTGTTGGTTCTAACTGTCCATCTGGAGTCATGACCCCCTTCAGCCCCCATCCTCCTAAATACCAACAAGCTCATGGCCGAGGCTTTGACCTCCCTGCAAACACTGTGCCTCCAACCTAAGGCCACACACCCCTTAAGCCTGGCTTTCATGATGCCCTTGTCGTCGCCCAGGAGCAGTCCTTGTTCCATTTGTCCCTCACTTGATGGGTTTGCCAAAGCATTGGCTCTGCCTGCTCCTCACAGTCATCTGTCATCTTTCCATTTGTTCCTTAGAAGCTGTGGGTGTGGCAGTTACCTGCCAGCACACCACTCCCAGCAGAACTGGCTTAGGAGCTGGCTCTCACTCACTGTCACAGTGTGACTTTAGAGAGATTGGTATCCCCGGTGCCTCAGCTCCCATCTGAACAAAACTCAGAGTGGTGCTTGCCCTGTGGAGCAGTCATTAGGGAGACGTCACAGCACGGTGGCAGAGCCTCAGCACGTACAAATTAGGAGGTAAATTAGACAGTGCTTAGGCACTTTCTAGGTAGTCAGTGGAAATGTGGGGTTTAGAAAGAAGAGAAACACATGCATCCTACTTTCCCCCCCCCCCCCCCAAAAAAATACTCTGTGGCCAGAGATCTGTGTGGAAGAAAAAGAAGCTTTGAGAAAATTCCTCAGCTGGGATTCAGGGTGTGGGACAGGTACTGGGACAGCTGAAGGAAGAGGAGAAGATATGGTTGCGGACAGTAAGAGCTCCCCTGAACTCTGACCAAGAGCTCACAGCACCATCCCCAACTGGCTAGCCTGGAGATGTTTTTCACCCTTTACATGAAGCACAAAATTGAGTCCCTGATTGCTCATTGTCCTTGGGGCCTCAGGATCTTGGCAGTGCATATGAAGATGCTGGCTAGAGTCCCAGCCAGTTGCCCTGATTCTAGTTGGGCACAGGCTGCCCCCTACTGATGGTGATAGATGCTTTCAGCTTAAATGGGCTTTAGTGACTGAGCGCTTATGGTGGAGTTTCTTTGTCCCTAGGGATCTCTGCAGAAAATGCAGAGAGTCATCTGCGAACTAATGGAGTTCTTCAGGCTTACATAAACTATATTTTCATATCTCAGAAGTGGCCTTTTCCTCATTAAAATTCATGCGAACTAATAAGGCCAGGACCAGGGTAATGTAAACAGAACCCCGAGGGCCCATTATAAAGACCTTTGAGCCCCAGGTACTTGCATGTTGACAAGCTGTGAGAAAAGCAGCCTGTGTGCTTGATTAAATACACTGACGTCATTTACAATCTGAGTAGGTTTGGGAGCTTGCTTGGATGGAGAGAGGTGGGAGACTGCAAAGACTTGCTCAACGCACTGTAAATCTAGCACATGGTCTGCCTAGCCCCACCACAAGTGATTGGTAGCACTACCATCCCGTTCCTGTTGCACACATAACATTTTATTGTGCTCCTTTCTATTGTAATAAAAGTCAATTGAAGATTAAATATTAACTAATTCACAGTGGACACGATTATGAGTTCTCAGTCTTGAAGAGGCACCATAAATGTTGTACAGGAGAAAGGCCGGGTGCACAGCGCTTACACAGCAGTTCCCTGTCTCGTTTATGTTTGTTCTCCGAAGCCATAAAACAATGGCGCTTCTAGCAGCAGAGAGAATGCTGCCGAATCTGGACACACGGCTCCTGCTCTTAGAAGCTGGAGAAGCCACTGTTGGCCTTTCTCACACTGTCTTGAAGTTGTAGTTCTAATTGATCATGAGACTTTCAGTGAGGGCACCTTTAAGAACTCCTTGGAGTTTATATGAGTTTCAAGAGTAATACTAAATGGGTTTGGGTTGCTTCAGAACAGCTATGAAAATTAATCTCTTACTCTTTACCAGAAGAAAGTAAGGGAGAGTACGCAGCTGCTACACTGAATAACGTAACTGAGTTTCTCACATGTCTCATATGATGTCCTTTAATGTCTTAAAGAGGGACAGCAGACTTTTTTTTAAAGACGAGGTAGTATTGTAAAGTTGTAGGTGGTTTCTGGAGCAAGAAAGCTACGTAGGACAAAAAGAAACAAGTGGCTATAGGAGTGTTAGAATAAAATTTTATTTGTAAGCACAATTCTGGCAGTTTCTCTATGTTTGCTTTGAAGTAAAAGAACGTGTGAGCCTTAAAGGAGAAGGAAGAAGACCAGGAGGGAGGGCTTGGAGGAGGAAGAAAGAAACACAGAGATAAGAGAGAAATCATAAAATGATATCAGTTGCAAACCTTGCTGTTCTCCTGTTTCCTGGAGCCTCTGAAATCTGTTGACTGGGTAACTGGTCGTATGTACCTATTTCTATCCTCTGAGCAAAATCACAAGTGATTAATTGTTTGTATTAACTTTATTAAATTCAAGAAAAATTACATTTTCTTTGCAGCTAAGCAAAAGGCTTTTCCATTGTCTTGCTTTTTACAAGTATTTACAGTCTTCACTGTCTGTCAGCGTCTGCCCCAGCCCTCAATTAAAAGCTCAGAGGCCTTACTCTTTTTATGACATAGTTCAATAATGATTTTTTTCATTCAGTTAGTTACAGATGAAAATTTCAGGGAAAAAATCTTACACACACACACAGGGTGGGGCGGGGGGAGGATATAGCTTTTATGATGTAATTTGTCTTAATAAAGGCAAGTACATTCAGATGAGTTTGTGGTCCCTTTACAAGGCAGAATATCATTTCAAAGATACTCCAGCACTGAAAACGTGGAGGGAACTGTGTTATGTAGAATCTGGCACTTATGTCTTGCTGTAGTGAGTGGTTATCTCTTTGGCTTTGTTGTGCTAAGACTCTGTTGTACATAAAATTTCCCTAGAGAAGTAAAAGTGTTGGTGTTGGCTCTCTTTTTTTCCCCCTAACAGTTGGAGACTGAGCTCTCGTGGCTGGATTCTGTGTGCGTCCAGGTGTCTCAGACAAAGCATGCTGGGACACTTACTATATGAAGTAGAATAAGAAGAAGTGTCACCCTGCCCTACTAAATTTTGTCATTAAAAGATAGATGGCTTGTTCTTGAATTCTTTTAGTTCAGATTTTTTTTTTTTTTTTCCTGCTGGAGTTTAGGTCAACACCACATCTGATTGCTTTTTTCCTGTCTCTGATAACATGTGAGGCACCACTGACAAAATGGCTGAGGCTCTGGAACAGGGGAGAAACCTCTGTGTATGACCCATTCTGTCAAGAAACAAGATGACAAAACAGGTGGTTTGTGTCATTGCCGAGGCAAGGGGCAGTTCTGGTCTCTTTGCAAACAAACACCAGCTTGAAGGTGGGCAATGAGTCCCTGTCTCTTAACTCCTCCTACAGAAGACGCCAACCTAAAGCCTAATGTTCTTTGCACAGCATTTGTGTCCAGCAGTAACAAAGGGGAGAATGGAAAAATCTCCTCCCCACACTGATAAAATCCAAATGGACAATTTTTAAAAGCCGGTTATTTGGATCAGATTCAGTGCCTGCTCAAAGGAATGTGTTAGGAGGACAGGATGTGAGTAACAGCCTCAGACCGTGTGGCTTTTATTAGAGGGATTTGACTGGTCTATGACTTTCTGAAGCATAAATGTAAGACAAAACCATTACTCCTGCTTTCTTTTATTTGTATAGATATGAATATAATGGAAATCGGTTCCTTTTATCTGTGTAGATGTGAGTATAACATAAGTTGGTCCTCCGCTACGGCTACAACTGTGAGCACCACAAGTAACAAACGAGAGGTTTATACTCAAAAGTCATCTTCACAAAGCAAATTTTATCTGTAAAACAAACAAAGCTTTTATTTTTGAAGGTGCCTTGTTATAAGGATAAGCAGTGCATTGTTATTGACATTTATATCAAATATGAATTAGGGAATTTAATTAGTAAGTGGCCCTAATCTTCCACAAGTGCTTTAATCAATTTACATGTATTCATTTTAAAAATTAACTAGAGAAATGCTTTATTTCTCTTTTAGTAAGCTGGAAACAGCCGTCAGGGCTGAGGAGTACGGAAGGTGGGAACACCTAACTGGTGTTCGGTACTGGGCTACTTAGATGTCAAAAGCGGACTGTCGAGCATAGGCGGATGTAAACTCACTGAGCTCTGGAACTAAGCACCGTGTGTTAAGTTTAGTTCCTGTGCAAGAAGCAATTTTACATATCAGTCGATCAATTAATTGAGCTGTTGTTTTGAAGTGCTATGTCTGGTAAAACACCATTCTCCAGGTGATGGTAAGCAATTCATCTTCTGTTGCAAAGCAGCACGGGTGCAGTTCATATTGTCTGCCCGAGGCCTTTTGGCATCATCTTCCTTTAATAGCCTAGGAAAGCCCTGGATGCTGTAAAGACTTGTTTGGATTTCAATAGCTTTGGAAACAGCTATGTTGTGCCTGTTTGCTCATCATTTGTCATGTTTCCTTGAGCTAAGAAGTAATACAAAGCCTCACTGTGTCTGAGGAAGGAGTGTGGCCCTGGGTTAGCATGTGTCATGAATTTGCTCTGTGGTGGGATGAAACATTAACAGAAGCAAGCCAGGCTGTTCTCCTGCCCCTGGTGACCACCATCGGGGCCATGCCACTCGGAGAGAGACTGAGTTAATTGAAAAGACATTGTGTTTTAGCTATTCATCATCTGACCTTGCTGCGGGGACTGGCATAGGGTTTGGATCTTAGTGATAAGTCTCTGCGTGTGCTTATCTACACAAGGCGCTCTCTGGGAACCAGAGCACCCTGAGCATCTTCACCAATGTGAGCACAACATGGCTAACACCATTAGAGATGTAGAGGGTAACTTTTCAAACTGCAAAGTGCACCAATGCCAAAGCTCCCGAACTGGAAACTAGAGGGAAGGCAGCGGCATTTGATGGGTTTATGAGTGCTCTTCTCTGCATATTCCTGAATGTGTATACTTTCTTAGTCTCTTTATAAGTTAGACAGGCCTGAAACTAGTTGATTAAAGAGCAGTCACTGGAACTACTAAGCCAAGAGTCAGAAAACATCTAGCATCTTAGTTGTCAAATGAGGGAGTCGAGGCCTTTATTGTAAATTACAAAGCTATTGAGTCGGAACCTGCATTGCAAGTTGCCTGTCATGCAGTGTGCACTTTGTAATCAAACCAAGTAAGAGTCTGAGGGCTATTAGGAGTCATCATGTTGTGAGTCCCTGGTCATAACTTTTTTGAACTTTCCTGTTAAAATAGAAGTTGATCTAAGTGTGATGTGGTTGGGGGAGGACATGTCTAAAAAGCATTTATTTAATTGAGTTAAACTAGAGCCTGGAATTTAGGAATGGGTACTTTTCTGAGTTGTAGAAAAGGTGACTTTGGGACCAGGACAGATAAGTAGGTAGGAGATCAAGTGACAGTGGCCACAGAAGTCAAGTTGTCATAGAGGGACGAGAACAAGGTGCTCAGGAAGAGAAGACCCAAGGCTGCCATGTTCCCTGGGAGCAACAGATGAGTTTAAATCTACAGAGAGCTGATTGCTGTATCTAGGCTAGTTGTCCATGCGTCCATGTCAGAAAAAAGCCAGCATAGCTTGGCAGAATGACAACCCAAGGCCTATAGCCCATATTCTTTTTCTGAACAAACTGGAAAATAGTCCCAATAGAAGGTACAATGTGGAGGTAAAGGCATGGGTAAACTGCAGACTGCCTGGGGGTGTTGGAGAGGAGTGACTACAGGTCACTCCTTTGAAGCCACAGAAAGAGTTTTATCATTGATTTCTTAACCTGCCATAATTCTATCAGCACAGATATTGGTTACCTAGATAGTTACATACCAATGATTAAACAATGGAATGCTTATTTTCTATTCACTAAATAATTTTTTTTAAGTAGTAGTAATGGAAGCGGGAGAGCTAACTTACTGCTTGCTCTACCAGGGGCGCTGAGTTTGCTTCCCAGAACCCATGACAGGTAGCTCACAACTGCTGTTAACTCCAACACCAAGTGGATCTGATGCCCTCTTCTGGCATTGGTAGGCACTGCACACATGGGACAAATATGTACATAGCACACACATAAATAAAAATAAAATAACTAAAAAATAATAATAATGGTAGTGACCAAAGGAAACCAGTAAAAATAATATATACAGCTTCCACAATAGCTTCTGTTCTCTCTTCTCCTGCTGGAAAACCCAGCATGTGGGGTTCTTACTTTGGTACCCAGTGAGGATGATCTACATGAAGATACTGACAGTGAGATGCTGGTTCCAAGACACTCACGCAGTAGCCAAAACCAGTCTACCTCTTAATCTGCCTAGACTTCTAAAAGAAAATGCCATATTGGCAGCTTGTAAAACAAGGCAAATTTATTCCTTCCGATTCTGGAGGCTTGTACATCTTAGCTCAAAGCACTGACAGGCTTGGCATCCTGTGAGGGCTCATTTCCCGGTTCATAGATGGCACACGCCAGCTATCTCCTCATGTGGTAGATGAGACAGTGTTGTTCTTGGGGACTCTCATATAGAGACACTAAGCCTTGTCATGACCTAATCAATTCCTACCCCCTAACACCTTCATCTTGGCCATTAGGATTTTAAACATGAATTGGAGGGCAAAGAAGATGTAGGCATTCAGATGTTTATTGGGCTTTATGCAAACATCAGAGACTATCCATCATAGTAGTTAGGTCTCCTTGTCTCTATACTCTAATTGGATACCTCCTCAAATATATCACCTGCTTTAAAAAAAAATAATGTGTATCTCTGAGCCTGGTCGCACAAGCATGTAACCCCAACTACTCGAGTAGTTAAGGCAGAAAGATTATAAGTTCAAAACCAGCCTGGGCAACTTAGTTAAGAACTATCTTAAAATAATAAGTAGAAGGATAGATGGCATCATATAATGTTAGAATATTTCCCTAATACATGCAAAGTTCTGGGTTTATTTTCCAGGAGAGAGAGAGTGTGTGTTCAGAAACTGCAACCAAGTATCAGAGAAATATGTATGTACTCTTGTCCCAAAGATCTCAAAGTTTGTTAGGTTTTGTTGTTATTGAGACAAATCAAATGAAAGAAAAAAGGATTGATTTAGGCTCGTGTTTTCAGAGGTTCCAGTCAGTGGATGATTGGTGTGTTGTTTGGGGGTGTTGAGGAAGGAATGTATAGTGGTATAAGCTACTCACCTGTGGCAGACAGGAAAGAATAGAGATGGGAAAGGGCCCAGGTTCCAATATCTTCCAGAGCTTTCCCTCAATACCCTAACTTCATCCCACTAGGCTCATCTCCTGGTAGCACCATGGACTGTGTCTGAGCCTTTATGCATGAGCCTTTGTGGGACACTTAAAACATGACAAAGCAAAACCCAAGTCTAAGTGGTGCTTTTCTTTGCTTGAAATCTAATAGCAATTCCTCCCATTGTGATCTGACTTTAATTTACAGTGTTGAATCCTATTCCCCATGCACTGGTCACTTGTATATCTCCCCCGATCTATGGGAAATTCCGAAAGGGCAGGAGTTGTACCATAACCACCTAAGTAACCCAGTGCTACAGCTGTGGCGATTTCTCCCCATGTGTTGGCTTAGGGGGAAAATGGATGGGTGGAAATACCATGAAGTTGCTGAACACTGACTGTCTTTTGTTTTTTCTTCCTTGAGGACTTTGGCATTATGTTCCTGCACCACCTTGCAACAATTTCCTTAATAACTTTTTCATATGTCAACAACATGGCCCGAGTAGGAACCCTGGTCCTCTGTCTTCACGACTCAGCCGATGCTCTGCTAGAGGTAAAACTTTTCCTTTCATCTTGAGGAAGACAAAACCCAGAACAAAGCCCCCAGGCCAGCAGTCCTGTAGTATATTGGATGGCACTTTGAAACCACTGGGTGTTACTTAGTGTGCAAAATGGGCAAACCAGGGACTTCAGATTGGCATGGAAATGTTTGTACAGGGTGAGCTTTGTTACCGTCATTGGCTATTAAGAAGCTGGAAGCCTTGACCAGTCCACATTTGAATGGTTGATTTTGTAACAGAAAAAAAAAATCATTATTTTAATAGATTTTCTGTTCTAAGAGTCACACTGATCTATCTGAAAACTGCATATAACCCAGTTTAGTAGTCATAATACAATTAAGCAGTTTGATTTTTGCTACCAATATACATATATATATATATATATTGCCCTAGTGGTCTTTAAGAGTGAAAGGGGTGTATGAATTGTAAATTTTATACTAAAGGTGTGTAAAGAACTTAACTACTTTCAGAGTTAAACTCAGTAATGTTATATGCATGAATAAATCTATTCACTTTATGCTAAGAAATTTTATAACTGGTCAAAACTGATGTAAAAGAGTACAGAGTTTGCACAGAAGTGACTACTGGAGTCATCCTTTTCTTTCCCTTACTGGACCGTGGTTCTGTTGCTATGAAGACAGATGAGTCCTTGGTGATAAGCTGTTATTGCAATCAGAGCCACAAATGTGCACATTTAATCTTTCATAGAGGTATGAAGTTCAGATTTGAACTGAGTGTAAACCTCACTAAAAGTTCTGGTCCCCTAAAGGTTATGAAATCAAAGTAGCCCTTCTGGGCTACGTTAAGTCAGAAGATAGTTTGTGACCAGAATTATTAAGTGGTTCAAGCTAAACTTTGTTAAGCATGTTTTTAAAAGGCGCAATAGGTGTAATAGGAGTTATTTAGGAGCTAAGAAGCTGTTTTAAGGTCTAGAAAGATGTTTTTAGGGTAATAAATATAAGATATGATAGGTACAAGACTTTTGACTGACCAAGATGGGATAGATAATATTTTCTTCAACTCTTAAATATGGTTTTCCTGATTGCTTCATAATTGTTCTTACTATATATTATTTATTATTAAAAAATAGTCTTTAATTAGACAGAAAGGGAGAACTGTGGTGGTTGATCTCGAGCCACCATGTATTCCGATGTTAATCGCTGCCCCCGCCCCCCCCCCCGAGATTCTTACTGTTTTATGAGCAAATACTCACATACACCAAGGGATGCTGTGTACCTTTGCCTCCAACTTATCCCTGATTGGTCAATGAAAAATGCCTACACTTGCATTGAACTGAAGAGTTGTAGGCGGAGCTAAGGTTTGAGGGCTTGGAGGACAAGAGGACACCAGAGAGGGGAGGAGTGACAGGAGAGGAGATGAGAAGGCAAGCTGAGGCTCCATGGGTTAGGGTGAACAAGAAGCATGTGGCCTGGAGGAGCTTGCTCTGAGGATTGGCAAATGGGGAGAAGCAGCCCAGATGGGAAGCGTGTGCAAGTATTTATGGGAATTAAGGATCAGGAGTAGCCCAGATATGAATGATTAGAGCAAATGGTATAGGATGTGGGGCTGGGAGCTATCAAGATAGCTTGCGGGGCGGGGGGTATAGTTTCTGCCCAGTTCCAGTGTATAGGCATAGTAAAGATCTAACAGGTGTCTGTGTACTTCTATTTTATACTATAATAAATATATAGCGGGTTAAATAATAACTGCCGTAATAATTACATGCATTAACAGCAAATGTTAATAGACTTTTCCACTAAAGAAATCTTCTAAAACTCTATTATAATTTGATTATATCCCATGTATATTTAGAAGTGGACATTTATGCCACAGCCTATGCGTAAAAATTAATCCTGGATCATCAGCCAGTGTTAATTCCTGTGGAAATCTCTGGCATGCAGTTCGCTAGAGCAGTCATAGAGGAGATATTGGCTGAATCATCATCTACCACTTTCATCCAAGAATTCAAGTATATGGCTTAAAGACAAAAGGTTTTCATAACCAGGATTCTTTTTGACATCATAGATAATGCCTGGAAATGTCCAGTTAATGAAATTACAAAATAATGTTTATAACATACATCTCAGGCAAGTTGCTGCCATTGCTTATTTATTGCTACTGATGGATGAATGTTAAAAAAAAGGGGGGGCAGGGACTTGTTGGTAATACCTAGCCAGAAGAAGGCTGAAAATACTTTTCTTTTAATGTAACTCATGATGTTACACTTCAAGTATTCATGAAATTAAAAACTCATAATCCTGAGTTCCACTTGGGTGGTGGATATTTCTTTTTAAGACACATTTCCCCCATAGTTTTGTGTACTGCTTGGCACTGTTAAATGAATATCTCCAAGGATGCTATCAACAGTCTTTTCCAATAATTAATTTTCCACCACATAGAAAGTACTGTGTGGTAGAAGAGATCTGCAGCTTCTAACAGTGTGTAGGTGCTGTGGACTCTGCAACACAGCAAGAAATGAGGAAAGGAGAGCCCACTTCCTGGCCCACCAAGCTCTTACTTTGGGTCATCTTAGAGAAAGCAGTGTGGTTGCCTCCCTATTTCATAACATTAAAAAAAAAAAAAGTCATGGAAACTGCTACATCAACCGTGCAAGTATTTTCTGCAGACACTGTAGCATTAGTAAATTTCATCTCATCTAGAAAATGAGCCTGAAATAGACTCACTCACATAGCATAGTCATGATGCTGTCCTCATTCTCAGTTTGTAAGAACAAGCTGGGAACCTGTCTTGCCAGAACCCCTCTGTAATTGTTAAAGACAGCACAAGCCTTGGAGTAGAAGGGAAGACAAAGTGGAAAGACTCTGTGGACTGCAGTCTGTGGCCTCAACATTCAGGGTGACAAGAAGACGTTCTTTCTTTCTTTCTTTCTTTCTGTTTTTCTTTTCTTTTTTTTTTTTTTTTAAGTAATTACTTTAGTACTCATAGAGGCTCCATTGTAGTGAACGGGTAAATTTAGTAACTTAGAAGAACAATTGATCAATATAATATAATAATAGCCAGTCCTCTGAATGAAGGAAGTGTGTCTGTTTCTTTATCCAAAGCCAGTGAGTGCCCTCACTAATTCTTGTATCGTGTGGGTTTCTTCATCTCCTCCTATGCATGGTTAACTCTAACTTTGTACAGTTACTTTAAAAATAAAATACTTGGCCTATCTCACAAGAATATAAAATGTATTCTTAATTTTTCATGATTGGAGAGAATTTATTTAACATAATTTCTTTGGGAGACTTGCCAGGCTAATAGTGGATGAGAGTAAAGGGTCTGACTTAGAATAAACAGGAAGAAGAGAACTCAGTTTCAGTGTGACAGAAATGCTAGGAACCCTGTTGCCTGCTTATGTTTTTTATTAAATATTTTTATTGTTTACATATATACTTATATTATTACACGTATGTACAGTAAACTACCTACAGTAAGAAGAAACATGAAACAATCAGGAATTTTATAAATGTTACATTCTTAGTGTTATGGCTATTTGTATTTGGCTGCCTTGAAGAAAACATGTTTCCTATCTTGGTGCGTCTAAAATTCTGAATGTAAATCAATATCTATCAAATCTTGTCATTATCAACTTAAAACATCTATCTAGACCTAAAAAAAATCTTAACCCCTAAACAACTAAGCTTAATTATAAAACTAAGCTTAATTGTAAAAGTCAACTATCTGGTCTTCAGCTCCATCAGAGACTTGAGAAGGAATAAAATTAATTACCTGAGTATGCTGGGAGTGCAGGTCAGTAGCTTTCCAACTGAAATGACAGAGACAGTTTTCTATCTGGATATTCACCCAAAACTCTCTATAGCATTGGAGCATCTTCTTCAACCTTCTGGTCCAATATAGCTGACAGACATATTTGTGAGGCACGAACTATTGAGGACTTGCTTACCCTGTCTTGGCAGAGTTCGGCCGTAAGCAAGTCCTCAATAGTTCCAGCCTCATAACTGTATCTGTCAGATGTGAAGACTTCCTATATTTATTCATCTGTTATATGATGTCTGTCTTCATATCTTGTGTGCTAACACCAAAAGATAATACAAAAAGCCGGGCGTGGTGGTGCACGCCTTTAGTCCCAGCACTCGGGAGGCAGAGGCAGGTAGATCACCGTGAGTTCGAGGCCAGCCTGGTCTACACAAGTGAGTCCAGGACAGCCAAGGGTACACAGAAAAACCCTGTCATGAAAAACAAAAACAGGGCTGGAGAGATGGCTCAGAGGTTAAGAGCACTGTCTGCTCTTCCAAAGGTCCTAAGTTCAATTCCCAGCAACCACATGGTGGTTCACAACCACCTATAAAGAGATCTGGTGCCGTTTTCTGGTGTTCAAGTGAAACATTGTATACATAATAAATAAATAAATAAATAAATAAGAAAAAGAAAAGAAAATGCTCTTTAAAAAAAGAAAGAAAGAAAAACAAAAAGTTTTTTATTTGTCCTCTCTTTTCCTAAAATCAGCCAGATAATTGAATTTTTTTCCAGGTTAGTAAATATTTTATTAACTCTGTGACAGCCATGATTCTACATGTGGTCAATGCTGCATTTCACTCAACTTTTGAATGATTTGTAAATGCCGCTGTGTGGTGTGTGCCATTTTTAAGTAGCAGGCATTCTTACACACGTGGTAAGCAATACTTCATTGGAGACTCATGTATACCAAAGGAAACTTTTCTTATCAGTTTAACTAAACCATCCTTCCTCTTTTAGGCTGCCAAAATGGCAAATTATGCCAAATTTCAGAAAATGTGTGACCTCCTGTTTGTCATGTTTGCCATGGTCTTTATCACCACACGGCTGGGCATATTTCCTCTCTGGTAAGTATGGTGGTCTTGTCTCTGATATAGGCAACCCCTCCGAGGGAGCGTTGCAGACACTCTCCTCCTGAATTAGACTCTAAATCCTCAAGTTAAAATCTAAAGTTAAAGCTGGTAGAGGAGCGACTAAAGAAACAGCTGCATGGGGCTGGGGAAACATTTCTGTTGGGACAACGTTTGTCTTGCAAGCATGGGGCCCTGAGCTTAGTCCCTAGCGCCCATGGTAACACATGGCTGTAATTCTAGGGCTGGGGACGTGGAAACAGAAGGGTCCCTGGGGCTCCCTCGCCAGCCAGCTTAGCCTAGCCTGACAAATTCCAGACCAGTCAGAGACTATCTCAAAGGATACAGATGGCATTTTTTTTTCAATGACACTCAAGGGTGTCAGATGGCTCACACACACACGTATACACCACATGCCCAGCACTTGATCTCCTTCAGGGGAGATGTCTTTTGATGAGATCAGGTGCGGTTAGGGCGCTAAGGCCTTGGCCATCTTTACTAATACTTTGTCCAGCAATGGTCAGAGCATGAAGAGGCTAATGAAGCACATACGCCCACTTCTCTTACACTAGTCTAGGATATGACTTAAGAACCTCAGAATGGAGGTCTGAGTTGAGAAAGCAACTGTGGCCCTGCAGCCGTGTATCAAGAGATACGTGGATTGCTGGGCCCTGATCCAACCCAGTAACTCAGAAAGTCTACCGATGAGGCCCAACTGGCTGTGTCGTCTTAAGTCTTCATGGTGATTGTGTTACACATTGAAGTTTGAAAACAGTTTCTGTCAGAAAAAGGTTTCTTCATCAGCTTGTGTTTATAGCTAAAGAAGAATGGAGATCCGAACTTCCAACGAGCCCTGAAATCCTCAGTGGCTCCTTATGGTCTAGGTGGCTTTTGCCTTGTTAAGACCAAGGAAAAGGCAGAACAGAGTGTTGGTGTTTGATGGACTTTTCTGTAGGTCTGTTGTCCGTCTCCTATTACTTATCTGGGGGCGGGGAGAATGAAGCCCCTGTGTCTCTTAAGATCTACCATTGGTGGTAGATCTTCCCGCCCCCCCCCTTCCATTTTGAAAGATCATTTTGAATGGGAAACGTGAGCCATAGCAAGTAGATAAAGTAGGAACGCGAAGATGTAACAATACTTGAAGATGCAATGGTGCCTTGCAGAAGACTAAACAGCCATAAGCTGGGGCCTTTAGTGGGTCCGTCCATCATTAGGGTTGTGTGAGTGGATTAGGACACACCCACACGTTTTCAGCCACAAGGCATGCTTCTCCGTGAGGTTCCCAGCCCTTTGGACACTCAGGTTAATAATTTTCAAGCAGCAATGCCTTGTGTTGCATCAGACACTTATCAAAACCTTATTAAAGTTAAACACAAGGTGATTTGAAGTATGGTGTGTCTGTAAATAGTTCGTGGTCAGGAGTATTTCAAAAGTATTACTGTATCTAGTGATAAGAATTTAAAGAAGGTGGGCACAGCGTCTCACACTTGTAATCCCAGCCAGCACTCAGTAAGGCAGAGGCAGGTGGATCCCTGTGAGTCTGAGGCCAGCCTGGTCTATAAAGCAAGCCTAGAACAACCAAGGCTACACAGAGAAACCCTGTGTCAAACAAACAAACAAACAAACAAACAAATTTAAAGGAGAAATTCAAACAAAATGTAAAGGATGTTTTCTCAGAATGATAGGAAACATTTTTCAGATTGCTAGGCGTCTGACCCTTAAAGAAACAGGCACCTTGCAAATTTGATATGCTTCTTTCCTTTTAGAGAGAGTTAAGATAGAGGTACCCCTGCCTTTCCTCCCTCCAGGAAACACTCTTGAGGGTTAAGCATTCGTGAAACACCCAGAACTTAGGTCCACAGAACAAAGAAATCCTATCTCACAGTCCATGTACCTGCTAGGATGACCTGTTAGCTGCTTAGAAAGTCTCTGTGACCGAGCAGGAACACCTTGCAAATACAAGGGGGCTCCTTCACCTGTGCTCCGTATGGTAGCTGAGTTTTTGTAAAGCAACTTATGGAAAACAACTTGCCATTTCATGTGCCACAAGAAATAAACCTTATGCTCTCTACATTACAGTGGTACAGTTAGTGAAGAGAAATATTTTTCTATATGCAGGAAGTCAGGTTGGCACCTTGATGATCTGTCTTGATCCTGCATCTGTTGCCACAATGTAATGGGCAGTGTCGTTATTTAACCCTTTCACAGAAAGAGCCACAGCAAAGAGTATTTTGTCACGAAATTATCTTAATACTCCTTGGGAAGCACAGTGTGGGGAAGGACCTTTCAGGCTATCAACTGTGGACTCCCGCCTCTGCTCATGATAAGTTCAGTCTGTTTTCCAGGTCAAGAGTATTGCTTTTGATATCCAGGTGGAAAATTGCTTTCTTTTAGAACATGATGTCTGGGTCTTTGTAACTTCTAAGCCAAGGATCCCTAAATTCTATGTGAAATATGTTGTGTGTGAGCATTGCGTGCACATGCTTCCTGGTGGGGGAGGACCAATGTTCACCAGAGTCTCTGGTATCCGTGACTCCATCTTTTGCTCAAAATGCCACATGGAAAACAGAATAAATATACATTCCGCCTTGAGTGCACACGTGACTAGTACACTTTCTGCAGAGGGCTATGTCTTGGTTTCCTTCATCTGTTTCTCAGAGTTCCTCCTGACGTGAGCTTCCAACCTCATCATTAGAAATAACCGCTCATATTTACGTGGCACACCTACCTCATGGCATGGCTTGAACTTTAAGAGCGGCTTCCCCCTTGCCCAGTGGTGATCCAATACATACGAGGGCTGCTGTCCAACTGAGCACTACCTCCCCTAAGGTCGAACGACTTCATATATGTCACTTTCCAATGTGGTGTGTTTGCATGCGCAATTATATAGCTTACGTTTGTCCCTCCCAGAGTTCACCCACCCTCTTCAGATACATTACTAGCCCCAAAAGCTTCTCTGAATTTAGTCATACAGTGCTTATTTTTTTCAGATTCATGTTATTTCCTCCAACCCATGGGAAACAAATGTTGACTACAGAAGGATTCTTTCATATTAACTCAATGCCCAATAACTAGCTTATGTGATTTATTTTGACTCACTATGAAGACTTCTGAGATCCACTATTGCAGCCTCTTGCTGCCTCATATTTTTTCTGCAGTATACAAAAAGACTGTATTCAAAGTCCTGTGTAAATCAGAATGACTCTGTTGCCTTAGTCACCTTTTGTACATATAGAAGCAGAACCACAGAGGACAGGAAGATAGGGATGGTGGTACCCTCCTATAGTCCCAACCACTTGAGAGACTGAGACAGGAGGGCCCAGGTTCGGAGCCAACCTGTTTGGTTCAGAGCAACCAGCTCGCTCGCTCGCTCTCAGAAGAAAGGAGAAGAGATATGGAGGAGGATGGGAGCAAGCCTGGGATATAGGTTAGTGGCAGAGTGCTTGCAGAGCATGTGCGAGGCACAACGTTCACTACTGACTACTTCAAAAAAAAAAAAAGGCAGAGAGGAATGGATTTTAGGAGACATGACCAATCTCATATGTCTGGTATTTATCTTTTTTTTTTAAATAGATGTGGAAACTTTTAACTCAGAAGTCCTGCCATTTTTATGTATTTGGTGAGGACTTACAGGGTATTTATTAGGCAACCAGGGTGACCTACATACTGAACGTTCAATTAGATACAAGTTTTATCTCAGGAGACTGTGGTTTAAATTTCTATAGGTTCTGCCAATATTCTGGCTTGTAGCTTAAAACAAGGAAGCTACAAGTTATGAGTTATTTTTCTCAGCATTTGGGAAATATCACTAATACAAATATTTCATATTTAAATCATCTTACTGCATATACTGAAGGGCTCTGTTGGCTAAATAATATATTATATCAGACAGGGTACATCTGGAAAATTGCTACTTGATTTTCTTTTTAAAGAGAATGAGACAGTTTGTTCTAAAGCCAAATATGGGTTGCCAAGGCCCAGGACCCGACTCTGTTATCCCTGAACTACGTTTTAACATGGTAGCCATTTCAGGAAAATGTTGCTGTAATAGAACAAAGAAAATTATGAATTGAGACACTTTGAAATTACAGTAGTAGAACCACCTGGCCAGCAGGTTGCAGCAAGCATGTCTGTTATGGGCATCGGATGGCTAGCTGGTGACATCTGTAGCTTTTGTTAAAGAGCTGCATATGCCGAAGGACTCTGTTCACTCTGCCCGCTGTCAGAACTCCTGTGTTCTTCACTGTCTGTTATGTACCCTTCCAGAGCACCACACGTCGTCTTCACAGGAATCTTATATTTTCTAGTAGCCACATTCCAAAGTGGTATCCATTAAGATAGCCTATTTATTTGACTCAACACCCTTCAAATTAATGCCACTTCATACAACAGTATGTTAAATTAGTCCACATTAAAAATACTGAGAACTTGCATCTTTGAGAACTAACATTTCACGTTGCCATTCATTTAAGCTCAGCCGCATTCGGAGTGCTCATCCCCAGCATCCAGCTAGCTTACTGAATAGGACAGCTCTGGGGAACCATTCCAGCATAGCCTATGGCGGTGACTGATTCTACACGTTTCCTGATGTCTGGCATCCTTGTTGATGTGAAGTCCACTGGTTGCAGCTACTCCCACATACTATTATGAGCCACAGAATACAGTAGTGAGTAGGGAGATTTAAACCAGAGTGTGGGCTCCAGGCCTTTCTCCACTGCTTAATTTATATCATTGAATTGAGTGTTCCTCTCTTAAGCAGGATAAATGAAGACCCCTACTTCCCTCTTAATGCTGTCTTTCTTTCTTTCTTTTTTTACAAGTTTCGATGTTTATTGTATACAATTGAACAGACAGGTCTGGTTGTTTCACAGAGCTGAACTAGGAGGAGGGATTAATACAAACAGATAAGTAAGAAAGTAGGGTTGTTTTACACAAATAGAACAAGGAGGCAGCTTTAGGTAATTTCATAAGAGCAGTCTCTGGAGGGCGATGGTCTTCAGGTCATAAATATCCAGGAAGAGGAAGCTATGGTGGAAATTTCCTGTACACACACTCAACATTTGCCCATAGACAAGAGGTAGGTTTTGCCATCTTTCTGAGCTTAGTAGTGCGTCTCAGAGGCTTCGTTCTGTTGTATTCTCATTTACATTTTGTTCCAGGAATATTTTGATTTCTTCTTTGACTCATTTGTCATTCAGTAATGAGTTCGTTAATCTCCATGAGTTTATGTACTTACTAAAGGTTTGTTCGCCGTCAACTTCAAGTTTTATTGCATGACGGTCAGAACACATGAGATTGTTACAATTTTTCTGTACTCATAAGGTTTGTTTTGTGTCCCTGCATGTAGTCTACTGTAGAGAATCTTCCACGTGCTGCTGAGTAGAATATATAATCTCTGGTGACTGAACGGAACATTCTGTAGGTACCTGTTGGATCCATTTGACATAAAATGTCATTTAACTCTGAGGTTTCTCTGCTTATGTTTTGTACAGATGACCTATCTATTGGAGAAAGTGGGGTCCTGAAATCACCTACTATTATTTGGTTTGTGTTAATCTCTGTCCTTAATTCCTTTAGTATGCTTATGAAATTGTGTGCAGCACAGTTTGGTGATTATGTTTAGTATTATGGCATGGTCCCAGCTAATGGGTCACTAATTGATCTCTTGATTAGAAAAAAGTATTCTTTGTCTCTTCTGATTAGCTCAGATTCTGTTATGTCAGATATTAAGATGCAATGCCTACTTGCTTCTTGATCCCATTTGCTTGGGACACTTTTTTTCATTGTTTCACTTTAAGATACCTGTCTTTAAAGCTGGGTTTCTATTTTTAAGTAATTTTTAAAATTTTATTAATTTATTCATATTACATCTCTATTGTTAGCCCTTCCCCTGTTTCCTCCCATTCTTCTCTCCCTCCCACTTCCCCCCTTCTCCCCTCCCCTATGTCTGGGATTGAGGGAGACCTCCTCCCCCTATATATGCTCTTAGAATATCGAGTCTCTTCTTGGTAACTTGCTATCCTTCCTCTGAGTGCCGCCAGGTCTCCCCATCCAGGGGACGTGGTCAGAAAAGGGGCACCAGAGTTCATGTGAGAGTCAAATCTCACTCTCCACTCAACGGTGGAGAATATCCTGTTTGTTGGCTAGGTCTTGGTAGGGGTTCAAAGCTTACTGCCTATATTCTTCTTGGCTGGTGCCTTAGTTTGAGGAGGACCCCAGGACCTTCAATTTTATGAGGTCCCATTTATTAATTGTTAATTTTAGTGCCTGAGCTGTTGGTATTCTTTTCAGGAAGTTGTTTCCTGTGCCAATGCATTCAAGGCTTTCCTCCATTTTCTTTTCTATTAGATTCAGTGTGTCCAGTTTTATGTTTAGGCCCTTGATCCATTTGGACTTGAGTTTTGCAGGGTGATAATATGGATCTATTTGCATTTTCTACAGGTGGACATCCAGTTTAGATGAGCACAATTTGTTGAAGATGCGCTTTTTTTTCCATTATATGTTCTTGCCTCCTTTTGTCAAAAATCAAGCACTCGTAGGTGTGTGGGTTTATTTCTGGATCTTCAATTCGATTACATTGATCCACCTGTCTGTTTTTTATGTCAGTACTACGAAGTACTGCTCTGTAGTACAGCTTGAAGTCAGGCATGGTAAAACCCCCTGAAGTTTTTTCATTGTAGCGAATTGTTCTAGCCAACTAAAATGCTCCAATTTCACCGAATCCTATTGTACTGTGTGTTTCCTTCATCGTTATCAGTGAAGGATGCAATTAAACTTGTTTCTTTCAAGTCTCTGATGAGGTTGAAGACCAGACACTTTAGTTTTACAGTTAAGCTTAGTTGTTTAGGGGTTAAGATGTGTAATTTTATTTTTAAACAATATATTTTGATCATATTTCCTCCTCTTCCCCAAATCCTTACAGATCCTCCACACTCATCTTAATGCACGTGTGCTCTCTCTCTCTCTCTCTCCCTATCTCTCTTTTTCTCTCTGAAAAATGAAAATCAAAACACACAAAAACATAAGAGAAAAATACCAAAAGAAAACAGCACAAAATATGTACCAAAATACCCACTGACTTACTTGTTTGTACTGGCCTGCCCTAGTGTGTGGTTGGTATACTCAGTGACACTCTGTTGAAAAAACTGATTTTCCCTTTCCCAGCACATATCAGATGTAAATAGCTTTTGGGTTCAGGTTGGGACTTTGTATCCATCTCCCTTTCTCAGTGCTGGTATTTTGCCTGGTTCGAACTTGTGCAAGTCCTAGGCATGCTATTACAGTCTTTGTGAGCTCATATGTTTATCGACCCTGTTGAGTCTGGAGGATGCTGTCTCCTTTGAGTCATCCACCAGCTATGGCTTTTCGAGTATTTTCCACCCCCTCTTTCACATAGATTCCCTAAGCCTTGAGAGGGAGTGACAGGGTGATAAAGATGTCCCATTTAGAGTGAATGCCCCAAAGTCTCTTGCAAAATCATGTACATAGTTCAGTTGTGGGTCTCTGTGCTGCAAGAAGCTTCTCTGATAAGGATTGAGCAATGCACTGACCTTTGGGTATAGCAATATATCATTAGGAGTCCCTTTATTGCTATGTTTCTTTAACAGAATAATAGTAATAGATTTCCTCTAAGGCACACAACTTATCTAATCCCACGTTCTTGACAACTGTAGCAATGTCAGGAATGGATTCCATCTCACAGAGTGTGGGCCTTAAATCCAATTTGTAAAAATGTGATTGTTTACTTCTGTAGCATTTGTGCCACTACTGCACCAGTGTAAGATGACCTTTTTGTAGAGAAACAGATAAGATTATCTTAATCCACTTAGCACTGAGTTTTGATTAGAGAGTTGAGGCCATTAATATTTAGAGTTATTATTTGAAAGATATGTATAGATTACAGATGTTCTGATTTTTTTAGCTGATTTGTTTTCTTAGTTGTGGTTTTTCATTAAATTACAGTTTCATTTGTATTCTTTCTAGAGTCTCTTAACTGTGTTTGTTCTTCTCTTCGGTTTTGCTTCCACTGTTCTTTCAGGGTTCTTCTTCTTCTTCTTCTTCTTCTTCTTTCTTCTTCTTCTTCTTCTTCTTCTTCTTCTTCTTCTTCTTCTTCTTCTTCTTCTTCTTCTTCTTCTTCTTTTTCTTTTACTTCTTCTTGGATTTGCAGTACCATTGTACATTATGGTTCTACCTTCTCTACAGTCTTTGGCAAGATTTGGTATCTATCTTTTTAATCTTAGTCATTCTGAAGGTAATGAAGTGTCATCCTATTATGGCTTTGATTTTATTCCAAATCTTTCATCCACTTTAATTTAATGTCTTTCTATCATTGTGGCAGTTGGTTATGTGTTTCTTAATAGACTATTGCTTTTACTATGATTGTCTCCATCCTGTCATTGTCACATCAGTGCAACAAAATATTTTTCATCTCTGTCCTCATTTCCTGCCCTTAATCTTACCTAGCTTGACTTCATTTCTCCTCTTGGAATCTATTTTCTTCTATCCAAACTGACTAGTCTGTCCCATTGGATATCTTTTGCCTGATGAGCCAGGAACTCTGGATGCATTTATCTGCCATATCCCCCCCCCTCCCAAAGCTAAGATATTGCCCAAGGAAGTGGTGATAATTTCTATTCAGGGGATATCTGGGACACATTCCAGCCCCACCCCACACAGATAAAAAGAGTTTTCTACACATGGTGGCTTCCTGATGACATCACTGTCTGATATTGTTTCACTGTAGACACTTCCTTGTCTTGCTATTCCCAGAGCATGACTCACTCCCCAAGGTGAAACTCTGATATCCACTATGGGCAGCCATTGGCCCCGCCCACCTACCCGTCTATTTTGGAAAGAGGGTATTGAAGTGGCCCTGTTCCTCTTGCCTATCTCCACAGAACACACAGTCCCACTCCAGCAACCCATGGTGGAACTTCTATTTTTCCCAGTCTGCCGGATGGAGAGATGAGAAAAATCTAATTTAACCAGAGACTGTAACTGTCAGATAATTTAGCCATTGCGTGAACAATTTCAATAAAAGGAGGCCCTCTAAAAGCAGTGCCCTCCACGTCTACACAGCAGTGCTTATCACCCGAGCTTTCTGTGCTTCGGCCCTGGTTCTAACCCTGACTCCTGTTCCACACCACAGACCAATGGACAACTCACAACAGCCAACAAAAGGAAACACCTTTGCAGCCCTCCTTCCTAGATCATCTAGATGAAGACTGTAAATTCTTTCAGTCCCCTCTTTCACAGATTTCAAGCTTGTCTTCTCTGATTCTGAATTTTATGGTGTCAACTGTATGGAAGTTGTGTCTGCTTTTCAGAATGTAAGTTCCCAAACTATTTAAATTAGTAATAAGTTGTTGCTGCAAAATAATGGTCTTGGGGTGGTAGCATAGGGTGACACTGAAATGATCTTGTTAACAGTATCATGGATTTCTTCAATTATACAGATCATGTACTCTGCTAATGTACCACCTTGCAGTTTTATGAACATAAAACCCTATAATTGTTAAGTTCATAATATGAGGATCCTGGAGGTCAGAATAATTGGCCTTCATTTTCCATTCTCAGTCATAACTTTGCTCTGTAATGCTTTTATGCTTGTGACTAAGCATAGGGTAGGAGAGCTATACAAGTGCTTTATTACTTGACTGGTTTTATCAGACCGTTAATGGAATAGTTCAGGATTTATCATGTAGGTTTCACTTTCTAAACCATCCATGTATAGTTTGACTCCTCCTTTATCAAATGGTATCTATAAATTTAGAAACCTCCAAGACTATTACAGGTAAAAAGACTTCTATATGTGTGCCTCTTCCAAATACATGCTTATGGCTT
Organism: Acomys russatus; assembly: GCF_903995435.1. Lineage (NCBI taxonomy): Eukaryota > Metazoa > Chordata > Mammalia > Rodentia > Muridae > Acomys > Acomys russatus. The sequence goes on along the minus strand of NC_067160.1, from coordinate 17,642,913 downwards.
TGCATATAGTCAAGACCAAATTTAAACAAGGTTTAATAATTATATGCTTTGAAAGATTTTACACTGCAGTCAGTATTCCAGCACCCCAAAAGTACATATCAAATACTTGCTGCACTGCTCCCATCAAACAGTTCATCACTGATGACGCAGATACAAGTGTCTATTATGGTAGGGCCATCATTCAAAACAGTCATTAGCTTAACAGCTCCTCTTTCACAAAGTTTAGTGAATTATGTCTGTGTGGTTTCCCTTGGCTCAAAATTACATGTATTTTAGCCTTGTCATTGGCCACTCACTGATTTGATCCTGTTTTAGAGCGAGCCCACACATCACTGGAAGCAATGGTCCTTTTCATTGTTCCCCCTTTTATCCTATACCCCATTTGTATGTAACCCCTCAAGTTCTTATAACTTTCTGTGTTTTATGAAGCTCTGATTTCAACTTGGCATGGAGTGAGCTATTCTCGGTCTTTACAGCACCTATCATATTTCCTGGCTCAAAACTACACTTTAATTCTAAATGGTTTCACATCTGTTTACTTAGTTTATCTCCCTAATCTTTGTGGTTCACCCTAGCTCTCTGACTCTGATCTCCTACTATCAGTTCAACCAACACTTACTATTTTCCTTTTTTTCTTTCTGCAATAGAGTACTGTCTTCTTTAAGGCCGACAAGACATATATGCCTATTGAGTGTTTGTCAAATAAAGTGTCATTTACAAGTAGCTTCTTGTCATTCTGCCTCGGCTTTCAAACCATCTTATGAACTTTATCACCATCTACCCATGAGTAAGAATCTAGTGACAAAAAAAGGGAAATCCAGAAGGACTCTGAAAGAGAAGTAACATGATGCAGCTAATAAACTATCTGCCTTGAATTCTATTTATCCCCTTTATGTGTCTGAAGACCAGGCATATAGGTTCTGTGTACCTATTGCTTCATCAGCCAACTAGTAAGTGCCTATCTTACCTGAAAAGCTAAGGAGTGAGTGAAATATTTTTTGTGGTAGTAATTTATAAAGGTACCATCTAAATAGTAAGCATTTTCAAATGTCATTCCTATTAAAATTGTAAGTCCCATTACTGCCAAATGATTTGCCAACTTGGTATGTTTTTAATAAATAGTACTTGATTATATTTAATCTAATGAACCACAAGCACCTTTGAAATAAGCTTCTGAAATCCTTTCTCCACTCCTATACCCACACAGTCTTGTTTCAGTCATGTTTTCTCTGAGAACTCAGTGAGTGTGTGGTATTACACCCCTCTGTAACATTCTCCCAGGTCCCAAGTGACCTAACTCAAGACACCAGAAATCACTCTTGCTGGTCACAGACTCTCACCGAGTCAGTGGGTGTGTGTTAGGCTACTTCTGACCTCGTTAAGTCTTAGATTCACGTTCATTATTCAGCCAAGGATGGGCACACACTGTTGCCAGAGTCTCTACTTGGCTCAGGTAAGGTTTATATCCCCATGTCCATCCCAAATAGCAAAGCCTTTAGTTCTAGGAAAATTTACAGAATCCTCCACCCTTAGTGTCAGTGTAGCAGAAGCATTTGTCTTCACAAGCGCTACTTCCTGACGGTGTCTTGCCATTTTCTTTTGTAAGATTTGAAATGCATCCCAATGCATAGTGGCATGTCATCCTCTTCTTTGATTCATTTCTGAAATTTTATCTTCCTAAGGAGCATGGCTTACATGCTTTTCTGAATAGCTGATAAGAACAGATTAGTCTCTGTTCACAAATTTGGAACAGCTTGTCCTCTTTCTCCTGAAAACCCTGGCTAACTGAATTCTCAATTTTGTATTGGTGTTGTTCTGTGTTCAGGGGATCAGAAAGACAAGGATGAAACCTAGAAATGCTTTGGTAGGTAACTTGGCATATTTTTAATACCATCCATGTCTGATAGTGCCTTCTTGACGTGAGCTAGTTGGGAACAAATGCTGTGTACTGACTTTGTCTCATTGCAACTTTAATTTAATCTCAACAGACAGGCTAAAACAAGAATCCACAATCCACAGCTTGTAGGACAAGTAAGCAGATCCTCCATTTTTAGAAATAAAGTTTTGTTGTCACACAGCCTTGCCCATCTGTCACATGTTGTCTGTGGCTGCTTTCGGCTGCAGTGTCACTATTGAGTGTTTAATGGCAGTGATCAGCAACAAAGAACGATATACTTATCATCTGGTCCTTTAAGGAGAATGGTGCCAGTTCTTTGACTTAGCCATTAAGAACTTGACTCGGAATTAGAGTAAGAGGTCACAATTTAAGTAAGACAAGGTGGCTGAGCCTTGAGATGTTCTCTGGTGAGTTTCATCTGTCTTTACCAGAAAAACAAGAGGGTGTTATTCTTAACACTGTGGCAGCTCAGAGGGGAGGCATACTCCTCAAACCTGCAGTAACTGTTAGCAACAGGACAACACAGTGTGTTTCAAACCACTCCCAACACAGAACTAATGACATAAAAGTTCTGTTCCTCCATTTTTCCAGTCACTTAACGCAGTGGCAGCTGCTCACTCTCAAATTGGCTACCACTCCAAGACCTCTCAGCACAACTTACAGCAATCCAACTTCACCGTCTTCGTTCTTTTGAATGAACAGGCCATAAACTCACACTTAATGCTCACACACCCCTGTGTCTTCCTTGTCTCTGTGTCCTGCAGAGTCCTAAGTGATGCCTTAAGAGGAGTTGTCATGAAATGAATGAATAGTTAATATGACTTGATAGTGGCCAACATACTGTTATGATATTTGAGTTATGTATTTGATAGTTATAAGAAAATGTCAGGTAGAGCTCACTGAAATATTTATTAAAACGTGTTTAAAAAGTCTGAGGAACAAGTCCAGAGAAATGGTGTTGACCATTTTCCATTTGTTAGTGCCCAGGTATTGGTCTTATGAGACAGCCCCAAATCTTTTAAAATTCTGAGCAGTCAAGAGGTACTGTCTTAATTAAGAGTTTTAGATTGCCTTTTTAATTGGATATTAATTCAGTGAAAGATAGCTAATGAAATGGAATTTCTATTAACTATAATTTTACTGCCCAGTCTTGGGTATTAATCAAGTAATAAAATGTGTGGGGATATCTATCAATATAACATCTCAGAAGTGCTGGGTCACTCCAATTTCATTGCAGTCTCCTACCTACCACACCTGTTGGAATTTGCAATCAAACCTAGTGTTAAAGGGGATGACAAGATGTCTCAGCAGGTTAAAGGTGTAGATCATGCGAGCCTAGTGACCTAAGTTTGATCCCAAGAACCCACATAAATGTTTAAGGCTGCAGTTCTCAATCTGTGGGTCGTGACCCTTTTGGGAAGTTGAACTACCTTTTCACAGGGGTTGCCTAAGACCATCAGAAAGCTCAGCTATTTGCATTATGATTCATAACACTAGCAAAATTACAGTTCATAAGTATCAACAAAAATAATCCTATGATTGGGGGCCACCACAACGTAAGGAGTTGAGAACTGTTGGATTAAGGAGAAAACAGATTCCACGGATTTGTTCTCTGGCCTTCACACACATCTTGAAACACATGCCCACACATTAACATCACAGAGAGAGAGAGAGAAAGAGAGAGAGAGAGAGAGAGAGAGAGAGAGAGAGAGAGAGATGATGATGATGATGATGATGATGATGATGGTGATGATGATGATGATGGTGGTGGTGGTGGTGATATTTTAAATGAATTTATCATTAAGCACTGTAACCAATAACATGAACAAAACAAAAATATAGTTACTTGCTACATTAATTAATGTATTTCCATTAGCTGAGATTTTAGCTCACCAGGTTTTCCTTGTCTTTCGTAGAAGCAGAGGGTGTTTTTGTTTTTGTTGTTTTTTTTTTAATCTTGTCTGCTACTATACTCAACCCTGTGATAAAGCAAAGGACATTTTAAATTGCCATGAAGGTACCATTTGAACTTGTCTTACTCCATCAATTCGGAGAGCTGGGGTAAAGCTCTGAAAATGTCTCTGTGTAAAGGGCCTTGAAATTACCACTGTTCCCAGAAAACTACATTACATTATGAGCACAATGTGCAAAGTCAGCACTTTGCCAGAAGGGTCAGCTCCCTTCTCTTTGCATTAAGTTTACAGTAGAAATAGCTTAAAGCTACTGGGGAAAGGACCGGAGGAAATGGACCTTGGATGGCTAAGTGGTGAGTTATTCATGGAGCTTCATCACTTGCTGGCCATATATATGATTGTATGTTTCCTAATTTAAGTATAGAGAAGCCTTGTCTTCTCTACGGCAACTGCAGGGCATCTCCCTGAGGCACTGCCCTAGTGGCATTTGATAGTCATTGGCTCTTGTTTCACCCCCTTCGACTCTTGGGAATAAATTCCAGCAAGGTGGGAACCATGGCTCCTCCCTATATGCCCAATACTGTGCACAGTGCCTGGTGCCGATTCTGATTGCCAGGGAGCTCTGTCGTTTATTCTGCATCTTGATTTGGGAGTTGCTGTGATAAAGGCGGTCTTCCTGTTTCAGTGTGATAGGCAGAAACATGCTGAAAGCAGCAGTAATTCTCTTCTCCCTCCTGCAGCTGTGCCTTCTACCTAATCCCGTACAACAGTCATCTCTCCCCACGTGCTGTCCCGCAAAGAGTTACACTGAACTCTGTAGGGGCCTGGTATTGGGGTTGTCTTCATCAGACAACTGACTTGTGTCTGTGTCTCTTGGTTTTGTTTTTTTGTTTGTCTGTTTGTTTGTTTTACTTTTTTCCTACCCATACTTCAAAGGCTTGCACAAGATAAAGTTCACCTTATTCTAAAAGTAACTCCACTCGTGCTGTTGTTTATTTTGCCTCTGACCTACTTTTCCCCACAATGAGTTGAAATCAAGTGATCTGTGGTTTGCGTTGTCTGTATTTGATACAGACAGGTCAGTTCGTGTAATGCATGTATACTTAGTACATATAGAGATATATGAAATTCATATCAGCCATATAGTTAGACTGAAAGCTTGAGGACTTGAGCGGAAACCAAGGCGAGTCAGTGTAGTCACAGCTGGTTTTTAAACTATGTATGTGTTCTTCACGAGTAATGCAGGGATTGGAAGAGGTATTAGGTAGCCTCTGGTTCTGACGTTCCTGAATCCTACGGCTTGGCAACTAGAAGGGATGGTGAACTTCCAGTGAGACGTCCTTGTGCAGCGATGACTGCAAGGGCCTTGGGGAGCAAAGAGCACTTGGGAAGTAGGGAGCATTAGTAAACATGGCCTGTTGTTTTAAAAGTTGGCAGCTTGTGGAAGCAAAGAAAGATGGTGATGAGTCAGGAAGGCCACACTTCAGCTCAAACATGGGTGTGTCCTAGGTGCTGCAGCTGGAGGCTGCCAGTTAACTGTGTTTCTCACTCCCAACCGGCTGTGTCCTGAGGGGAGGTATCAGTGGCTTGTATCCTTGGCATACCCTGTGTCACTGTATGTATGTATGTGTGTATGTGTGTATGTATGTATACATTGCTCTGCCTGCTTATACCCCTGCAGACCAGAAGAGGGCATCAGATCACATTATAGATGTTTGTGAGCCACCATGCGATTGCTGGGAATTGAACTCGGGACCTCTGAAAAGCAGTCAGTGCTCTTAACCACTGAGCCATCTCTCCAGTCCCCCTGTGTCACTTTAAAAGTGAGTGACTTGGTTATAAAGAAACAAACATGGGCTGGAGATATGGCTCAGCAGTTAAGAGCACTGACTGCTCTTCCAGAGATCCTGAGTTCAATTCCCAGCAAGCACATGGTGGCTCACATCCATCTATAATGTGATCTGATGCCCTCTTCTGACCTACAGGTGTACATGCAGGCAGAACACTGTATACATAATAAATAAATAAATCTTAAATTAAAAAAAGAAAGAAAGAAAAGAAAAAGAAACAAAGACATCAGCATGGCAGTCAGCATCAGGGTTAGTCCCCTCATATTTGGCAACATAGTTGCTTAGACCTCTTCTAAAGACCCTTATAAGTTTCACTCAGAGAAGCCCAGATAATCTTATTCTGAAAAGTTCACCCTGCATCAAGCACTTTGGTGTAAAGTTGCTTAGCAGTAGGACAGAAATGAAAAAAGCAATTAAGTTTATATTTAGTGATCTGTCTATACGCATCTGGATTACATTCAGGGAAGAATTCAAAAGGGCCGATTCATTTCATGCCTCCTGCCACAAAATGAATGTGGGAGTCAAGCTGTGATTTTCACAGCACAAGACATTTATTGTTGACTTTAAAAAGTTCTCCCACTTGCATGTAATTACTATCCTAGCAAATGACACTGAAATTTCAGCTTCTTAAGTATAAGGTAGAGAGGTCCTTTAAAAATAAAACAAAATGTAGGTCCTATTAGACTTAAGAATCAGTTGCTCCCAAATCAAACAATTATCACATGCTTTCTCACAGAAACCAGTTGCTTACTGTGTGTGTGTATGGATGCGTGTGTGTGTGTGTGTGTGTGTGTGTGAGAGAGAGAGAGAGAGAGAGAGAGAGAGAGAGAGAGAGAGAGAGAGAGAGAGATAGATAGATAGATAAGTTTGCCAAGACCAATATGTCTTCCATAACAGTGTGGCATTTTGAATATACAGTCAGCACTGGACTTTGTAGCTATGGTAGACCTTTTCAAAGCAGTCGATACTGGTTACAACTTAATGTCAGCTAATGCTTTTAACAAACTTTAGATAGCATTTCTGCCTCCTAAAAGTCTATACAAACTCTCTGGGAGGGAGTGGCTGATACCCTGTTTCTGTTTCTTCCAGTCAGTTTGCGAAAATATTTATAATCAACCCACTTCAGGGCTCTAAGAGTATAAGCCTCCCACTAAAGTCATTTCTGCGTGTAGCACATCAAGGGCTGGTGAGATTTTTATCACCATACCCACTTGAGAAATACTTTTCTAGGCTGACAGCTCAGAAGGAAAGGGGGGAAAAAATGACCAAAGTAAACTGAACACTGAGTTCAGTGTTTTGTAAAATCAAATCAAGTATCATATAAAAATATTGTTGAGCCAGGTATGGTGGCTCATGCCTATAGTTCCAGCACTAGGGAACCAGAGGCAAGAGGATTGTTGTGAGTTTGAGGCCAACATAAGCTACGTAGTGAGTTCCAAGCCAGCCTGGGCTATGGAGTAAGTCTTTATCTCCAAACAATAACAAAAGAACATTACTGTTGAAGAAGCATAGGTGAAATCAGTCACAAAGACCAAAGGAAAGTCCTAAAAATTGGGACTTTTCTTTACCTAGATTACTTCAACATACCCTTAAGTTTTCACTCATAAAAACCCAGTCAAATGTATAGAACTTGCAGTTTGCGAAGAGTATGTTACAAGGAAAGCTGGCAAATGGGGAAACCCTTGGCTCCACATCCAGACAACTAAATGAGTCATAAACAGCCACAAGTGGCTTGAAGGGCGAAAGGAAGCTGCTGAGATAAAGGGGGCAGTGGAGGGATGGGATGATGTTTTGCATCAGCAAAAACAGCCATGCTTGAAAAATGCTATAATAAACAGAGTAGAGTATATGCTAATTTCCAAAAGATAAAATGAAGAAGATATATCTGTATGTACATTTGTCTTAATTATTGTCTAGTTATTAAAACTATCACTTTTGACTGAATCAAATAGTGATGAAGTAACATGTGTGCATATATATAGATATATGTGTGTGTATATGTATATATACATACACACAAACATACATATATACAGTGTATGAATGTCTTTGCTATAGGTTGCTAGGTTGCAGCACTGAACACATACTGGCCAAGGATATTTGAAAGCTATTCCCCCATAGCTTAGGGGTGATTTTTTTTTTTAAGTATCTTAATTGGGCAAATGAGGAAACAATGTTAGACTAGAAATTAAAAGTTCTGTTCAAGTCTTAATTTTGATGCTAATTTATTCAACACACTTAGCTCATAACTCTTTCTTCCTACTTTTGTTGACTCCACTATAAGCAAGTTACAGTCTTTCTCACGAAAGGATCTGCTGTGTGTTAAGGAAGACTATGCACTAAAGCACATTGAGCGTCTAGAGCCCCACATAGTGCTGTGTCTAATGGTTTAATGCAGATGCTATCAAACACCTCGAAGAGGGTGAGAAGTGGGAGAGAGAATGGGGCTAATGTCACAGCCTAACTATGTGAATTAGAGTGGGAAAAATTAAGAATAAGTGAGCCGCAGCATTTTGGCTGAGAATTTTCCTTGCTAGCTAGCATTTCCTCACGGGGTCTTAGATAGAAACAATACACATGTAAGAACGCAGCACAGCCAGCAGGAAGGTGTCAGACATACTGGTCACCATGCCTGGTGCCTGCCCTCTCCCATCGGTCCACATCACTCCAGTTTCCCTTGCCCGCAGAAACTGTAAGGGAAATCCATTGTGCCACCTAGCCCCTGGTCCTAGTCAGGGAGACATGTGGCTCTGGCTCTTGTGTTCAGAAATTTGTCCACAGCTTCGCTGCCGTTCAAAGACCTGACAGTGTCTTTCTCTCTGGTGCCTTTGTTGTATTCCTTGTGAAGAGCCATTGCTTCACGCGCCTGTCTGCCTTAACCTCCTCCCGACCTGAGAGCATGCCAGCCTCTTCAGAGGCATGAGCAATTGTGACAGAGACCAGACTGAGGGGTAGGATGCCAGCACTTTCCACTAGAGCCATGTGCACTGGGAATGTGTCTGCAATCCATAAGAAGGTCTGAGGAAAAGCACAATGGAAACCCTTCAAGACTGATTCAATTAAGTGCCTCCCAAGAGAGAGGCTGAGCGCCAGCAATAGAAGATACAATATTGGCTTAGTAAAAGACACTTCATCTCCCCCAAGTACCTGCCCCCACTTCTCTCTCACACACACACACACATGCGAAAGAAGATAGTCTGCAGCAAGCTTTGAGAAAATGCCAGGGTTTTTTGGGGGGGGCTTGGTTTTCAGGTTTTGGTATTTTTAGATTTTTTTGGTTTCTGGTTTTGTTTTGTTTGTTTTTTGTTTTGCTTTTTTTGCGATAAAAATATACACCTTTCTCAAATTCATTAATGTCAACAGTCACAAGAAATTTTTAAGAGGAAATAGGAGATTATAAGTAAGTTCTTGCAGTGTATAAAACCAATGAATTGTTTAGATGTAATTAGAATTCTGCATGAAATTATCTGCATTTGTGACCGTTGAGAGGGTTACAGAAATGAATGAGAAATAAGTGCGATGCGCTAGTACAAAAGACTTTGTCCTTTATCTTCTGTCAAGCAAATGAAGGGCCATGGCATGCAGCCCTCTTACACCAACTGAATTTGGTATTTAAGGAGCATTCAAAGACCAGGCTATTTTTCTTTGTACTCAAAGCATTATTGTGGTAGCAGGTCAGGGAGCACAGTACACATGCGACCTCTGAGCTGTTTATAAAGAGGTGTTCCGTGGCTGTCAACTTGACAACAAGATGCTCATGGACCAGCTGGGTGAGTATGACTTACTGCTAGTGTCTTTAGGTGTGAACACCATTGTAGGTAGGCAGGCCAGAAGAGACTGCAATATGTATAGATTGAACACTACATGCTTTCAGAGACTATACCACCTTCTGTGTGAGAGCTAATTTATTAATTTCTCACTTTGAAAGGTGAGTGAGGTGAGCACTAGGAAAGGACAAAAGAACAGAAAGAGTCATACTCTCCAGCTCAAAGGAGTTAGCAAAACGGACAGATAGATACACACACACACACACACACACACACACACACCTTATTTTCCATTTGCTCTCGTTGTATGCTGCTCTTAAGTTCTATTCCTGCTAAGCATAAATAATTAAACCCTCAGTTAACTGTTACATGATGCAAATGGTGCTCAGCATGGTATGAAAAGGATGTAGAGGACAGGAGAGGAGACAGAACCAGCCTTTAGAGGGCTGTGCGTGAGGCTCCAGGTCCACGTTGGAGGTGAGTTTGAAAAGTTCAGTGTGTCCGAAGAGGAACAAGGAGAAAACTGTCCTTTTCCAGAAGGTAGGTACATTGGGTATACAGGAGAGAAAAGTCTGTGTTTCTTATGATGTGTGTTGTTCAAACCGCTTCACTCAGTGTTGAAAGGACACCTTAACCAAGCCCGGCTTAAAAGAAAAACCAGAGAGAAGGCTTTGTGCCTTCGTGTTGTCTTTATACCTTGAAATAATGCATTGTCTGCAGAATAAAAAAAAAACATTAACACTATTCTAATGATGGGGAAAAGCCTCCTTATCCTAAATATACTTTAAAGTTGACTGTCTTGGAAGGTGGGCAAGAGCCACTTTGCTACAGTGTGGTGAGTGCTGTAAAGACCCATCCCCTGCCCGTGGGACGCATCCAGCTGTGCCAGGTCCAGCCCAAGGTTCCCTGAGGAAGCCTCTGAAGCTGCCATCTGAAGTCTGGGCCTGTTCAGCTCCTGGGTAATCAGGGGTCTTCGTGGAGCTTAAGTAAAATGACCCTGAGGTTACCCATGGCCAGCCATAGTCTAATTTTAAACATATTGTGGGTTATCTGACCAGCCTCGTCCTGACAGCCACAGGAGTCTACTCCTTCCATTATTGTCTTGTCGTTTCTGATCATGGGGAGCAAAGTCTCATAGGACCTTCCTTGGCGGGGGGGAGTTGATGGGTTAGGGGAGACTGGTACAGAACAGCATATGGACCTGAGGCAGACGTTCAGAAGGTTGATAATGCATGCAGCCAGGAATGGAGGGGGCTATGGGAAAGAGACTGATACTTAAAGAGTGTGATGATGATTTAAGTGGCTTGATGCAGACTGAAACCATTAATGAAGGTATAGGAGACAGTGATTAGCTGAATAGACCTCAGGTAAGGCCTGTGTGTGTGTTTGAGTCCTGGCTTTGATCTTCCGTTTTGCTCTGGGATCACCTACTTACTCTAGCCGAGCTTGGGGGTGAAGGCAGTGCACCCCTGCAGTTACAGTGGTTAATGATGCAGCTGGCAGAGCAGTGCTGGTGGTGTTGGATATAACGGGATGAGGGATAAACATGGATTTGGCTTTGGCGGTACCTCAGAAATGCCCAGGAGGAAAACAAAGTTGGCAATTTATATGTGGATTTACGGCTTTAAGAAAATGGAAAGTCAGTGTGGAGAATCATCAAACAATCTTGACTGTGGGATTCTGTGCAGAGCTAACAAGGCAGTAGACTACAAACAAGGGGAATGTTTTTCTGGACCGCGGGCAGGCATGCTTCAAGGCTATGCCGCTCACAGGTCTTTATGTGCAGGCTTTGGAAAACAGCAATAGCATGCTAAGCACAGGCCCTTGCTGCAAAGGGCATGTAAGTAAGAGAGAAGCCTCTGCCCAAGCTGTGAAATTGGCCTCTGGAAACATCAGCATCGGTTCCATTCCCAAGGGTGAGCGCATACATACCTGCCGCTCTGTGGTTCTCGCGGTACCCACCTTTTTAAAAAAATATATTTTATTAATTTATTCATATTACATCTCAATTGTTAGCCCATCCCTTGTATCCTCCCATTCCTCCCTCCCTCCCACTTTTCCCCTACTCCCCTCCCCTATGACTGTGACTGAGGAGGACCTCCTACCCCTGTATATGCTCATAGAGTATCAAGTCTCTTCTTGGTAGCCTGCTATCCATCCTCTGAGTGCCACCAGGTCTCCCCATCCAGGAGACGTGGTCAAATATGGGGCACCAGAGTTCGTGTGAAAGTCATACCCCACTCTCCACTCAACTGTGGAGAATGTCCTGTCCATTGCCTAGATCTGGGTAGGGATTCGAAGTTTACTGCACGTATTGTCCTCGGCTGGTGCCATAGTTTGAGCAGGACCCCTGGGCCCAGATCCACCCAGGGTCCTAGAAACCTACAAGAGGTGTCCACCTTTAGTGAGAAAAGGAAAGTGTGAGCTTTGACTTGACTGTCATTTGTCTTCATCTGCAGAGGAAGAGCAACCGTGGTGGGTAATGATAAAATGCACAGCATTAGCATTTTGTTGGTACTGCAGTTTACTTCGCTTCTGCCCGTTAACGCGGTTCGCTTTAAGCAGCTTCCTGAGTCCCTTTGTGTTAGCCTCAGTGAAATTTCATCTCTGTTATTGCCTACCTTTCTAATAGCTATTTTCAGGATCCTAACTTTCTCATTCCTTTTTTGTGTTGCATATCTAATGCTTCCCCTAAAACTAGTCTTGGTGGTAAACAGGCGTAAGACAGTTAAGATGACACAATGTACTGGAAAATCAGGCTTGTGATAGAAACACTGCAAAGAAGTGTGAGGAGTGGCCTTGCTTAGTTCTGTATTGGCCATGTGAGTGTCCAGCAGGGACATTCTATAGGCCACTGTGAGGGTCTCTCCATCTGCCCATTTTCTTACAATGAAAACCAAACATCCCCCATTATTAGCTCCTGGTACTTTAAGGGCCATGACAGATTCCCTAGGTTTATGCTTCATCGTGGTGACAGTGAGCACCTGGACCAACACCTAAAATGAAATAGACATCCGTTAAGAGCCTCGTCATATAAGGAGGTCACGCAGAAACATTGAACTCGTCTGGGAATTGCTTTAAAGTTCCGATGCCCAGACTGTACCTGGGATTGTGAAATTGCGCCTGCCCCATCCAGTGGGAACGGCCTCGCCTCTTCCTGCTGTAGAAAGACGACGGAAACCCAGGAAGAAGAGGTGCCGGGGTTGGGATGTAGAACAGCAGCAGACGAGGAGCCTCCCGTAGACCTTTGCGTAAAGGTTTGAAGTTAATCTCAATTGCAGTTGTCAGTCATCAGCAAATTTAGTTCCATCTGGCATGGCTATCCGTGATTCTTCAGTTGGATAGTGACGTAATGGTTTGGTGAAGAGCCTTACACTATGTGGGGCCTGTTTTCACTTTCCCAAGTAGAAGAGGAGAGTAATTTATTTGGAATATTGGAAGCCTTAATTTATACTCTGTCTTTATGCAAGAAGCAAAAATAAGCAGTGAGTTAGAATTTGGAACCCTCTAAGAATCATATATATAAAAAAATCAACATGAGTGGGGAATGGCGGAAAAAACAAGTGTTCTCAGCCACTGAGACACTGAGGTCAGATGATCATGAGTTCAAGGCCAGCCTGGGCTACACTGGAAACCCTATCGCAAAGAGAAAGCAGGGAAACCCCATGCTATGATCTATTCTTATATAACTTTCCCTGTTACTTTGAAAATATTGAGCCCTATGCGTAGCTTAGAAAACTTGACAGTATCAGACAAACTTAAAAGAGGATTCTATTTAAGTGGAGAACCTATAATTGTAGGGGTTATTTGTTACAGTGCCAGTGCTGTTAAATTGATCACCTTCCTTAAAGAGGAAAGGGATTGAGGATGTGGGTAGAATGTGGCTGCTGTAGGGTATCTGCCTTCAGGCACAGGCAAGTACCAGGAATGGTAAATAACCCAAGTTTTTACTGTATGAATTTTGAACCATAAGCACTAAGTCATTAGGTATTTAATATAGGCTAAGTGAGGTATTCAAGACCCAAAGTGGATCAGGAATACCTTTGCAATGCCTTATATTTTAGTGGAGATTGATTTGATTGTGTGCAAAACAAAAGCAGACACTCTGTAGGGTTGCCCCACATGGTTTGATGTTTAGAAATCACTTCCTTATTTTATGGGTTGCCTGTGGGCAGGATAAGGATGCCACCGTGTCCTTTGCCTTGGGGGCCTCTCGACCTGATCCTGTGGAGTCTCTTTACTGCTCTGGATGAGTGTAAAGGCTCATATGTCTGACCTTTTCTTCAAAGGACAGACTCTTCAAGACCCTGGATGTTTAAGCAAGAGCTTGGAGTGTCCCTGCAGAAGAAAACAGAAAGAAATGGAAAGAGTGGGAGGTCAAGGGCTCAGAGCAATTTGTAAACACATACTGCTGGTGCTGTGTTCAAAGTACAGGGTGGGAATGTAACTTTAGACAGATTTTCACACGTAATCATTAAAAGACTTAAAAGGCACAATATCTCTACTGAGAGAGAGCAGGAGTAGATGAACCAAAAATTATTCAGAACTGTTTTTTTTTTCCTCAAGATTTTAGGTTTTAAGGGCCAGAGGACTGGCTCACCAGGTAAAGGGTGCTTACAAGCCTGATGACCTGAGTTCAGTCCCTGGAACAAATGTGGTAGAAAAGGTAACCAACTCCACAAAGTTATCCTCTGACTTCTACATGTTCTGTTGCATGTGCACGCATGTGTGTGCGCACACACACACTCAGACACTCACACACACAATAATAAAATATAATAAAATTTTATATTCCAAAGCATGGAAGGGAATTAGAGAACAAAAAAAGAAAGGGGTGGCTAACAGAGTTTGTTCCCAGACTTGTTTCTATATTAAAGTTGCCCAGGAATTGGTTTTAAGAGTCCAATGCCCCGGCTATCCTCCAGATTATAAACGTTGCTCTCTGACGACAGAGCAGATGTCATGGGCTTCACACTCCCAAATGGTTCAAACACCATGGTGGGTAGCACTGTCCTGTTTAGCAGGCTTTTTGAAGAATACGTCATGTAGCCAGATCTCTGATTTCTTCAGAGAAAAGAAGATTAAACGTTACAGAGAAAGACGCCATTACAATTAGAAGCCGGTTATGCTGTCTCTGCAGATGTGTTGTGCAATATAGGGCATCTTAAACCTTCTCCACAAGCAACCCGTTTTAACCCAAGAAATGTTTGCATTACCGAAGGGGTATAAAATAGATATACATCTCAAACATTTGCAGGTACTGAGGCATAAAGGAATTTATTTTAAAGCGGTTCCTTGGAACTCACGTAATCTTACCATATATTAAAGATCAAAACAAATCTGCATACTAATGTCCACCCTCTTCTAACCTTCGTAGGCACCATGAACCATATACATACATACATACATACATACATACATACATACATACATACATACGTACGTACATACTTACGTACATACAGGCAAACACACATAAAATACTTCTTAAATTTTTTAAATGGTAAAATAAAATGAGACATTCTAATGCACTACAATCTGATATAAATTTGATAGTTATGTCCTGACGAATGATAGTACTCAAATGTTAAAGGCCCTTGTTTCTGTAATCAAATGGTTATGCTGCTATACAAACAGAGAGCTTTCTTCGTACAGTGAAATCACTGCAGTTGATAGTGTACAGTAGTCTGCAACCTGAACTGAGGAGCTGCAACAGTGTTCTGTAGCACCGTGTGCGTGTGGTGACACACAGAGCCAAGGCTGCTGTAAAGGCATGTGATGGAACACAGGCCAACACAGACAGAAACACCTCGTGTTCATTACACGCTTGCCTTTTTTTTTTTTTTTTTTAAGTTAGGTTTGGTCTTTTCACATTCAGTCAGTTACAAAACCTCACATGGTGTCATGACTCTCAATTTGAGAATTAATGATATATTATGCAGACTTCAAAAACCTTATACATATATGCCAGCTAGTCAAGAAGATTTTTTTAAAAAGAAAATATAGAGCGTCTGTTGTATCCCTAAGTCTAGCGTGGGCATTGGGGGATCCAGGGCAAGAGCACAAATGGAAACATACAACATATGCCTAAATACTCATATTATGACTCAGGGTTGTCAAATACAATCAGTATTCTTTAGACCAATATGTTAACTATTAAAAAAAAAAAAAAAAAAAGACATTAAGTTAATGCAATCCTTGGCTTCTATCAGTGCAACTGCATTCCTGAAAAGAATTTTAAGATAGATTAAGGCACAGCCCCATACTCAAGAGCTTAAAAATATTGCAGGAAGACCAGACAAACACATTAATGTTGAGGTAGAAGGTCTTAAATATAAGCAACCTTGCACCAGCTAGGAGAACAAAAAGTATCCACAAGGATTTGTGGACAACTCACTGGGGATTCGCAAGACTGTATTCAAAGTGGGAATGCTGCTTGGCATCACTTTATGGAAGGTTTGGCTTGATAGAAGCTTGACCTCATAGGACAAAACGAAACATCTGGAATGGCTTGCAAATGGGTGCGGAGGTGGACGGAATCAGGACAGGGTGTGTCCTGGGGTATCAAGTTACATTCTCTGTGTGACAGCCTTGCACACGATATCTAAAATTAGATACAGTGACATCATAAATGTCTGTCATTAATAGCTTCTAGGATTGTTAGATTGAACACCAGCATGAGGTGAGGGCTATGGATTCTGATTGAGTCCTGGACCAAGCCATGCCTGGGCAGGCTTCTGCATCTCCCGCTGCCTTGTTAATGGGAAAGCCGGAGATGCCCTGACAAGAAGCTTGGTGGGACTAGCAGCTGCACGGCTGTAAGGCGGTGCTTGCTAGGAATCTCTGTAGCATCCTGCTGTAGAAAGCCACCCCAGGTCAGAGCGCAATGGAGCCAGGGGTAGGGAAAGCTTTGCTCTTGTAAATAGAACAATTGCTCAAGGCCTTGAGTGCTTCATGAGTTCTTTCTAAAAACTGTGACTTTGCCTTTGCTTTGTGCCTTGCTTTTACTCATACAGAACAAAGCCTTTGCTTTCTTCTTGGCTTCTGTAGGTCAAAAACTAAGTTCCATAGGAGTCACCTAATAATAATGCATCTGTCCGCTTGGGGAGTCTTTGCATGGAGAAAACAATCAGGCCTTGGGAAATTTTAGGTAAACCTGGAACCGGGTGTCTGGAAGCTTTTTACGTCACTGCTTAAGTCTTCAGAAATTACACTGTCTTAGGCCTTTGCTTTGCAGATGTGGGAACTCAGGATTGTAAAAGAATAGTAAGGCACCCAACTGGCAAATGGAAGATCTGCGCCTAGAACACAGTGTTTTGACTTGTAGTTGAAACGTAATGTGCAAACTGTCAGCTCTTTTCTGAGTAAGCCCGCATCTTCCCACACTCCCAAACATGCCTGTTATACTCTACAGCAATTAATTCGATAGTTAACACTATTTCAGTTATTTTTCCCAGAATATCATCTTTGCTTGTCAGTTGCCTTGTTTATCAATGCAGTTTTTCCAGTGTTATTTTTCTTTCAAAGTTGGAAACCTTATAAGGGCAATTTTTCCTATCAAAATCTCTGTATTTCTTCTTCTAGAGTTTGGGGTTTGGTTTCTGTTTTCCTTTTGGTTTTTGAGCATCTCCCAATTCAGTGTAATCAACTCTGACTTACTCTAAAGGGTTAAGTCTATAAAAAAGAAAATGTCTTCTGTCTTTCCTTGCCAAGGGAAAAAAAGTCAGTAAAGAGAATAAAGTACAGAGGAGCGCTAAAGATGGCAGGCCTATGATACAGTTGACCTCTGTAGCAGCATGTCCAAGACTTTCAGAGACATTTCTCTAATATAAAATATAAATTCATGTCCTAGAAATCTTAAATAAAAACAGAGGAAATGTCAGGAGGGGAGGGAGGGAGGGAGGGAGGGAGGGAGGGAAAAAACACCCCTTACAAGAGTATCTACAGCCCAGGTTAAGGTCTATTGGCTCTGTCTTGCCTGCCCACACTACCTACATCTGTGAGGGGGCACTATGGCTTGGGTGGGGTTCTGGGAAGTTGGGCAATGTCACATGGGCACACTAGAACAGGGAGTCATACGACAGATCAGAGTTGTTTGTGTGGGTGCTGCCAAGTGAAACACTGGAAAGACCATGTGAAATACAGAGTCAGGAAACTGGGAGCACCCAAGAGTCAGAGTCTCACAGCCCAAAAGGCATGTGATATAAGTCAGGAAGGACCTAGGAACATAATGCGCTCTTACCTGTCCACATGCTAGTTATGTGCGCTTCGATTTCTTGCAGGGCCCAATGTCGTGTATGGACTATGTATGCATGAGTGACATGTGTCCAGTTCTGGGGATTTTCAGTGATTTCACATCAGCCTACTAATGGCTGAGTAGCCCATATCCAAAGTGTCGGTGACTAGATGCTTCCGATTTCTACACTTGCATAAATTTCATAGCTGAAACTCTCTAATATCGAACTTCAGAATACTCCAAAACCTGAAACTTTTTGTATATAATGTTGGTGTTCAAAAATGTTTGATTTCTGAAAGTTGGATTCCAGAAATTCAAAACGGGTGCTCAACATGTTAACACACTGTTTTAGGAAGGCAGTTCTTTTCTTGAGAGGGCCAGGACAGCTCACATCCAGCTCTCTGTGAGGTTCCATGCTAACGCCAACAATGATACCTGCAATAAAATTAAGTCCAGCTTGAACTACACTGCAAGGCCATGTCTCAGAAAGAAAGGTGAAAGGGTCCCTGAAGTCTTTTTCTCTCTCAGCTTTTGACCTGGCTGCAGGAATCGGCCTTATGGGTTTTTTGTTGTTGTTGTTGTTGTTGTTGTTGTTGTTGTTTTGTTTTTTTCCTGGAAGTTAAGGATATTGGAGATAGACAAAGGCCTCAACCCTTCCAAAGAGAAAATCAAAGTAAGCAGCAGAGGACTGCCATGTCTGTTTTCTGAGCTGAATTTAGAAAGGAGCCTTTGATTTTTCACATCGTTAATATTTAATATCCATGTCAAGGTGTTAGTGAAAGGCATTACTTGATTTTTCAGTAGTACAGATAATTATATTGAGATTTAAAGGTTAAAGGAATGGACCAAGGTGGAGGAATCAATTAATTTCAACCCATTTTGGTCATTTAGTCAGGAACAAACTAAAATATGACTATTAGAAACCAGAGTATGAGACCAAGGGCTATCTCTGGAAGCCAGAGCAAGCAATAACAGGCAAAGGAGACGTTCTGCCCACATGTCAGGCGACAGATCCATGTGTGCACCGCCTCAGCTGCAGGATGCTGATAGCTTGGCTCTGAGCCTTACCTCGGGTAGGGTGCTGTAAAAGGAGCTTGTATTCACCTCTTTCAATTGTTGTCACAGAGGATTACTGCCTCTGTTTGCTAACCTAGGCCTCGTCCTGGAAGCTTTCAGCCTCCATACAATCTAACTTAGGCCTAGAATGCTTTCAGCCTCTGAGACTTACTGCTTAATAAGTTCATCCTTTCTTGTCTTAGTGAACTCTGCGCTGGCTGCTTCAACTCAGCTGTTGTGGCTCAAACTCCTCTCTCAGCTGTCTTACTCAATCTGGCTTCTCTCTTGGCCTCTAAATTGCTCTGCTTGGCCTCAAACTAATTTCAGCAATCTTTCCTGATCTTCAGGCTCCTTCTCATTCTCTGGTTTGTTCTGTAATCCCCTGTGTCTAGCTTGTTCTCTCTCTCTCTCTCTCTCTCTCTCTCTCTCTCTCTCTCTCTCTCTCTCTCTCTCTCTCTCTCTCTCTGCCACCTGTCTCTGTAAAACTGTTCTGGTAAAACTTCTTCCTCTCCTATCACTCTGTGTCGCTCCCTGAAGTAGCTTCCCTTTTCTCTCTCTTCTTGTGAGAGTTGAGCATATCCTGTGCTGTCAAATCTTTCTCTGATTCTTCACTTATTCTGCCACTCAATTAGACATCACTGTCAAACATGGTTGCTTCCTTCTACAATCTAATCTTATCTTCATTGTTTGGCATTAAAGGGATGAGCCACCATGCCTGGACCTAAGCTTCTCTTTACCTGATGCTTGCTCTATACCAGGCTGGCCCTGAGCTCAGATCTGCTTGCCTCTATCTCCTGGGTTAAAGGTATGTCTGTATTCCAGGCAGATCACAAAGACCTAGAAGGTCCTTAGGTGTGATTTCTTGCCAGAGCAACCATGCTCTAAATTAAAATTCCTCTACAGGGAACTAAGAAGAGGCTAGGAGAACTGAGGGGCTTGAGCTGAGCAAGGGGGGGCTGGAGGCCTGGCACAGTGCATAAGGCCACTCAGGTATCAGCTCCCTCCATCTCCCTAACCTGACCTTGGGCATGATATTTACATTCCCTGTGCTTCACTGTCCTGCCTGAAAACAGAGATCAGAGTACCTGCTGTGGGAGAGAAATGAGGATTTACCCTAAAGCCCTGTGTGAGAACTAAACGCATTAATGTGCCATGCCTGAGCCTGGTTTCAGACATACAATCTTCAATAATTATTGACTCTTGTACCTATGAGGATTAAAACTATACAGGATTCTCGTGGGGATGTTGAAATGGCAAAAATAACATATGTAGCATATCTGACTCCGCTTAGCAATAATAACTACTCAGTGAAGAGCCGTTGATTGGGAAGAAGGCGAAAGTCACCTTTACCAACAGGAAAACAACAACAGCCTACACAGGGGTGGAAACAGGCTTGCTGCAGTCATGCTGGGAGACCCAGCATGGCTGGGAGGACTCAGGTTGGGAGATGAGGAGCACAGGAAGGGGAGAGAAGCCTCTGTTGTGGCCAGGAAGTCACCAGGTGGGGACGTGCGGAGACATTATAAGGGACCAGCGAAGGTATGATTAAAGTAAAGCTTATTGGCCTGAATGTCTTGTTCTCAAGGATGACGGGTATAGTCGATACGTCTATTTCTAAGTGAGACAGAAGTAGTTGGCCGAGGCTCAAGTTTGGGTTACTGTCAGGGATTTAAAAAAAAAAAAAAAAATCACATCCATGTTTGCCACCGACCAATAGGCAAGAGGAATGGCGGGTCAGCTGACTCCCAACACAGCACTTCCTGACCACACAGGCGATGTGGAGAAGTGTGACTGGGGTGCCCTGTTAAAGGGGAGAAATCATACACATACCTTTCAGCCCTGTTGACATCCTGACTGTCCAATTCGACTAAGATACAGTTTAGGCCTGGAGTTTTCATGGGTGGGAGAGAGGAAATGAGACAGAGAGACAGAGACAGCCAGGCTTGAAATAGTGAGTTGAGTCTCTGGCCTTCAGATTTTAAGCAGCCACAGTTTTTGTTCACTATAAACTTAAATGCATGCTTGCTGGCATCTGCTTTACACAGCATAACATGCTAGTTAGGTGACTGGTAAATTTTTGGTTGAATCTACTCTTCATTTAGAAATCCCATGCACATTTATGTTAGAGAAAAACCACAGCATAATATACACGGAGTTCTGTCTGAAACCTGATGTGAATACCACGCGGAAGTGCTGAAGCAGAGAAACCTAGTGTTGACTGTAGAGACATTTCACCTTTCAAAGTGTCTTTTCTGGTATGTGGTACTCTTGGGTTCAAGCCCTGACTCTGCCTCCTAGAGAAGAAATCTTGGCTCATTTAGATGTTCATTGTGAGCCTAATTATTATTGTGGTTCTTAGTGGAGAACATTCCAGAAACACAAAGCCCACATAGAACTCTTTGGTGGGAATAGAGAAGAGATGGGGCAGAGGATACTGCCCATCTCTAGGAACCCACAGTTTCACCCAAAACATCCACCCAGCACTGTGAACACAACTAAGCAACAGAGTGCCCACCTGTAGGCGAGTAGGATGTCCTGTTCAATCCCCAACACTGGAAAGCAAATCTACCCATAACTCCTTTGGACAGGTATGCCCTCATAACACCGGCATACTTAAAAACATAATAGATGACACCAAACATGTGACTGTGTATCTAACTATATGTAATAAAGATTGATAATTTAAACTCGTACTTTGAAGTTGCAGTATGAATGAAATATATGTGTATATATATCATATATCACATATATATACAATTATTATTATATTTTTATTTGTATGTTGGAGGTGGTTCTTCTAGATGAAATGTCAATGTCAATTTCTCCGAGTCCCCCAGAACCCTGATGTAAAGAGGGAAAGCAAAGTGCTTTAAGTTGCACTGGTGTTCTTGTTTTATTAAAATAAGATTGCTCTATGGTGGATTCTTTGTTTAACCACAAAAAATGTTATAAACTTTTCTCCAGGAATATATATGCCTTCTGCCACCAGATTCCATATGTTTCTATCAAAATCAAAATTTTTATTTCATTTGACTTAATAAAGTTTTATTTTCCCAAATGTACAGCTGATTTAGCCTGCTTATGCATCTTCACCAGCAGCTGGGGCATCTCCACCCTTTGTGTTTCTTGTGTAAATTACTTGGGCTCTGTGCTTCGAAACCAGCTTGATAAGTCCTTTACTAAGCAGCTCCTGAAGGGCTGCCCTGGCCAGCGAGCCGCGGATCTTCAGTCTCTCAGAGACAACAGCTGGAGTAATAAGCTTATAGTTGGGAACTTCCTTGCAGAGTTTGTCGTATGTGGCTTTGTCAAACAGGACTAAATTGTTGAGCTTGTCCCGAACTTTGCCTTTGGACCACTTCTTCTTTTTGGCCTTGCCACCAGACTTATTTACTGGGTCTTTGTCTTTTTTGGCCAACTTCCCAGCATCTTTCTTCTTCTTGGCGTCCTTGGGCGGCATGGCGAAGCTAGGAGAGTGGCGACAACCACTGCAGCCTCACTAAGATGTCGGAGAAAAAGCTCAAAATCAAATTTAAGACCAAGTGTCCATAAGAGGTTAGATTGGGCAAAGTGAATTATATTCTTGTAATTCATTAAAATAATGTGCCCCAGCCAAGCTCTGTGTGGTCACCTGTGTCACTGCTTATCTCCAGGGAGTTGCACAGGCTCCCCACAGGCATCTGTGTCGGTGAAGACCCGTGCAGTAAGAGAGAGGCTCACATCAGAACTCCTTCATCTCCCAGTGATTGGTGGGACTTCCAAACGAAGAGTGTGGAGGTCAAGTGTATAGTCTGTGCTGGCTTTGGCCGAACAATCCCCTGTGAGCATGCTCTGTGTTTCTGATGTGCCACCTAGTGGTTACATGAACCTAACCTTAATGGGGAAAAAAATTAAAAGGTCTTTGCCTGTCCCTTGTCTCCTCACACTCACACCATTTGTTACATAACAATAAAGGTTTGGGGGAAAGGAAAGTATTATTTTCCCAGACTCAGTGCACCACCACAGTAATTACACAAATCAGAAATTGCAAGTTGATAGCATTCATGTGTTCATTTTGTTTAACATAGAGATCTTTTTTTCCCCATTTCATTTTATAGACGTAGGATTCATATCTGTAGTGCAATGCACAGACCTTCAGAATATAGTTTGCCCCCATGTACACATGTCTAAGAATTTAGAACCCATCAGTCACTATCCAGGTGAGGGCATGAACGTTTCCAGTGTCCCATCGGCATCCCTCTTCCCCTGCCCTGGCCAGGACTTGCTGAGAAGCATCTGCTCTCCCGGAACCTGTCACAATGGGTTTTTAATGGTGCCATCACAGTACATATTTCTAGGCCTAACCTTTCAGAAAGAGTAAGATTCTGACATTGCCACTTTAATAGCTTGTCCAAAACAGGGGGCAATTTGCTCAGAACAGCTGAGGTTTGGTGGTATTCAGAGTCCAGGTGTCAGTCATTAGCTGGCTCCTTGCGCCTTTCCTAACCAAGCTCCTGTGGAGCTTTATATGGCTTGCATTTTCCCAAGTGTTTCTGCAAGCATCCAAGTCAATTTTCAAAGAAATCGCATTACTTTTGAGTGGCATCTCTGAGACACCGATGACTGGCACAGCAGCGTTGATGCATTCTAATGTAGCAGTTCTGAAATTACTGTGGGTGGCCATGTCAACAGCCACCGCCACTTCTGACTCCCTGCACAAGTTAAGCCATATGCCACACTGGTTCTGAAATCCTAATGGTGAGACAGGCTCCCAGCCTGCAGCAGCATGCTGCACAAAGTGATGCAGCTGATATGTCTGTAGTGTGTGTGTGTGTGTGTGTGTGAGAGAGAGAGAGAGAGAGAGAGAGAGAGAGAGAGAGGAGAGAGGGAGAGAGAAGAGGAGGGGAGGGGAGGGGAGAGGAGAGGAGAGGAGAGAGAGAAGAAGTGGAGCTATAGTCAAAGTATTGTCATTATCTCCAACATTGCCCTGCTTGCTTATTTACTTGGTTGCTAGAAACAAGCTCAAGTTACTGGGCAAACATCTGGAGAGCATGTTACTGCCAGGAGCTCTGAATACAACTGCAAATAGAAGATGTAAGGTTTGGAGCTCCCTCCCCAATGGCCAAGGTGCTGAGCTTTGTTTAGACCTGATGGATTTTGGTCTGCAAAGTGATATTTCAAAAGAGGAGAGCCACTTAGCACAAACAAGGCAGCGATGTAGACATTATCTTAGTGTACTCTTTCTCAGACATAAGCAATAATTTTTTAAGTTATTTGTCTTGACTTTGGAAAATAGAATAATGTAAAGAACAAAATATAAAAGTACCTGATCTACCAAAGGAAACTCACTTTGATTTTTAACACCTGTAATAGAATGCTCTCTCGCTTTCTCTGCCTTTCCCTACTTCTTTCTTCCCCATGACTTTTTCTTCTATCATGGAAATTCTTGAAATATGTTTCAGAGCTGAGGAAGTAACTTAATCATAGCTGCTGACCCAAAGTGTGCAAGAGAGGCTTAAAAGCAAAAAGTAGAATAGAGATAAAAATATATTTAATACTTCGATTTACTTCATGGTTTATGGAATAGAGATAAAAACTAATTTCTTAGCTATTTTATACAAGAGGATATTTTCATTGTTTTCTACTTTTAAAATATTTATAGATTGGTACATAAAATATTTGAAATAAACATCTTTTATTTCTTGCTACAGTGAATAAACTGAACTCTGACAATAATGCTAAAGCTGCCTTCCACATGTGTTCCAGTTTCTATAGGAAGTGACTGTTGTTTATTAAAATGCTCAAATGTTTATTAAATTATAAGAAGTCCATCTTTAAAACTCAGCAATGGAGAATTGGACATGATCAAATGTGCCAATATGGTTTATTGATGTGATAAAGTAATAGAATTCCATGCATTCATCCCAATATTAATATATCAATATATATAAAGTACAATACTACTTTGAGTTATTAACTTCAATCTCCTGCTATTACTCTGGGGATTTGGGGATATATGTTTATTCTGAATTATTCTGTGGGATGATTAGTGTAACAAGATAGGTTGTTGCACACGTCGCGTTCTTTTCCCCCTTGATCTCTTATGCCACTTGGGACAGTAGACTTCTTTTGTGGGTTCACAAAGCATTTTTTTAATCCTCCCAGAGAGCACTCATCATACTGTTTGTTTAAATTCTCTCTATATTTTCCTTCTGGCCTCATGTGTGTGTATGTGGCTCCTGCCTTAAATTCAAGCCCAGTTCACCCCGCAGCCATTCGGTGCCTGGACGGTGTAATTGGCCTCAGGCAAGATGCTGTAGTTGTCGGTGATGAAAAACGCAGTCCAGTGACAACTGAGAGAAGGGAAAGTAAGAGTGACCCCAAAATCATGTGGGCAAGGGTAGGTGACATGCAACTCTGTGACAGTGACAGGGGTCCAGATGACAAGTCAGTCTCCAAGAACTTGAGAGCAGCACTGGCCGACTGGAGCAGAGTCCTAGAACTCAGCTTCATGGCTTCTTTTTCTCGTGGCTGCCTGCTGCTTCTGATGGCAGATTATAGAGCCAATTACTTTGTTAGTTAGTTAGTTTGTTTTCCTAACTCAAGTACACACTCCAACACACTTTTGAAACTAAGTACATTCATTATGCCCTAATAATTTTTGTTAAAAAACAATCTTTCAAATATTCGCATCAGGGCATCACCTCCAAATGATGTCTTTCAATTGTCAGCTCTTTCCCAGGGGAAGAATTTGAAAATTAAGAACGCTCTCATGGGGCCCCACGCAGATAAAAGCCTGGTTCTCATGTACAGTCTAATCCCCGCTGTGTGAGGCACGTGGTCTGCACTGAACTAATGTTTTTAATGAGTCACCTTTTTTTTTTTTTTTCTTGCAGTGTTGTAATACTGGGTAGTGGTCTTCACACTGCAGAAAGCCCAAATTAACTTTAACTTCGAAGGCAATTCAGTCCTGCCTTCTTGATGAGTTGTTACATAGTCAAATCCAAAAAAGATGACTGAAATCCACAGAGGAAGCCACAAGTGATGCAAGTGAAGGAGACATTAAGCAGATTCAGGGATTTCACTTCTAGGGGTGGAGCCAAAAGATGCACGCTGGAACCGACATTTGAAGCCCAAATTCTTAGAAGCAATATTTACCATAACCAAAGGATAGAAGCAAGCCAAGGTGTCTGCTGGTGCACAAATATGTAAAAAAGAAAAGAAAAAGTGTGGTATTACAGATACTATAGGGAAACAAAACAAAACAAAACCCTGGTATTTGATGCATAATAGATAAACCTTTAGGACATTGTTCTTGGGAGGAGCCAATAACCGCTTGCTTATGAGTCCACAAACAGATATTAGAAGCTCACTTCACAGAAGCAGTGAATTACAATAGACATTGCCTGGGACAGAGAGGGTAGGGAGCTGCTGTTTAATGGGTCCAGAGCCTGAGCTTTGCAAGAGATCTAAAGGTGGGTGGTGGTGAATATTACACAGTAAAGTGGGTTTACACAATGCCAGTGAAGTGCACACTTGAAATAGTGATAGGGTTTTGTTGTTTTTGTTGTTTTTAACAGTGAATAGGTTAAAATATGTACTCTAGATGGCACCACTGCAGGTCACACCATCAGGCCGCTATTGCCAGGGATGACTGTAGTACCTGCTTAACTTTCAGGCTGTCCCCCCAGGAGGGGAGGAGGCAGGCAGGAGAGCCTGTTGACCTGGTGCTCCATCTAAGTCACTAGGACTCCTTTGAGAGCAAAATGAAGTGCTGTGTTCAGTAATGGCTTTCTTCTCCTCCTCAGGGTGTTAAATACCACATTATTTGAAAGTTGGGAGATCGTTGGACCGTACCCTTCCTGGTGGGTTTTTAACCTGCTGCTGTTGCTACTACAAGGGCTGAACTGCTTCTGGTCTTACTTGATTGTAAAAATAGCTTGCAAAACTGTTTCAAAAGGCAAGGTAAGCTAAAATTCACCCTCTCCAGTACGTCCCAGAAATGTCAGGGTATTTGTGGCTCCTCTGAAATCACTTATTTCTAACTTCATACAAATCAGTGCTATTTCTTCCAAAAAAAAAAAAAAAAAAACCACCTTGAAACACAGACTGAATGATTTTCTTCCCATTGGTTCATTTTTTAAAGTTTCTCTGTTGGCTTTGTTGGTGATAATGCCCAATGACCTGTAGCTGCAATTTTTGATTTAATGATGACATACTATTTATTGTGAAAATTTCCCCTGTCTCTCCCTGTAACCTTCTCTGATTATTTATATTGAGCAAAATTTCATTTAATAATCCTTTCATGAAAAGGATTGCTTGGTATCATATGCACATTTGAGCAGACCTCTGAAAGGGAAGAGTAAATACACTCATGACTCCTCCAACAAAGTTGACTTAAGTCTCTGTTTTAAACTGAAACCATGGGGCTGACTTAAATAAATCGTCCTGGGCCTCAGCCCTTTGCCTAGAGCAGTGACATTTCCAGATCATTCTCTGTGACGTTTTCTTACTTTGTTGTTTGTTCTCTTCCTCCTGCCACCCTGAAAGGCTGGGAAGTGGAACCCTTTACATGTAAGTCTCTTGTCCTCTCTCTTCCTTCCTGGGTGACATGTGCCTGCTGGAGGGTGGCTCAGGTGCTTTCGTCCATGCCTTTTCCCCCATGTAACATGTTGGCACGACTGGGGGCTTTGTGGCCTGTGTAGATTACATGAACTGCAGAAGCTAGCTGCAGTTCTCAATGCTCTTTTATGTGAGCATATAAATCTTGTTGATCCAACAGAAAGGAAATTTCTTTTTCTGTTGGTACCTACGATATTGGCTAAGAGACTGAAACAGATCAGTGTGAAATGAGAGAAACAAAACTAGTTGATCCATGCAGTGGAGAAAGGACCTGGGCTGCAGATATTGTCCTGACCTACAGAAACCAGAGAGTAGCATGTGACCCTCTGTAGGTCTACTTCCACAGGAGACGTCTGGACAACTTGCCATGATCTGTGAAGCCAGCCCTTAGCATCACCGCCTCTATAAATCCAGAATATCTTGACCAATTAATTTCTTAGGAGATGAAGGTTTTTCCCTGTGACTTCTTATTCTTTAAAAAACAACAAAAACTTTTTTTTTTTTTTTTTTTTTTTTTTTTTTTGAGACAGGTTCTCTGTGTATAGCTCTGGCTGTCCTGGAACTCAATCTGTAGACCAGGCTGGCCTCAAACTCACAGAGATCCACCTGCCTTGCCTCTTACATGCTGGGATCAAAGGTGTGCACCACCACACCCAGCCTGAACTCATGTTTCTTTTGAAAATTTTCTTGTCCTCTTTTTGGAGACAAATTAAATCAGAGTGCATAGTCCTGAGAGTATGGTAATAAGGAAAGATAAAGGGCGCAGTAGATTACTTTTATCTTTATGGCATTTTATTTCCGCCAGACCTGTCACCCTACTCTAACTGATATTCCTTCATGTTTTTGAAGAAATGATCTGATCACTAAATAGATTCCACAGCTTTGGCTTCGGGATTTCTTCCCTGCCGTTGCTGCTCTCACCTAACACGTTAAGACTTCTCTGCCCATGGGCTCTTCCTGT
The DNA here is from genome assembly GCF_903995435.1 of Acomys russatus. Classification (NCBI taxonomy): domain Eukaryota; kingdom Metazoa; phylum Chordata; class Mammalia; order Rodentia; family Muridae; genus Acomys; species Acomys russatus. The sequence goes on along the minus strand of NC_067160.1, from coordinate 17,614,635 downwards.
GGGCTATTTTGAGACATTCTAAATTGTCCTTTCTCTTTGGCAGTATCATGACCATGGGTTTGTCTAAATGAAACTTAAAATAACCTTACTGGGCATGCAAATTAATACTCTCTCAGCACCTGAGGCCCCTATTAACACCTTAATTTGGGACTCATAGACTTACAAATGTAGTGGCACTTTACAGCCACACTGTCTTTATGATTCATGCTTTTTATATCAAAATACTCATATCCCGCAGACATCTGTTGCCTTGGTATCTAAGTTGCTATTGTTCTGTTTTGCTTTTGAGTGGGATGGTCGATGTGAGTTCAGCCTCCCCTCAGAGGGCATTGAAAGGAGGCTCATCCATGAACGATATTTAGCCATCACTGGTTAGACTGGAGCAGTTTTCAGCGTTGACTTCCTCCCATCTCTACCCACCTGCAAATGATGACGTCCTCACCCCAGAGATTCAACACCTCTTAGGTTGAGGTGACAGTGGTGCTGAGAGGATCTGGTTTGAAAAGCCCCCCAATAATTCTGAAATACGTTCAGAAACTGAGACAATCCCTCAGTCCAGCCTCTCAAGAGACCCACTGAAGACCAGACTGGGAAGATTTCCATAAAGCCAAATCAACAAGAGCCTCTGCCATCAGACTTAATAATTAGGTGAATGAAGCTGAGGCTGTTGATGCACACTTAGAATCCCAGCACTCGGGATGCTAAGGCAGGATTTCTGCAAGTCTGGGCTGCACAGTGAGACCTGGTATCAAAATAAAAATGGACTAATCAATTAAACAATGCACTTACTTGAAGAGCCTAAGGCCTTCCAGGTTAAACTGCTGGCTATAATTTAGACTTACAGAGAAGTGGGTTCTAATTATATCAGCTTTAAAATCAATAAAGCATTTCCTTGCTACACAGTAGTAGTTTTTTCACATTTCAAGCTAACATGCAGATGTATATACTAATGTCTTATTTTGCTGTTCTCATTAATTAATGAAAACGAGTGAAAGATTGAAGAAACTGTCGCACAATAGAGAAGTTTTGAGGATCTGGCCAGTAGATTTCTTTCTGGTTAATGTTGGCGCCTGTCTTATCTAGAAGATTGTTAGAATGCCTTCTGGTGCCATTTGTTCTTATGCCATACCTTTAAAAATCTCAAAGTAATTTTAGTAAAAAAGAAAAGTAAAGTAGATGTGAAACAATGACTTACCATGCCAAATAGCAATGATTTTCCTTAATGGCTTGAGCTAGTGTGTGAATGCTATCTCTATCAGTATGGTAATCGAGAGCTAGCCTTCAATAATTGTCCAAGAGAATGTGGTCATTAGTGAATACATTGACTCATTTGTATCAGGACCCCTAAAGTGGCATCCTCATGGTGCAGGTGCTGCTGTCACTGTGAGTGAGGGTGGGATTCATGGTCCAGACGTTGTCCATGGTGAAGGATGCCCTTCAGGTTCTGTGATGCCTAACTTCACTTACATTCCCCATCCCCTCCTTCGTCATGCACATCCCATTCCTCCAGTGGCAGAACCTTACTACCATAGAAGTCTTCTTATCCTCTTTGGTTTTTTTTATAACATGTGAATAAGTTCCTCTCCATGTGAGGTTGCATGTGCTGCTGGGCATGCCCAGCCCTGCTGGACCTAGGAGGCAGTGACACTCCCACTCTTGCATTCCGCAGGTATCCAAGGACGACCGGAGCGACATTGAATCTAGCTCAGATGATGAGGACTCGGAGCCTCCAGGAAAGAAGACACATACTTCGACAACTACCAATGGAACCAGTGGTACCAACGGGTATCTCCTAACCGGCCCCTGTTCCATGGATGCTTAATTGCCCAAAACTATAAGTCCTGAACAAAGTGAACTGTTTTGTTCCTGGAAGTATTTAATAAGTTGCAAATGCAGTTCCTTTCATGATAATCTCATCACCAGAGACAAAAATTAGGATTCTCAAAGCATTCTGAATAGTGTACTGCCATGTGTCCTGTCGGTGAACGAAGAAGAAATCCCATCCTTTCTATGTAGGCATGCTGTACGTAACTGACTCAAGGGAACAGTATTTGCATTTGTCTTAGGATATTATTTATTATTTTTATTTGTTTGTAAATCTGTGGACAAGCGAGGACTCCTTCACTCCTTTTACTCTCTGGGCTCATGATTGGCAGGGAAGAGGATGGTCCATCTGTGTCTACCTTTTCTCATGCTGTAGTCCAGCAGGATATGAGCATCAACTTAGTGCATCACTTACAGCAAGTAAAACCCCATGCAAGAGCTTCATACAGTTCCCAATAGGTTGGCTTCCTTTCTGTTCTGTGCCCATTTTAGAATTGCCCATATAGCCTGTAACTATCGTCCCCTGTGAGTCTAGACTGGATGAACCAGGTGTTTTAGCTGTCACTCTTTGTAGTCAGTTAGCAGTTCAAGTGAGAGACGGTGGCTATTGGGGGACTTTTGAACTTTATAGGGAAGTTAAAAAGTTTGTCTCTTGTGCACAAACATGAGATTTCTTTACTGTGGTGGGGAGTTGGAAGTTGTCCTTGTTGATGACAAAGTTATTTGCCCTCTGGTGAGGCCAGTATTCTGATTCTGAAACCATATCACTTGCTTAAGCTCACAGAGACAAAGGGACCCACTTACTGGGGACTCGCTCTGTGTTCTGGGAATCTCATAAGGATAGCCACTTGA